>NC_091697.1:34865984-35169015 GCF_041296265.1 Equus caballus | reverse complement strand
TGGATGCCTTTTAGGCATCTGCCCATCCCACAGTCACTTTGTCAAAAACTGTCCCTCTCTAGCCAAGGCAGTTGGCCCTGATGGCTGGGGTGGTACCTCACGACCCCCTTGGTGGGGCGGAGCATCTGCACTTCTGTCTGTCTTTAGGGAACTCCCCACTGCATGCGTCCTGGTGGAAGGTGGGGTCCACCTCCAAGTGCAAAGCAGAAAAGGCCAGATGTTTGTGTTCCCATCACCCATGGCAATGAGGTGCGTGCCCATGACTTGGGCTCCACCCATCAGACGTTCCCACTAACACGTTTCCTCTGCAGCTTGCAAAGATACAAAGAAGCAGGGACAAGAGAATCCATTCTGGTGCTGGGGGCTGGAGGGGTACGTCCAGTGTGCAGGGGAATAGTGGCTGCAGTGCCACCACTGATAAGAGGGGCAAACTGCCCAGTCCAGCTCTTGATGCTACTGGCAGCAGGACCCTCACGAAACCCTTTCTGTGACGTGATTGTGGCTGTGGTTCTAGCTGCTTATCCACTCTCATCGCTGCTTGTTTTCCAGGCTGAAAAATTCTGTGATCTAATTGATATCCTTACAGTAAATTTCTTTTCCGCTCAAATCAGTTTTCATTGCTTGCAGTGAAGAGCTCCGCCTCCCTGCCCACAGCTGGTTGGACCAAAGGCAGACACTTGTCGCACTATAGACCAATCAGATTAACTCTCTCCTGACTTAGCTTCTGTTGGATGCTCTGAAAGCCCTAGTGCGTGGTGCACATGGGCAGCAGAGAAGGACTGGAGAATCATTGGACAAAGTGAGAAGCTGCACATGGACAGAGAGAGAGAGAGAGAGAGAGAGAGACTGGTTCCTCTAGTTTCTCAGGAAGCCCTCTGTTTCCACCCCCTTGGATTCCCCCTGCATCCCTAAAAATATTAGGTTGACCTATATGAAATTGTTTTTTTTATAGGTCAAAAAGATCAATATCAGCAATTACGTATGGTGAAACGTAGTAAGTTCCATCTTTTGGCCTAAACTGGCTCAAGTGGGTTTCTTTACTTACAACACAATGGGCTCTGTCTACAACAGTCACACATTCTATCAGCTCAAAAGGAGGGAGTGGGACAGGCAGAGATACAGAGCAGAAGCAGAAAGCAAGGGTTTTTCCTGTCTGGCGGAGACTGTCTCCAGTGAGGAGGCTGCTCTGCAGACCAGTGGCTACAGGACTTCCCATCTTGTCTCTGGGCACTGTCTCTGAGGTCACTGTCCTCTGCTGGTTTATGACCCATGAACACCCAGAGGAACTTTAGCCCCACCTCGCTCATCTCAACACTATCATGTTAATACACAGTCTTGAATAATGCTTTGGTTTTGTTTTCTCCACATTGTGGTGTCTCCTATTCCTGTGTACACTTTTTCCTACCTAACCTAACTGTCCACCAGTGAGGGACTGGCTGAGTAAGTTGTGGTATATCCATGCAATGGATTACTATATGGCCATTAAAGTAATGGCTGGGGCTGGGATGGCACTGGGGTGGTGGGAGTGATATAGGAGACTTGATAAGACCAGTTGCCATGGGGAATGGGGCTGGGAACCACCCAGTGATGAGGGGAGTGACTACTGAGCTGTTCAAAACCCAGCTGAGGGAGCATCACGAATTTGTGGTGGTGTCGGCCCCTGTTGTACCTTTTCTTCTGGTTGTAGTCAGCAGTCCTGGAGATGGGAGGTGGAAAGACAAAAATTGGGGGTCCAAAGATGGGACCTGGGAAGCCAAGGTGGCCAAAAAACATTGAGGGTCCTGGCAGAGCAAGTGATGCATCCACAGGCTGGAGAGGAAAGGAGGTGAGGCTAAGAGCAGGGCACGGACTGGGGGAAAGGGGATGAGCTGCGGGGCTGGGAGCTCATTCAGTGCGGTGGGCACTGTCTTCTCTTCTGCTGTGTATCTCCATTCCCTAACACAAAGCCTAGTGCTCAGTAAATATATTTTGAATGAATGAATCAATGAATGCATCCGTTATAACTCTGGCATTAGAGCCAGAAACTGTCATTCTGCTTTTCATCCGAGAGCCAGCAGTATCCATAGTGGTGGCAAGTACCACTTCAGGCCAGAGACAATTGAGTTCAAATCCAAGCTTCATCAACCACAAGCTGTGTGACCTTGGACAAGTCACCTAACCTTTCTGAGCCTAGACTTTTTTCTGTAAGTAGTGATAATAACAGCTCTCTTGGAAGTTTGTTGCGTGGATTAAATGAGATGCCATATATTGAGCGCTTCAGGACAGTGGCTGGCACTTTGGGATCACTTGCTAAGTACTGCAGGAGCAATAATGGTTTCTGTGAGCCTTGTTGGTTCTGGAAGCTGCAGCCAAATCAAATTGCTGCGTTTAGTTAGAGGACATGAGTGCAGGATCTGAAGCTAGACTGCCTCCTGCACTTACCAACTGACTGTGACACTTCTGAGCCTCAGTTTCTTCATTTACACAGTGGGGATGCTATCAGGACCTCCCTGGCAGACTGGCTGCGAGAATTGGGTGATGATTCCTGTAGAGCATTTAGCACACTGCAGGTGCACAACGATGCTGGCTTCTAGAATTCCCCATCAGCTGAGACGGAGAAGGCACCGGGAGGAGCAGGCTTTGTTGAGGGTGGAAGGACGGGAGCTCTGGACATGCTAAGTTTGAGATGGCACAAGACACAGAGTGGAGCTGTTAGTAGGCAGTAGGATTTAAGTCCAGAGGGAAGAGGTCTGAGATGGGGAAAAAAATGGGGAGTCCTCAGCACATAGATGGTATTTAAAGCCAGGGACTGGATGAGAGCACCAGGGGAGTGAGTGCTCAGAGAAAAGACAAGAATGAGGACTGAACTCTGGGGCGTGACACTTAGCAATGATGGAGATACTTGTCACTGCAAAGCTGGTGACCAGACACAGCGGTGTTGAGGGTGCACAGCCAGCCTGCCCAGAAGCATTTACTTAGCACCCTCTTTTTTTGTGTGTGTTTGTTTTGGGGAAGATTAGCCCTGAGGATTGGTCTGCTGCCAATCCCCCTCTTTTTGCTGAGGAAGACTGGCCCTGAGCTGACATCCGTGCCATCTTTCTCCACTTTACATGTGGGACGCCTACCACAGCATGGCTTGCCAAGCGGTGCCATGTCCACACCTGGGATCTGAACCGGTGAACCCTGGGCTGCCGCAGCAGAACGTGCAAACTTAACCACTGCACCACCGGGCCAGCCCCAACTTACTTAGCACCCTCTTATATGCTCTGTGCCGGACTCTGAAAAAGTGCTTACAAAAATTAACTCATTTACTACTCATAACAACCCTTTAAAGTAGGCACAATTATTATCCCCATTTTGCAGATGAGAAAACTGAGACAGAGGAAGATAAATAACCAGCCCAAGGTCACACAGCCAGCAAGGGGCAGAGCTGGGATTCAAACCCAGGCAGCCTGGCCGCAGAGTCTCTCTCTTCTAATTTCCAATTCCGGATAAACCAAGTGCCGACTGGACTTTCCAAGGGAATGCTGAAGTTGTTAGCCTCTGGCTCTTGAGAGCAGAGCTAGGAGAAGCATCATGGAATAAATTGCCCTCAGAGGTCTCCTTTAGCCCTGACATTCTAGGACCAACCCCAGTTAGCATTTCAGATTCTTGGCTGAGGCAAGAAGAGGAAGGGGGTTAACAATCTATAACCCTGATGGATCACTTACTCCATTCAAGGCCCTGGAAGGTTCTGGGGTGGGGAGGTTATGAGGAGGCCTAGGGCTTCTCCTCCAACCAGGGACTCAGCACCTGGACCTCCACTCCCTGCCCCGGTTACTCTCAGGATGACGGTGGCTGATTGGAGGCAGGAGCCGGAGTTCAGGTGGGAAGTTGGGGTGGCCCAGGGGATTAGCCTCGGGGCCATCCTTTATCTCTATCTGGGGGTATAGTTGCTCTCTTGGTTCAATTGCCCCATAAAACCTCACTGTGATATGGAGGCAGTTGGAGGTCATTTACCCCTCGTGGAAGGTTCTCAATGATTGTCTGAACAAAGAGGTGAACCCTGGTGAAGAGGGAAAGAGGTAGGGCATGGGTGGGAGGAGGACTGGAGGGTCAGAGGCACCCAGACTCCAGGGCAGGGGAGAGGAGTGCAGCTGAGTCAGGCGTCTTTGCCACACCCCCAGCACTCCCAGCCTGCCGCTGACCTTGGATGAGCAGCTGCTAAGGAGAATGATTCTGATTGTGCAGAAGGAAGTCATGGGAAAGGGCGGTATGCGGGGGCCTGGGGAGGCCCTCTGGTCCATCCTGCCAGCTCCTGCCCATGTCCCCTGGCCTAGGGCTTCTCAGAGTAACTGTGCATCACAACCACTGGGA
Source organism: Equus caballus (assembly GCF_041296265.1). Classification (NCBI taxonomy): domain Eukaryota; kingdom Metazoa; phylum Chordata; class Mammalia; order Perissodactyla; family Equidae; genus Equus; species Equus caballus. The sequence continues at coordinate 35,164,680 of NC_091697.1, read as the reverse complement.
CTGGTCAAATGCAGATCCCAGGGTACCCCCCAGACATCCCAAATCAGACCCTCTGGGGGTCAGGGCCCAGGGATTTCCATTTTCCACAAGCGCTCCCCTCCTGGCCCCAAGGCACTGCGCCTCGGCAGTGTATGCTGAAGACCACACTGAAGAACAGCCTCACAGCCTATTCCAGAAGGAGCTGAACAAGTAAAATGCAAGCCACAGTATCCCAGGGCCTGCCAGGTACACATCCACGAGGAAGGAGAAATACAGCCTCTCTCCTCAAGGGATGAAATTCTAATTGGGAATAAAAGACACATTTTGTAGAGTTAAATCAATGCTACAATAGATAGTCCTTCAAAACCAAAGGCCTGGGCCGGCCTGGTGGAGCAGCGGTTAAGTTCGCACGTTCCGCTCCCGTGGCCTGGGGTTCACCTGTTTGGATCCCGGGTGTGGACACAGCACCGCTTGGCACGCCATGCTGTGGCAGGCGTCCCACGTATAAAGTAGAGGAAGATGGTCATGGATGTTAGCTCAGGGACAGTCTTCCTCAGCAAAAAGAGGACTGGCAGCAGTTAGCTCAGGGCTAATCTTCCTCAAAAATAAAATAAAATAACATCCTTTAAAAAAATTAAAAAAAAAAAACCATAGGCCAGCAGACCAGACAAATTGCCACTGAGTGGGAACAATAGCATCATTCACTGAGCACCTACGAAACACTAGATCCTGTGCTAAGCGCTGTATTTACATACTCTCGTTTAATCTCATAAAAACTCTAAAGACAGCTATTTTTATCCCCACTTAATAATGAGTAAATAAAGCTTTGCTTATTTGTCAATGGCTCTCAAACCAGCCTTCCCTGACGCTTAGGTGGTTGGGGGCTGTCTCTGTTTTCCCACAATATCCCAGTGTTACGGCCTACATTTCATTTGTCACACTGTGTTGTAATCGCCTGTTACTAGGCTGGGTCTCCCACAAGACTTGAGGACAGATACTTGGTAGTTCCAGAGTCTAGCACACAGTAGGTGCTCATGTCACGTTTGTTGAATGAATGAAGACTGCGTGTCTGAAGTCTCAGAGCTAATAGATGAAGACTAATACGCATGACTCTAAAGCCTAGGTTTCCCCCTGAGCCATTACAAGCAGATGGTACACACTAGGGGGATTCCCGTAAGGGGCAATCTATAGGTTGGAGTAATCAGAGAAGGCTTCCTGGAGGAGGTAGAGTTGGAAAGACAATTCGAATTTGGAAAGACAGATGAAAGGTGAGCCATCATTCCAGGTAGGCCAAGGCATGCAGGTGGGATTCTACACAGTACACACTTCCTGCAAGACCAGAGACCCACCCTCACACTTCTCTAGCTTACCCACCGATTGTCATCTTATATCTAACTTCCATCCCAGTTACTGCGGTTCAACTGTTTTCCTCCAAGGTTTACAGAGAGACGCAAATGCTCCATTGTCTTTCCACGCCTGCACCAGAGTGACATAATGCATTATACTAGTGGATTTCTTCACTTGAAAAGTCCCTTTCAATAGCGAATGGGACAGTTTTCAGCTTCCATGAAGAAATAAGATTACTGTCTAGGATATACTGAGAAGTGGAAAAAAAGCAAGACAAAACAGTATCTTTGGATTTCATTTTTGCTAAAAGAACAGAAGGAAGAAAGGACAAGCACAAATATGTTTGTGCCCATGTGAGAAACGTCCAGAAGTTTATATGCTGAATTTAGTCGCAGCTGGTTCTGGAAAATGAAATGTAGAGAGATGTGGGGCTTTCACCTTTACTTTGCCAGTTTTGAGCTTCTGTCCTGTTAAACACTGAGCATGTATTAATTTTACAATTGAAACATAAGACACTATGGTGGGATTATAGGAGCTTTCAGTTTATTTGTGCTTTCTTGCTCCCAAATTTTCTACTGTGAACATCCGTTACTTTGAAAATTAAAAATCCTCCATAAAGGTTGCTAAAAAGAAAAGAAATAGATTTGCTAGACGGCACAATTTGTGATGCTGGGGGCAGGATGTTTGGAGGAAGTTCTAAAGATGTTCTAAACTCTGAGTCCTGAGAAATTCAGCACCTAGGCAAGCTGGGTGTAAACCAGTTCAGTCCCAACTTGAAGCAGAGTGACTGAACTCAACCACTACGCCGCCAGGCCAGCCTCCTATGCAGCCAAACGTTGTTCCTCCTCTCCCCAGAGCCCCCCAGTACATAGTTGTGTATTCTAGTTGCGGGTCCGTCTAGTTGTGGCATGTGGGACGTCGCCTCAGCACAGCCTGACGAGCAGTGCCACGTCCGCACCCAGGATCCGAACTGGCAGAACCCTGGGCTGCCGAAGCGGGGCACAAGAACTCCACCACTCGGCCACGGGGCTGGCCCCTATGCAGCCATTTCTAACAATAAACATGTCAGCTTTATAGAAACACGGGACTGTCTTTATAAACTAATGCTAAGTAAAGAAAAGTCGAATGGAATATTGCATTTACATGGTGATTATGGCTATTATATATCTGCTATAATTAGAGTCAGTGAGAAAGAAAGTGAAGATGAGAGAGAAGGAGGGAGAAAATAGCGGAAGAGAACTGAAAAAATATAAACAGTTACAGTGTTAGGGTAATGGGATTATGGAGGATTTTTGGAAATATCCTCAAACAATGCTGACAGTTGTTTTGGTAGTAAATATGAACTATACACAGGGGCTCTGCGACTTTGGGCAAGTTACTTAAATTCTCTGAAACTTCGTCTCCTTCTTGGCAAAATGGGGACAATAATGGTACCCACTTTATGGAGCTGTTTTAAAGATTAAATGAGATAATCCATGTAAAATACTCAGTATTGTACCCAGTGCATAATAAACACTCAATAAACATTAGCTATTATTGTCGTTATTTCATCAATGTTGTCAATGAGGGGAAATTCTCATATGCTCCAGGTGGGAGCATAAACTGCTCAAGCCTTTCAGAAAGGCAGGAGAGTAACAGATACAAACATTTGAGGTACAAAAACCCTTTGTTCCAGGAATTTCATGTCTAGGAACTCATCCTTAGCAAACAATCTTAATAAACAATTTGACATGTACACCAAGAGGTGTGAATTATTTATAATAGAAAAAGATTGTAAATAACCTAAAGATCCAGCAATAGTTATGTAAATTATGAAACATACATACAATAGAATACTCTGAAGTTATTAAAAAGGATATGATATACCTCTATGTAATGATATAGACACGTACCTATATCATAACATCAAAATAGGGTACAGAACAATAGAATCTCATTTACATAAGACAGTATATGTACACACTTAAAAGTTCAGAAGGATAGATATCAAACTGCTATCAAGGACCCTCTCTGCCATTGCTGTGAATCACTATATATAATTTATCATCAGAAAATCCACGATGATATGTGTATGTGGTTGTTTCCTTTTTAATATGTGTCTTTACGGTTTTTAAAAAATAGGACCCGCAGCTGGGGTAAGGAATTCCAAGACTGGAGACTGAAGACTGGCAAAATGTGGCAAAGTTGGTTTCATCCGTTCAGAAACTGCTCAGGCCCAGGTCTGGGGGTCAGCGGCTGAAGTGAATTCTGCTTTGGATGGAAATGACAGGGGTTCATGGAGAGCTGATTCTGGTAAGGAGACAGACTTGCAGAATTTCCCTTAATTAATAATAAGAAGGAGAGCCTTGCAGAGTGCCTCATCCTTTCATCATCAGTCTGTTTGCTCCAGAGAGCAGTCCCACAAGACAGGTAGGGCAGGAGTGATGCTGAGGAGAGGGTCCTGCGTGTGGATTGGCGCCAGACGACAGAATAGGGGCTGGAATCAAGGGTCTGAACTCCCAGCCCTCCCCGCAGTGAAGTTCCAACAAAGTACAATTCATTAAGCTCCTAGCCCGTGCCTGGCGCACAGTGGGTCTTCAATGCATGCTGGCACCTCCTCCTTTAAGTGGGCTCCCTGGGGCCGTGGGCTGCTGCTCCACTCCGCTCGCATTATCTGCACCCTCCTTGTGTCTGTTCTCCTTCAAGTGCTCTTTGCTGCAGCCAAACATTGTTTCCTTCCATTGTGGCCCTCCCACCTTCATCACGCTGTTCCCTCATCTGAGAATGCTGTCTCCTTACAGGCTCAGCCTCCTCCAACCCTACTGTGTCTCTAAACATCCAAATCCTCTTGTTCCCTCAAGACCTGCATCAAACGCCATCTCCATGCAAGGATGCACCAGCCCCCAGCTGGACACCATGGCTCTTCCCCATGCCCCGGGCCGCACATCTGCCTCTCTCTCAGGACGCAGCACATCCTGCTTGCAGGAGAGTTCTCGCAGCAGTGTGTTGGTCTCTGGACTCACAGGAAGCTCTTTTGGGAAGGGCGTGTGTCTCACTCAGTGCATCCGCAGTGCCAGGTGCTCGATGCACTTTGGTCGATGAATGAGGGGCTGAACGAGTCAATGACGGATGAGGAGAGCACACAGGGAGGGATGGGCAGAGGTGGATGACACCTCAAACCCGGTGGCAGCTCCAGCCCTGGGAGCACGATGGGCTCACAGCCAGCCCTTCCCCAGGGTGAATAACCTCAGGGCTCGGTCCTGCCCACATCATAAAACGGCAAGTGCTTCCTCTTCAGGGGAGAAGTGGGCTGACCTGGGGGCTGAGCTCGGCATCCGGAGGCATTTATAAGCTGGGGCACTAGAGGGCTCAGCAGCACGAGCTTTCTCCTGCCCCCGCCTGCTCTCTGGCCTCCAGCTCTCCCGGCAGCATGGCCTTCACCGGCAAGTACGAGATCGAGAGTGAGAAGAACTACGATGAGTTCATGAAGCACATTGGTGAGTGAGCTCCTGAATATACCTTCCCTGGCTGCTCTGTCCCAGCCAGCTCGGGGCCAGCAACCCAAACTCTTGGACTTCGCTTATTCATTCATTCACTCCCGCATTTGTTGAGCAACTACTTTGTTCCAGGCTCTGGGACTAATAAGAACCATAATACTTTAAAGCAGTTAGGGAATATTACTATCTCCACTTTCTGGTGGAAAACTGAGGCCCAGAGAAGTTGAGTTACTAGTCCAAGGTAACGCAGCTAGTAATTGGTGAAGCAGAGACTTGATTGGTTTATTCATTCAAACATTTATTGAACCCCTGCTGTATGCAAGGGCCAACCCAATGTTACTGAAAGGGTGTCTCAGCAAGACTTGTAAATCAGTGGCAGAGGTCATTAGAACCCAGGACCCTATGAGGAGATGATGAGTGCTGTCACCACAACCTGCCTGGGGAGTGGTGACCAAAGGGTCAATATAGAGACCAGGTTTGACAAGTCACTCATTCACTCAGTCATTCACCAAACAAGGGCCTCTTACCGTGCTAGGCACTGTGGGCAGAGATCAAAGATCCTACTCCTCTCACTGCTCGATTTGCAACACTGGTTGTGAGGAACCAATGGGGCCATGGACTTAATCCTGCAGCAATCCTGGTGCGCTGTCTCAGTCTGAGGCAGTGCCACTGTCAAGCTTCAGAGGACAGTGCCACGGGACCTACCTGTGCCCTACCCCCTAGTGGCCAGGAAGGCCCTGAGAGCACAGTCCACGTGCTCTGGAGCCTTGGGGAGGAAAGAGCCCCTCCGAGTCAGTGATTGGGGGTGGCCCTGAAGGAGCCGGGACTTGGCTTCACCTGCGACACTCTAGTGTGGAACTGGAAGTGAGCCAGACTCAGTTCGAGACCCAGTTCTGCCTGGAGCCCCCATCCAGATGCTGGAAGCCCCATTCCCGTTCTGGGTCTTCATTTCCGAACTGTGGAATCAGAGCGTTAGGAGACTGTCTTGATGGTCCCATTCATTCTAGAACTCTGTGAGCTTGGCAGATTTCTGTTATATTTATGTTACAGTCCTACCAGAAGAGCAGCTATTATTTATTGTCAATTATATGCCAGAGGCTTTACAAGACACAATCACTTTAATCCTTGCAACAGCCCTGTGAAATGGGCCTTATTAGCTCCATTGTGTGGATGGAAACACTGAGGCTCCGAGAGGCGGTGACCTGCCCAAGCCACATGGCTTGTGGTAGGTCTGGGATTGGTGCCCCTCATTATCGTGCTAGCCTGCCGCAGGGGAGAAAGGTTCCTCCCCAAAGTCACAGGTTGTGAGCCGCTCCGACACGGCCACTCTGCTTGTTCCCGGGCCCAGGGATCCCCAGCGAGACTATCGAAAAGGGCCGAAACTTCAAGATCATCTCGGAGGTGCAGCAGGACGGGCAGAACTTCACCTGGTCCCAGCACTACCCCGGGGGCCACTCCATCACCAACAAGTTCACCATCGGCAAGGAGTGTGACATGGAGACTGTGGGGGGCAAGAAGTTCAAGGTGAGAGGCCGCTGGCCGCCCCTCCCTCCTTCCCCAGGTTTCTGGCTAACTTCTCCTCAAACACATCCCCTGGGGCTGCTCCACAGCGCAGCCTTCTTTCTCCAGTCTAGCCTCCAGCATTAGGAGCTTGAGTTACTTGGTGATTTAACCACTCCTGGTTTTTAGTGCTACCATCAATAATGGACACTCCAACGACAGTAAAAATTGTTAACATTTGCTGAGCACTTAATCCATCCCAGACACTTGCTGAGCACCTCACACACATTCACGTGGTTCATCCCACGAGGTCACTACAATTACTATCCCATCTTACAGATAGGGAGTCGGGCTGAGCCATCGGGAGAGGTTGCCCGGTCACACAATAGGGGCACGGCTTCACACCCAGCCAGTCTGGCTTCAGAGAGCAGAATCACTTTTTATGCTGCTTCCCAGCGTAGCCTAGAGATGAATAATCCCAGAATCAGACCCATCCGGGTTTGAAATTGCAATCTTGGGTAGCAAAGAAGTAAAAGGTAACTGTTTGTCGTCATCCTATCCAGACTGGTCTCTCAGGTCTTCCACCCATTCTGGGTCCCCTCCAGCCCCAACTATGGCCATCAGTACTTTGCTCCTCAGGCCACCAAGGCAGAGAATTAGTCATAATGTTCATATTCTGTCACTTGGGTATTTTAACGTTAACAATCTCTCAAGCTGTGTTTCTGGGCCAGCACACAGTGATTTGCCGTATTCTTTTTAATGGCTGCACAGTATCCTATTGTATGGAAACGCTGTCGTTTATTTAACACTCCCTCACTGGCGGACAGTTAGGCTATCTACGGGTGGGGAATCTAGGCTGGATATTTAGGTTGTTAACTCTTACAAACAATGCCGCAATCGACGTCCTTGGACGACAGCATTGTCACCCTGATGATGATGATCACAACCAACTCCGTAGTTAACGAGGGGCGCTCAGCATGTGCCAGGCATTGTTCTGAGCACTTTACACACATCACATTAAATCATTTCATCCTCACAGTCACTCTGTGAAGTAGGTACAGGTCCTACCCCCATTTCAGAGAAGAGGAAACTGAGGCACAGCGAGGCTGAGCGACTCGCGCAAGTTCTCTCTCTGGATAAACAGTATGTAACTGTCTGTCTATAAGGCCAAGTGACTGCCAGAGGGGGATTGCTGGGGCTGTGGCAGGCCCTTCCTCCCTGAGGGGCTGGCCTGGGTTCGGGGGCCTCTGCCAACTCAGGCTGGGTCTCGCTTCTCTTTCAGGCCACCGTGCAGATGGAGGGTGGGAAGCTGACGGTGGACTCCCCCAACTTTCACTTTTCCTCGGAGATTGTGGGGGACAAGCTGGTGGAGGTGAGTGTCCTGCTGGCTCCTGGGACGATGGATCAGACACTTTTCTGGCCCCAGCCCTGGTCCCTGAGAGGTGGGCCTCTGGGCAGCTGGCTCTGTGAGCACCTCCCATGCGCCAGGCTCCATGCTGAGCACTGGGGCATGTCATCTCATTGGCTCTTCACAATAACCCTGTCAGTTAGGAGTTTTAACCTCCATTTAACAGACGAGGAGACCGAGGCACAGGAAGCCTCACTGATTAGCCAGAGCTTTTACGGACTCTTCCCAGAGTGTAAATGGAGGGTCCGGGTGGGCCCTGCAAGGGCAGCTGCCACCCCACTCCACTTCTACAAGGGACTGCGGATTCTTCCTGCTAAATCTCCTAATTTTTCAAGAGAAGCTGGAAATTTGCACTTCTATGTGAAATCTCCAGACTATTAAATGTCCGCACCTGGGATCCGAAAAGGCGAACCCCGGGCCGCCGAAGCAGATTGTGTGCACTTAACCACTGCAACACCGAGCCGGCCCTCTAAACATTTTTTTAAAATGCTGGCAAGGCCAACACATATACCAGGCCAGAGCCCCCTGGGGTCCAGTCTACTCTCCCTAAGGTTCTGGAGAAGGGAAATGAGGGAGGCAGGGTTTGCCACGTCCTCATCTTCTCCTTCTCTTCTCTTGCTCTCTATCCATTTCTCTCTTGTTTCCTCCTTTTCCTCATCTCAAGCCCAGTCTAGAGGAACGGAGCACACGGCCCAACAGGCTCAGTGCACTCCTATTATTCCCATTTTACAGAGAAGCCATAGAGGCTCAGAGACAGCAAGTAACTTTCCCATGGTCACACAGCTAGTTCATGGTGGAGGCAGATCCCATCAGTTGATTTCTAGACTAGGCTCTCTGCCTGTTCTTCCTCCCTTCATTTTAATTTTTTTAAAAATCTAGAAATAAATAGATGTATGTTTTAAAAAAATATACAAAAAGGACAAAAGTGACTATACTTTTTCCTGATGGAAATTGAGCTCTTGGAGATTCTGACGAAAGTTTTGGACATGTTTTTACATGAAGTCAGCAGTGGGTTCTGACTCCCAGAGGCAGGCTCCCCAGCCTGCGAGGTGTGCAGCGAGGACAGGCAGGAGAACCGAAGCAGGTTTGTGCCCGACAAGAGAACTGATCTTCCCAAATGGAATGAACCTGTTTCTTGATACCTAGAGGGTCCTGAGCAGGGAGCCTGTGTCGTGTGAGCAGTGCCCAGAGTCCAGGGTTGTCACACACACACGTATGCATGCACACACCGATGCATGCATGCACAAGGGCATAGGAATGCACGCATACAAATGCACGTGCACCGTCTGGGTTCCAAATCTCCCATCTCTAGAGGCTCAGAGTCATCCTGGCCACCACCCTCCTTCTGCCAACAGGGAGTACATTTGGTGGGCGTCCCTCCTCTGGCCTCCAGTTCACCAGCAGCTCCCCTGCCGTGTTTCAGCACCTCTCCTCTGGACTGAGCCCAGCATCCCTGCTGCTTTCAGCTTCCCCCCACCCCACTCCAACTTCCATTCATCCCACAGGCAAATCACACATCACCTCACACCACTGCCCTTTGACAAACCCGCTTCCATAAAACCCCCTCTGCAACCCACCCCCTTCCCGTGAGAATGCTGCTTTCCTTCGCTGGGTATCAGGACCAACTGACAACGCCTGTCCATCTCACGACAGCGTGTCCTGATAGCCTTGAGCCCAGGGCACTGCACACAGTGGGCCTTCACTGAACAGCATGCTCTTGCCTGCCTCTTCCACAGAACCTTACACTTCCGGAGGGCAGGGACCATCTTCCGCTCACCGAGCACAGGTGCCCATGAACGCTGTACGGTGGCGTGGTTGAGTGTGGCCTCTCGACCTCAGAAGGGTCACTTGACTTCTCTAGACTTTAGTTTTCTCATCTGTACAATGGGTACAACCCTGGAGTGTTGTTGGGAGGGTCAAATGGGATAATTCAAGGGAAGTGCCTGGCATAGGTGAAGGGAAATGAACAGGAGCTGGAAGCTTATCATGCGAAGAGCCACATCACCCTCAACATCTGTTTAGCACTTTTGCCACACTGAGACCGCACAGTGACTCACGTAATAAAAGGGGAAACTGAGGCCCAGAGAAGTGGTGCAGCTGACTCGCTTCTCCTCAGGGCTGGGACCGGAGGCCACTCTTCCTCCAGCGGTGCCCATGGTCACCTGGGGCCCCGGTACTGACTTCCTCTGTTCTGGCTGCTTCTTTCAGACATCCACGGTCAGGGGCGTGACCTACGAGCGCGTGAGCAAGAGGCTGGCCTGAGCAAGCAGGCGGGGCTCCAAGGGGGCTGCAGAGCCACCAATAAAGCTGGGATCAGAACAGACGTTCTGCTCGCCCCAGAACTTCTTTGTCTTTGGTTTTGTTTTCTGGTGTCTGGGGCCAGTTTCTGGCTGGCTGGGGGCGGGAAACCCCTGAGGATGGCTACACGGGCCAAACTGTGGCCTTGAGGTCCCTGTGGGATCTTTGTCACGGCAGAGGAAGACTTGAACGTGGACCGAGTCCACCTGACCTCGAAGAAGCCTGAGGTGGTGCTCCAGCAGCATGGTGGCACGCCTCTGTGGAGCACCCGCCCACCTGCCACCCACCACTCTGTGGTTAGACAATCCTTTCAAGAGACAAATGTCACCTGGGAGGGGTGACACATTGACTCTCACATGGGCCAGGAGGACAAATACATCAGAATTCGTGGGTGGGGGCAGGTGTGGCTCTTCTGGCTGTGAGGACACTGGGATGCAGGCCCCAGGGCTTCGCCAGGGAAGCTGTTTCAGCCTAGCCGTGGCTCTGCTCTTAATTTGCTGTGGAGTCGTTCCTTTGGGCCTCAGTTTACCTACTGGTATAAAGAGGGGCCAGGAGGACCAATAAGGAACTGAGGAGAAATGAGTCTATGAGGGGGCAAAGGGGCAATGGGAGTGACAGGAGGAACAGAACAGACAGGAATGTCATGGTCTGGACAGGGGGGCCTGGGAGAAACTTCGAGAGGCTGCAGTGGGCTGGGGAAGGTGGTCAGAAGGGTTGCCCTGATGCCCTGGTAGGTGCTGGGAGCCCTGAGTCTGGAAGGCTTCCAAGGGAGGCGGCATTTGGATTTAGCAGATGTCCCTGCCTGATTACTGCATCTCTCCGGGGCATGGGGTAGAGGCGGTGGCCTGCTGGCTCCTGGCTACATAACCCCCAACCCAGAGCCCCGAATCTCTCTCCTGGGAGTGTTCCCCATCTGGATACCACCTTGACTTCTTTTGACCCTATACTTCTCTGTATAACTGTTTTTATTTTAAATGCACTTTTTTTTTTTTTTTTTTAAGATTTTTTAAATTTTTTCCTTTTTCTCCTCAAAGCCCCCCGGTACATAGTTGTGTATTCTTCGTTGTGGGTTCTTCTAGTTGTGGCATGTGGGACGCTGCCTCAGCGTGGTCTGATGAGCAGTGCCATGTCCGCGCCCAGGATTCGAACTAATGAAACACTGGGCCGCCTGCAGCGGAGCGCGCGAACTTAACCACTCGGCCACGGGGCCAGCCCCTAAATGCACTTATTTTGAAATTTACTTACTTAAGGGGGACGGCCCTGTGGCCAAGTGGTTAAGTTCACGCGCTCCGCTTTGGCGGCCCAGGGTTTCAGAGGTTTGGACCCTGGGCGAGGACATGGCGCCACTCATCAAACCATGCTGAGGTGGCAACCCACGTGCCACAGGCAGAAGGACCTACAACTAAAAATATACAACTATGTATCAGGGGGCTTTGGGGAGAAAAAGGAAAAATAAAATCTTTAAAAAAAAAAGCAAAAAAAGAAACTTTTAAAATTTTTATTTTAAATTCACTTATTTTTACTACAATGCAAACTTTACATCACTTCTTTTTTTTTTGAGGAAGATTAGCCCTGAGCTAACATCTGCTGCCATTACTCCTCTTTTTGCTGAGGAAGACTGGCCCTGAGCTGACATCCGTGCCCATCTTCCTCTACTTTATATGTGGGATGCCTACCACAGCACGGCTTGCCAAGTGGTGCCACGTCCGCACCCGGGATCTGAACCAGCAAACCCTGGGCTGCCGAAGCAGAACGTGCAAACTTAACTGTTGTGCCACCCGGCTGGCCCAGCCCATCATCACTTCTACACATGGAAAGCTAACATCCTTTGCCACAAATAGATGAAAACTACTAAAAAAATCAAAGCTGAAAGATGTTGACTTCTAGCTAGGTTCTGTTGCCTGTGCAGAGCCCTGAGCCTGAGGCCCCCCTTCGTGAAGAGGGGAGAGAGATGTAAGAGACAGTCGCGTCAGAAGGGGGACATTCTCTTTGACTAATCACACCTGTAGGCCTGCCGAAAAGAGAGGAACACAGACTGGAAGTTGAAGTATCTAAATTACCTTGAATATACAAGTCCGGCACACGGGACATAAGAAATAAGGTTGACTCAATGCCTTGCATGGGGTTTGGCACACAGCAGGCGCTTAATAAGTGCGACCTGACGTAAGACCCTTCTAGCCCATGTAATCCATGGCCTTCCCTTTGGGGGCCAGCCTCAGCCGACCGGGAGAGACAAGACAGACAGCAGGGCCCAGCTCACTGGCAGCTCGCTCTTCGCCTCCTCCCACATTCTGCCCTGAAGCTTGTTTATCTTTCCAAGAACAGCACTCACTGCCCTCCCTACCCCCACACCCCTGCCCTGCCTCCCACCAAGCCAGGACCCCACGAATCCCATCTTTGGGCCAAGACTTATTGCTAATTAAGTGAACTAGGTAAGCATTAAATTAAACTAGCAGTGTTGCTGTTTCCCCTCCAGACTGAATAATTACTCATAATGAGCTTGGATAATAAGTCTCTAAATAACAGAGTTAACCATAATTAGGCTGAAAATTGAGAAAGAAAGAGAGTGGGGAAGGGGAGAGGAGAGAGAGAAATTCTTACTTTGGTAACTGATTCAAGGACAAATTCAAATCACCGGCAGGGGAGAAATTCTTAAGCCAGTGTTGTAACGGATTCTCAGACTCATGGAATAGCAGGACCTTGCAGCTCAGCACTTTAAACTCTGTATTTCAGAGATATGGAAACCGCGGCTCAGAGAGAGGAAGAAATTCATTCAAGGTCACACAGCAGTGAATGAGTCTCTGAGAGTAATGTGGGGTTGGGCCTCTTGGGCTGATGGAAGCTTCAGTTTCTCAGTTCAGCTTATGAGGGTAAAGGGACTAAGGTGAACTAGAGAAAAGTGTCCATTTTGCTGGCAAATGGCAAGGAGGCTTCCTTGGCCAGGAGAAGGGACAGTGGTTCAGAGATTCAACTCTGGAGTCACATTGCTAGGGTTCGAATCCCTCTCTTACCAACTAGAAGCTGTGACTTGGGGTAAGTTCAGCCACTTTTCTGAGTCTCAGTTTCCTCCCCTGTGAATGGGGATAACAACTTCCCTTACCTAATAGAGGCGTCATGCTACAGACTCACTAGATGTTAGCTACCGCCATCACGCCCACCATCACCACCACCATCGCCAATCGCCACCATTGTTATCAACCAGTGTGACGAAGGGTTAGGGGTTCCTCCTCCGGGAAGCTGTAAGGCCGTGGGCAGGTGCTGGATTCTCAGTCTCACCTTACCCACATGTAAAATGGGCTAATAAGACCTTTCCTTCCTGGGAACCAGGGGAGTTGCAAGGGTAAAGGATAAAAATCCACTCTCATGGCTTCCAAAAAGTTAGAGGAGCTTCATCATTTTGCTGTGCTGCTCAAGACGCTGTAGTGACTGGCCACACCACAGACCCCAGTCGGGCGCCCTTTACCCCGGGCCCTTCACGGCCTTCACCCTGATCTTCGGGAATCATCTCTCCCCCCTTCTGCCAGGGAAACCGCCTCCCTCCTGCCAAGCTTATCTGGTGAAACAAGAGCATCCCAAAGCATCTTTACAGACCATCACTAGGTGGCGCTCCACCACCCACCTGCCACCCTGTGGACACCAAGATGAGAGAGTAAATTGGGGGAGCAGAGGGAAGACGGTGGGCAGAGAAATCCTGAGAGATTGGGCCTTGGTGCTGGTGTGTATGAGAGATCTATGGGTGACAACGTGGAGGCCACACTACTCCTCAGTCAAGCATATCTAAGTGTGAAACCCAGTCTACCACTTGCCCACAGTGAGACCCTGAGCCTCCCTGAACCTCAGTATCCTCATCTGGAAGATAGTGATACTACTACTAGCTCACAGTGTTGTTTCTGAGGACAAAAGAGTAGCGGGGCTAAGAGAGCACGAGGAAAGTGTGAAATACAGGGCGTGGCACATAGTCAGTCTCACTAAACAGCTATTAAGGGCCCTTCCTGGTGGTTCAGCTGGTGAGAATGGGCACACACAGGGTCAGAGCTCTTAAAGCAGGGAGAAGTGTCCCAAACCAGCTGTGCACAGCATGACCTGGGGGTCCTGTTAGAAGGATAGCCCGGGCGCCCCCCGGACCTGCTGAACCATATTCCTTAGGTCTGAAGATCAGGGAGCTGTCACTGTGAAGTGCTCCCCGCCAGGCATGACCTGGGAGATTATTCCAGTCCCAACCGTCACATTTTTTTTTAAACTTAAAAAAAATTTTTCCTTCTTCTTCCCAAAGCCCTCCAGTACATGGTAGTATATTTTAGTTGTGGGTCCTTCTGGTTGTGCTATGTGGGATGCTGCCTCCGCATGGCCTGATGAACGGTGCCAGGTCCGTGCCTAGGATGCGAACTGGTGAAACCCTGGGCCACTGAAGTGGAGAACATGAACTTAACTACTCGGCCACGGGTCTGGCCCCCCAACCCTCGCATTTTGCAGATAAAAAAACTGACATCCAGAAAAGAGAAATGACCTGCCCAGACCCAGGGAGCAGCAGAAAGCCTGACTCCCTGTCTATCCTGCCTGTCGTGTCTCAGGCAGGGGCAGGGCCTGAAACCCTGGTCCAAGCTGGCCCTGCAGAAGCCTGACCACTCAAGGACATCCTCTTCTAAGGCTGCAGCTGGGCTGGAGGCAGGTGAAGTTCAGAGGCTCCCTGGGCCCCCACAGAAGGGAGGGCCCACTACATACAACACCCTCATAGAACGCACTGCTCAGTAACGATACCAAGCACTCTGTGCTTTCCTACCATCGACCTGAAGCGAAGGCAGATGGACTTCCTGCTTACAAATGAGACAGGTTCAGAGTGAAGAGGTTGCTTTTCTCAAGGTCATTCAGTTGAGAGCAGACAAACTCAGACTTCCCCCTCTCAGGCTCAATGTTCTTGTCTACATACGAGAAGTTCCGAGCTTCCAGCCCAAGAACCACTCTAACTTACAATGTATCTTACTGGTCTTCAATCGCGTTAAAAATCTTTTAAAATATAATTTCTAAATTAAATGAAAAATTAGTACATCTCCTAGAAGGTGCAGGTTTCCAGTTTCTCTGGACATCTGACAGTTCGCTAACCCAGAGCAAATACCTGAAAAGTATTAATTGGCCAGAGCTGAGTAGAAGCCATACCCTCTAGGGGGACACTGGCTTCAACACAGTCCCTACGATGTCACGCTGTCTCAGTCACCAAGCTAGACTCACTCACCATGTTACCTGCCTGGTCCTGGTGGGCACTTAGACTTGAGACTCCTGCCAAATGCTATGGCCTTTCTGCTGAAATTCAAGTCACAAAGGTCTTCCCTGAGGAACAGAGAATGAGGTCTATGAGGGCAGGTACGATTCTTTCCCAGACGCTTGGTGCCAGGGATTGCCAGAGCCAGCCAGAGGCAGCGTCCCTCCGGGACATGCTCCAAGGAAGCCTCAAGCCTGGTCCCAGATCTTTGCCTTCACCAGTGGGGCTGGGGGGACCCCTCCAAGATCAGAGCCGAATGTGAGCAGACAGATGGACCATAAATCACATTAGTCCATGGCAGATGTGCCAGGAGCTGTGTTTCTGTATCTGTCTGCCGGCCAGCATGCTCTGAGAACGCCTGACACTCCGCAAATCCAGAGCATGAACTCCAGGCAACTCTTTGCTTTTATGAACCTAAATCCATTGATGTCATGTCCTCCCCACCAGGTGAGCGGGACAGCCAGCTGGGACAGTCACAGAGCCTTTCACCTGAAACCCTTGATGGAGATAGCACAGGGCGGCAGGCACTCAGCCTGCTTGGGTTCGAACTGTGGCTCCTTCTTTCACCACTGCTGTCTTCAGGTAAACCACTTCTCCATGCCCCCGTTCTCTGATCTGTAAAACACAGCTAGTAATAGTTCCTACCTTGCAGGTTACCAGGATGACTGGAATAATACGAACAAATTCCTTAGTTTGTACATCACACACAGTAGATGCTCAACACAGGCCAGCTGCTATCCTTAGTGCCACCAGCACCAGGTGATGACGACATTCTATATATCCTGTTGGGGGAGGAAGCTTAGGGCACAGCCCTCAAATCCAGTAAACAAATTGAGATCATTTCAGATGGTTAACAGCTATGAAGAAAATAAAAGGGATAATGAGAGTGACCAGGGCTAGCACAGAGACCTCTCTAGGAGGTGACAGGTGAGTTGAGGTTTCTCAACCTTGGCACTGCTGTCATTTGGGGCCAGATCACTCTTTATTGTGGGGGCCGTCCTGCGTACTGCAGGATACTGAGCAGCATTCCTGGCCTCCACCCACTCAGTACCAGCCATACCCATCTCCCAATGGTGACAACCACAAATGTCTGCAGACACTGCCAAGTGTCCCCTGGCAGACAAAAATGAGCCCTGCTGAGCATCACTGATATAAAGGCTCAAGGGAGAAGAGCACTCAGAGGAGAGAAGTGATGGCTCTGGAGAGCCGGACTCTGAACCCAGAGGGCATGAGGAAGCGGAACCCTGACCCCAACCTTAACCCAGGCATTCGCAATGCTGAGCCAATTCCTTAAAATAAATCTCTCTCGTTCTATATGTAACAGGTTCTCTTTCTCTAGAGAAGCCTGACTGATACAGTGGTCCAGCTGGGATGTCAAGCCTTAACTTACCTGCTGCCTGTGTCCCCAGGGAGCCCCAGTTCCAACCCAAATCAAAGGACCCAGCTCCACAGGAGCCAGCCTTGCTGTCACCCGCCCCCACAACCTCTCAGGAGGAGCAGACACTCCCAAGGGAGCTGATGCGAAAGGGGGCGGGGGCCAGGGGGCGGGCTAAGAACCGGCCAGGAAGAGAACTGAGAGACCAGGAGCAGGTGACGTGTTTATTGCAGGGCATCTTTTCCTGGGGGCCGGCTGGCTGTGAGGCTCTACTGGGGGGCCCCTCACAAGCCCCCAGCCCCCCAAAAGACAGACACAATAACTTGGAATCCAAACCAGTCGCACATAAATAAAAGGAGGTTGGCAAAGGCAAAAGAGAAAAACAACAAACGAACGTGCAGTTTCCTACGCTAGTGTGGCAAAGTGGCAGCACCGTCTCCACGTCCAGTCTCTCTTCTCATTCCGCTTCCACACTGAGGCTTACCCTGCCCTGAACACCACCTTCGGATCCGACTCAGCAGGCTGCAGCCACTTTGGGGCAGTCCCCCTGCCACGGTCTCCTGGACTGGCCAACAAGTCAAGAAAACCAACGTGGGTTCTTAAAAAACAAACCAAAAAAAATGCTTCCATGGTTCTTGGCACCTCCCAGTTGTGATGAGTGAATAATGTGTCCCCAGACCCTGGACCAAACAAAAAACACGCTGAGCACCAGCTGCCAGTCAAAATAAAAACATATTGCACATGGTTACAAGGGTCTTCCTGAGAGCCCTCTCGTTGCAGACACCCAAATACTGGCCTTCCATCCAGTCACTGGCCTGTCGTCGGTGGTGGTGTCATTTCCTTTGTACACCCCCACGCCCCAGATCCAGTGGCATTAAGCACACATTCCACATTATTATCCTCTGCTCTCAGCTAGACTCGAAGCTGAGGCTGGGCTTAAGCCCACATACATAAGCATGTGTGTGCGTCGGGGGCTGGTTTCAAACCTCTGTCTACATTTCAACAACCTTCTTCCTCTGGGTGGTTATCAAAGTTCTACAAGTGAACACAGCATCCAAGACGACGTGGAATTTCCTGGAACTGAGAGCCTAGAAAGTGGTTCTCCCCAACCATACGCTTTTGAAAAGGGAGCTCTGTTGTCACCCACGGGTCAGCTACAAGCTGGGTTCCAACCTCCAGGCCTTGTGCGGGACAGGCAGTGTGGCGATTAACATTGCTTTTCTCCTAAGGAATTTTCAAGTATCACAAAATCCCTGATGCAGTATGTAAACAAGATATTTTACGGAACAGAAAGCTAGGTCACTTCGGGGAAGCAGCAGCATGTGAAATATCTAAAAGGCCCAAGAAGGTTTAGGTTCGACAACAAAGGCAAGACAGCCGCCCCACCCTGTGCCTTGGAAGGCAGCCGGTCAGGCGTCAACACACACAGGGACCCCTGTGTGGGGCCAGGAAAAGAAAAGCACCCAATATAGCATTGACCAGGGTCCTGAGAACACAGCAGGCTGCCCCTTCTTTCTAGTGGTGTAGCTGCCGTCGGCAAAGAAAAAAGGAGTCTTTGATACTAAAAAGCAGACATGCTCATGGACTGGTGGTCTGCACCCCATTCCCAGTCTCCTGGCCTCTTAGCCAGGCTTTCATGATTCACTGGGCCCTGCTCCAGGGGACGGCCACCGAGCCATCCCCGTGCATCCCGGCCACATGCGGAAGACGTCCTCCAGAGGAATGCTCTTGGGTGAGTTATGTCATTCACTGTTTTGCTCTGGGTCAGTTTTATTTAAAAGGAGCACGGACCTCTCCATTCAAGGGCGACCAGGCTCTGTGGGGACAGCCTCCCAGTCGCCTCGCTCTGCTGAGCTCTCCTCGTCAGTGTCCTCTTCCTCTGCCTGGGTCTCCAAGGCCTCCCTGTGTGGCCCAAAGGGGCCCTATCTGTCAAAGCAGCCTGTGGGGAACGCGTGGCTCCCGCTGAAGAAGCTGTTTCCGTAGGTGGCGGTGAGGCAGTGCCTGGGCTCGGCTGCGAGGGCCATCTGCATGCTGAGGGACGCGGGGAGGGGCACGGGGCACACATCCAGGGGCTGGAGGGGAGGGTACGGGGCATGGAGGGATGAGCCAGTGCCTCCCGAGAGCAGGCTCCCCGCACGGTGGGCCTGCAGGGAGTCCCGATAGGCCAGGCACAGGTCCTGCACGGGGGTCTGGAACTGCACCAGGGTGGGCGGTGTCGGCTGGCCGAGGGCAGGGTAGGCGGGCGGCTGGAACAGCACTTGAGTGGAGGCTGGGGGTGTGCCGGGCACCATGGCCAAGGCCTGGCTCTTGACCGCAACGGCGTCCTTGAGGACATTATCATAAGCTCTGGAAGGAAAGGACCTGGGTGAGACCTGGAGGTCAAAGGCCACAACACCAGACTCCTGAGTGCACCTCCACCTGCCTTGCTAAGTGCGATCCGAGGAGATCTGTGTGTTCTTACTGCCTGGCTTTGCCCACCCTGCGCTCACTGCCTACAGCCTCGCCTCAGCTGTTCTTTGACTAAACTCAGGCCTCAGATCTCAGCTGGAATCTCCTTCCTACAAAAAAACCTCTGCTGACTCCTTAAGACCAGCCCAGCTTTCTCCGCAGCCTCTGCACTGTCCCATCTCAGCAGTCAACACCCCAGACAGTAACTTCCGGGATACTACCTGGCCCCTCGTGCTGAGTGCAGGCTCTGAGAGGGAGGACCCCATCTGCTTTTGCACATCACTGCATCCCCACGCCTGGCACAGCGCCCGGTACTGAGAAGGCAGAGCTCCCGCTGCTCAGGTGAGCACAACCTCTGCCTTCCAGGCCCTTCTGGTGGCTCCATCCCCAGCTAGGTTGCTCCTGAGCTAGCAGATCTTAAGTTTTTCCATCTGAAATGGGGGATGGAACAGGTGTTTTTTTTTTAAAGATTTTTATTTTTTCCTTTTTCTCCCCAAAGCCCCCAGTACATAGCTGTATGTTCTTCATTGTCGGTCTTTCTAGTTGTGGCATGTGGGACACTGCCTCAGTGTGGTTTGATGAGCAGTGCCATGTCCGCACCCAGGATTCGAACCAACGAAACACTGGGCTGCCTGCAGCAGAGTGCGCAAACTTAACCACTCAGCCACGGGGCCAGCCCCGGAACAGGTGTTTTATCATCTCATAAAGAGGTTCCCCATAGAGATTTTGGGAAAACAAATTGATGAGAGAAAAGAGCAAAAGGAGGCTGCAGCAGCTCTGAGAAGGGGGCTATCCCAGAGCAGTGACAAGCATGGTGAAGAGCCAGGGCTGGTGCCAGCTACCCAGGGCGCCCATCCTCACTCAGACCAGATCACGTTCTCTGGCTCTGGTACCTTCTGAAAGGTACAGACTGTAAACATTTTAGAGGAATGAGACATGGGCAGCATGGGCAAAGCTCCCACATCAGAGGCCGAGAGAAAGCTCTTCAGGGTCCCGTGGGCTTTTGCTGTGACCACGCTGCCTCAATCCCCCCCACGCAGCCAGAGGGACCAGCATCCAGGAAATGCTGCCACCTGTTGGGTGTCACCAGGTATGACTTTTCAGTCCTCTCTCCTCCGTGTGGTCACTACTTTCGCCTTGCTATCAGTTTCATGGTGTTGGGTCTATGATGCCTTTAAACATCCTCTCTGATACACTGAACATCTCCTCCCCAAGATTCCCAGGGACCCTTGCAAGCAGGCTGTGGTCTCTTAGGGTAAGCCATTTTAGGCTTACTGGCTAAGAGGTCAACTTTGTGGCCATGTCTGAGAAAATCAGCCTGTAATGAGAGTTCCTTCCAAGAGATTACACTGGGACTCAAAGAACCCGGACATTTAGAAGGATGTGCACAGAGCTGCTCTTCTCCCTCACTCTTTGACCTAAAAATTGCAAACCCAAAGCTACCCAAAATAGGAAGGACCAACTCCCCAAATCCCAATTCTTTTTTTTTCTTCCTGCTTTTTCTCCCCAAATCCCCCCAGTACAAAGCTGTGTATTTTTTAGTTGTGGGTCTTTCTAGTTGTGGCATGTGGGATGTCGCCTCAGCATGGGCTGACGAGTGGTGCCATGTCCGTGCCCAGGATCCGAACCAGCGAAACTCTGGGCCGCCAAAGCAGAGCACGTGAACTTAACCGCTCGGCCATGGGCCTGGCTCCTCAAATCCCAATTCTATTAGGAGTCAACACGGCCCACTTAAAGTGAGACACCAGCTGGGGTAACCACCACAAGCCTCAGACTTCAGGCAATCGTTAGAGGTGGGCCTGCAGAGCAGGTGGAACCTGGGTCTTTTGGAAACATGGAAGGATCCCAACGGGAACTTACACCAGCAGGATTTCGATGCAGGTGCTGAGATGCTCCAGGGAGTAATCTGAGATCCTCTGCAGGTCTCTGGTCCAGTAGGGAGAAAGCTGAAGGCAGATCCTAGCGGCCCCCACGCAGGCTGCAGCGACCAGCGAAGGCTGGAATTTGTAGAAAATATGATCTGGAACGGAATCACAGAGGGAGTCAGTATCACAAAGCATCACCCTGGGGGTGAGGTCCCCCTGAGAAGTGCCAGACAGATGACTAGGTGCAAGGCTGTCCACTGCTGCCACACACATATGATGAAAAATTGGAACAGCGTGAAGTTCCATTCTTGAATCTTAAACGCCATGGCTTGCAGTCTGGGATTTGTGATGGCAGCCTAGAGCAAGTGGTCTTTAAAATATTGTCCATAGCTTCCCGGGGGCTGCACGCAGAACCGCCAATCATTTGTCCTTTCTCTGGCTGTTAGGGGTGAACGACGTACCATTTCAAAGACTTCTGTTTTGGGGTGTGACTGAGGGCTACTTACTAAGGGTAATGAAGCCTGGCCCACAGTAGGCACTCAATAAAAATCTGTTGAGTGAATGAATGGCTATAAGAGTTTGATATTCAAACTAAAATTGGCTCTTGACTTAGGTTTACTGAGGAATCTTTTTTTCCCCTCCAGCCCTATTGACGGATGATTGAAAAGTAAAATTTGTATATATTTAAGGCATACAATGTGATGTTTTGGTACATGTCCACATTGAGAAATGATCTGAGACATCTTAATGTCCTGCTGAGCTATCTGGCAACACACAGAGCTGGTACTACTTATATGCAAAGGCCAACTTGAAATTCCCCCAGTTTTCGCGAATGACACTTGGTTGTCAGTGCGTTATCATGCCATCTTCAATTGTTTATAATTTTTGATGACTTCAGTGTTGGCCTGTTAAAGCATGAATCAATCAGGCAGGGTGGTATTATGGTTACAGGCACAGACAGAGTGAGTGTCCTCATGTTCAAATCGTAGCCATGACCTTGGGTAAGTCTTCACCTTTTGAGCATCAATTGAAGAAGCTGATTTGTAAAATGAGAACAACAGAAAGGACTGTCACGTGGAGTCGTCATGAGGTTCAAATGAGATAATGTACACAAAGCACTAAAATAAGGTGCCTGGTACACAGTAAGCGCTCAGTTAATGCTTTATATCGAAATTATTAACACTGTTACTCATGACCATTTTCGCTTTGCGGTGGCTAATCGAGTGGTTCTCTCAACAGTATTTCTGACCCAGTATTTTATCTAATACCTAGATTTTAAGACATTGGGAAGAGTGAGATTCAAATAAAAGTCCCCAAACAGGGTAACTTTATTGCTAAGGCAGACGTAAACATAATCCCCACCCCCACCTCATCTGTATGATGACAGCTCTTCAGGAACAACCTACCTGTGCACCTGTGCTATTCAGATCATTTGCAATGTTCCAGGTTACCCTAAGAAAAATTACCAGATGATCGTAAGTCTGTAGGGTACCAGCTGCCTGCATATAAGTTGTTATTTCTCTTCTACGTATTGGGGGAATCCTCACTCCTTCTTTGCTTTTTCCTTGCAAGGTGGGAGTGACTTGGTGACTTGGGTGGATGGGCCCCTGTCAGTACGGACTTCCTATGGACATGCCATCGTGCCACCTGATCCTGGCCCATGTGGGTGGGGAAGGGTGACAGCTCCTGACATCGGGCCCCACCTTGCAGGGTGACCTCTAGGAAGTAGTGAGCGTACTCCTTGAGGCACTCTTTGGTCTTGCGGGCGCAGGCGGTGGGCCAACTGTGGCAGTGGTGGTCCTTCTGGCTGACGGAGGCCGAGAGGTAGTAGTCCAGGAAGTGGGCGGGCGTCGGCAGGCAGAGGTTCCAGCCAAAGGCCTCCAGGAGCAGCAGCTCCGTGCTCAGCAGCTCCTTCTTGGTGAGGGTGAAGCTCTGGCTGCTCAGGATCCTCGTGCTGTTTATCTGCTCCAGCTTGGGTACATGGTCTTCCCGATCCTCGAACTTACCTGTGGGAGAAGCAGAGGTTACTGGAAGACAGCACTTGACCGCATCCAGGAAGAGCGCGGTGGGAGGTGGGGGAAATGGGTGAAGGGATCAAAAGGTATAAACTTTTAGTTATAAGATAAATTAGTCCTGGAGATGTAATGTACAGCATGGTGACTACAGTTAATAATACTGTATTGCATATTTGAAGGTTGCTAAGAGAGTAGATCTTCAAAGTTCTTGTTACAAGAAAAAACCCTGTAACTATGTGAGATGATGGACAACAAATCACTGTGGTGATCATCTCACTATATACATATATCGAATCATTATGTTGTATACCCTAAACTAATACAATGTTATGTCGATTATACCTCAATAAAACTGGGGGGAAAATGACATTACGTGACTTCCAAGGTGAGGCTTTGCAACTTCCGCCTCCGCCCTTGGAGTGCCATGCTGAGACCTCCACGGAGGGAAGTCAGTCCAGCCTAGTGGAGGCGACGAGGCCACAAGGACGAGAACCAAGGTGTCCAGACAACAGGAGCACCAACTCTCAGACGTGTGAATGAGGCCATCCTGGACCTTCCGACCCAGCTGATCCTCCAGCAATTGTGTGAATGAGCCCCAGGGAAATCAGGAGAGGAACCATCACGCCACCCACATCATTGCTGTTTTAAATCATCAAGTTTTGGGGCGTTCCTTTTGCAGGAATAGAAAGCTGGAATACATGCATATCAATGAACAGTGGCAAAAAGACGTGAAACCCCACAAATGTCACAGAGCTCAGAAAGTACTGAAGGAACAACGAATAGATACTGGAAGGTCCTGGAAATAAACTGCATGAAATAAAACTACACGGAACTAGATGCAAACAAACAAAAATAAAACACAAGCCTTGGGTTATCCCACGCATGGGTCCAGGGGACCAAGGTATCTACACAGCAAGCCCTGGCAGTCATCGCGGTCGTGGCTCCAAGGGGAAAGGGGTCAGGGGGGAGGGGGGTTCTGCAGGTGGGGCTGCTGGGCCCTTCCAGCCTCACCATGCCTCACTCTGGGGAAACCACGCACACCTGGCTGTGGCCTCCGTCACTGCGGTTCTCTGAAGGCACCGTGCCCTCCTTGCCTACAAGCCTCGTCTATGCAGCCCCTCTGTCTGTCTTCCCCATCCCCTCTTCACTCACTCAGCCTTGTCCTTCACCTTCAAAGTCACCGCCCCTGGGAAGGCCTCCGTGACCACAGTGCCCATGTACTGCCCGACCCCCACATCAGATGCTCAGCCCGGAGGCCTGGCCTGAGTCTGCTCACCCGTGGCCTCAAAGCCCAGCCTCCCAGCATGCACAGCAGCTGCTGAGCGAGCGTCAGCAGAGGCAGGGAGCAGCCGGGCTGAGCTCCAGGCACACGTCTGTGCCGATCAAAGGAGCAGCCCACAGAGCGTCCACACACCTGTGCACAACCGCGAGTGCCTCTGACCCAGTTCTCATGAGACTCATGCTTTTTAGGAGAGAGAAAGAAGTAACCCCGACAGGCAGCCCTACTGCAGATGCAACACATTCCTCAGGAAGGCCTCAGAAGACGTCACTGAGAAAGGAAACACCAACTCCAGGAAGCTGGTGTCTCCTCCTCCTCAGTGAGCCAGGCAACAGTCCACTAAGGGGGCAAACAGCGTGCCGTGAAGCTCCGGTCTTGATGGGCAGGAGCGGAGTGGGTGGAAACGTACAACACGGTGAGGACCAGAGACAATGGGTTCCTAAGCAGCTCATGGCACCCGGAGGCTCTATCTCCTTCCTGAGCCCCATTTATCCGAGCTCAGCCTGGCATGGCACCGCCTCCAAGGCACACAGCTTCCTTTGACTCACGTGCTTGGGCAACTCAGGCAGGTAAAGGCAAGGTCCAGGCTGCCCCAGGGGGAAGACCCTCTCGTACATGGAAATCCTGGGGTGGGGCCTGGCTGACCAGGCCTTACCAGCCTCCGCAGCCTCATGACCCCTCATCCCATGTCCCCAAGCACAGGATCCTGCCCCATGGAAGTCTGACCCCTCCTCCAGCTGGGGGTGCTGGACCCCTCACTCACCTTACCGTGCATCCTCCAGAGCTCAGTTCAGAGGCCACTGGATGTCATCAAAGCACTTGGACTCCCATTACTTATTTAATATCAAGTATTAATATTAATGGCCAGCACCTGACCTTTCATAGGTTATTAATGGGTCTCAGCCCCATGAGGACCGGAACCATCTCTGACCCATTTGCTGCTGTGCCCCCAGGTCCCAGCACAGTCCCTGGCACATAGTAGGTGCTCAAAGAACATTCGTGGAGAGAACGAATGGTGCTCTCTGGATAGTGGAATTCTGGGCCATTTCAACTGTTACCTGATGATCCCTGATTCCCTGTATTCCCTCATTTTTCTCCAATGAGTATTATTTTGTGCTATTTAAAAAGAAAGAAAAAATATTTTTTTGCAAAATTGTCAAGGTTTCCCTGAACCTTGTGCTGACCTGGGCCAGCGCGGTTCCCAGGCACTCAACAGATACAAGCTCTCTTCTTCCCTGGCCCAGAAGGTGGCCAGGTGAAGGTCCCGGCCCGGCAGAAACGTGCACTGTGCTAGGGGTGGCGGATAAGACCTTCCACAGGATCGCCAGCAGCCAGCAATCTATTCCGAGTGGCAGATGTGCTCAGATCAGTGTCCCCCCCGACCATGGTGCTTCGCAAACCTTTCAGAGCTCAGCCACCAGGCCCAAGAGGACGACCCTCAAATGGAAGGAGACATGGATGACAGAGGAATCTGAAGTCACCTGCTCCCTCTGTTCCCCACACTGCGCTTCTTGGGGACCCAGCACACTGCAGGCCAGAGGCTGGCAGAGCTGGGTCTGAATCCTCAGCGAGTTGGCTCTGGACCTAACGGCACTAGACTCCACAGGCCATTTGTTTCCTCTCTAGGAATATGTCCCCTGTGCAGATGAAATAGCCATGCAGAATGGAAAGTGCCTAAGAAGCGGCCGGTACACAGAAACACACGGAGCCTCATGCTGGGCTGGGCCCTGGGCTTTGTGCCGGTCACTCACTGGATCCTCCCAGGGAGGTTCTGTTCCGGCCCCAGAGGCTCAGAGGAAAAGCTCCTGTGAGATCAGCTCCACACCCACAAGCGACCTCAAAGACCCTGCTTTTAATTGCTGGCCGGAGATCCCAGCTTAGCGACTATTCCCCAGCACAATACATTTCACAACCAGAAAACATTTTAGGAGTTTCCTGGTGTCGCACGTGCCCAGCAGGCGTTTCTGCCCCTCCTCCCATGATTGTGAGTGGGGCCAGACCTTTGTCCCCAGCACCGCCACCAACAAGCCACCAACACTGCCACTCAGCTGCTTGCTCCTTATCGACAAAGGGTGCAGACAACAGATGCCTGGAAGGCTTCAGGCAGGTCCCCTGGGACGGGCGGGGGACAGAAGTCCATGTCTTTCCAAGTCGGACAAGAGCCACAGACTCTCTTTGACTCCTTTGATATACTTTTTATTTGGAAAATTTTCAAATCAACAGAACAGAGAAAACAACAGAACAATGAACACAGATGACCCTTCACCCAGATTCACCAACTGCTGACACCGAGCCACATTAGCTCTGTGTGTGTGCACGTGCGTGTGTGAGGGTATAAAAACTGGTTTTACTGGACCATTTCTAACTCACTTAGAGGGTGACATCCCACCCCTGGACACTTGCTCATCCATTCTTGGGGTTATTTTCCTACATTATCATAAGGCTATTAGCAATCCTAAGAACATCGGCATTGATGCAGCACCATCTTCTAATATTCAGGCCACATTTGACTTTCCTCCAAAAGCCCCCAGAATGCCTTTGATAACCTTTGTGTTTTTGGATCTACATCCAACCAGGCTCACACATGGTGTCTGTCAGGTCCCTTAGTCCCGTTCTTTCTTTGTTTTCATGACACCGACTCCGGATGAATCTGGGCCAGCTGTCTTGTAAATGCCCCATCTTCTGGACTGCTGAGTGCTTCCTCGGGATCTGACACTTTGGGCAAGAGAACTGCAGAGTGGTGCCCCGTCCTTCTCACCGGACCCCTGAGGAGTTACGTATGTAACGTCAGTTTGTCCCAGCAACACGATGCTATGTTTGATCGCTCGGTTAAGGGGGTGACATTAGATCTCTCCATTTTAAGGGTACCATTTTCCTGTGAAATTAATACGTAATCTGTGAGGTGACACCCTGACACTCTGAATATCCTGTTTCCCAACCTTTAACTCAATGGTTTGGCATCCACAGATGGTCCTTTCCTGAATATATTATTACATTGGGGTTGAAAAAGAACTGTTAACAGTTCTATCATTCCATCCACATATTTCTTCTTGGATGTTCACAGTGACACCTTTTAGGACCCTCTGCACACCTGTGACTGATTCCTCCCACACTCCCAGGGGCTGCTGCATAGAGCGCCTGGGCGATTCCTGGCGGGTGACAGTCAGTGGACTGATGACAAGGAGTCCAGCTAAGAGGTCTAAACTCTTAACCCCAGGACTAGGCCACAGTGGCAAGATCCTGCCGATCTAGCAAGCCTCAGGAGGGACACTCACAAACTGGCTTTTCCTTTTTTTTTAAATTGTGGTAAAATGCACATAACATAAATTTTATCATTTTAACCTTTTTTTTTTTTTTTACTGAGGAAGATTCGCCCTGAGATAACATCCGTTGCCAGTCTTCCTTTTTTTTTTTTGCTTGAGGAAGATTAGCCCTGAGCTAACATCTGTGCCAATCTTCCTCTATTTTTTTTGTACGTGGGACACTTCCACAGCATGGTTGGTGGTGGAGTAGGTCTGTGCCCGGGATCCAAACCTGTGACCTCAGGCCACAGATGTGGACAGCGGGGAACTCTAACCATTTGGCCACAGTGCCAGGCCCCATTTTAACTATTTTTCACTGTACAGTTCAATGGCATTAAGTACATTCACATTGTTATGCAATCAATCTCCAGAACTCTTTCATCTTGCAAAATGAAACTCTACACCCATTAAACGACTCCCTCTTGCCCCGCCCCCAGCCCCTGGTAACCACCATTCCACTCTCTGTCTCTATGAACAGACTACTCTACAGACTGGCTTGTCTTCTCCCACCTACTGTCCCGGCAATCAAGCCTTAAGCAGACCAAAAAGGATTCCTGACTTTTCTGAATTAGGGCCAAGAGAAGCAATACTTTTAATTGCTTAAAAAAAACTAACTCACTTTATTTTGGAAATTTTTAAATATACCAAAAGAAAAAAATAGAAAAGATTACAATGAACCGCCACGAATGCATGTTCCAGCTCCAATAATCACCAACCTTTACACTACCTTTAGAAAAACTCTTAAACAGAAAGGTAAATAGCACAGAACAGGATTCTATACAAAGTCAGCATTGCCCCATTTCTGACGCCCAGGCCCGGCGCGGCTCTCTCCCCTGGCCAGCTGCTTTACCACGGTTCCCAGTTAATCCCCCCAACAGTCCTCGATGCTGGTTCACAGCCTCATGCTGGGCGACCTGCTGCCCGTTCAGGAGCTGGAGGCTCAGAGAAGAGGCCAAAGTTTCCTTCTAAAGAGAACCAGGTTTTAAAGCAACAGCTGCTACTCTTCTTTGCTAAAGAAATGCCCTTTCTTTGAAAACAGGCACAGCTTACTCCCTCCCATGAAAGGACTACTCTCCTCTTTTAAAGTATTCTCTCCCCTGCTTTTCATCTGAGAGTGAGAAACAAAATCTGATCAGGAATTGAGACTCCGTGGCTGCCTCACAGACCTGAGCAGCGCCGCCCCCGCCCCCCCCCCCCCCCCCCGCCCCCGCCCCCGCCCCCGCCCCCGGCCTACTCTGTAGGGTGCTGACGACAATGGGAAGGGAGGGAGGCAGGTGAGAGGGATGAAGAGCAGCCCCAGTGGCTTCCCGGCCTTGCCTGGCTCTCCGGGTGGGGCCTGACATCATCCCGGGCGACTGTGGGACGTGCTGGACAGTAGAGGTGGTGGGGACCCAAGAAGACAGAGGAAGCTCTAGTGAAAAGGCTTTTCCAGAGGAGGAAGCATGGTCCAATAGTTCCCAGGCAAGGCCAGGCTGAATGGAGACCTTTCTGATGCTAATTCTTTCTGTCTCAGATGCTTCCTTCCTCAGAGGGGAGAGAAGTGGCCACCAGGAGGGGCGGAACCTGACAGCTTTATTTACAGCTTGTCCTGAGGATAGTTAATGAGGACCCAGGATCCCAAGGGCCCAGGATCCTGTGAAGCCAGTTGGAAACAGGTGAGAATGCCCCTCCCGACGGCCTCAAGTCCAGGCTCAGGTGCCAGCCTCCCATCCCCAACCACCTGTTATAACTTGTATGATTTTGGGCTATCACTGGGAAACCCACGTGTCAAAGGGTGGGTGGTGAGGGCCCAAGGGGCGCAGGTCATGTGACTGCACACACAGGGGAGGCTCCAGACACGGTAGCAGCTGCTGCTGTATCATTTCTTGAACACGGTATTTATTCTTTGCACCCTAGACCTGATTTTTTTTTTTTTGATTTGATTTTTTTCCTTTTTCTCCCCAAAGCCCCCCAGTACATAGTTGTATATTCTTCGTTGTGGGTCCTTCTAGTTGTGGCATGTGGGACACTGCCTCAGCGTGACCTGAAGAGCAGTGCCATGTCCGCGCCCAGGATTCGAACCAACAAAACACTGGGCCGCCCGCAGCGGAGCGCGCGAACTTAACCACTCGGCCACGGGGCCAGCCCCCCAAGACCTGGGTTTTCTTCTAAAGTCCTGTTAGTCGGGCACAGATAACTAGAGTTAGTAGCCGATGCTGTAAGACATTTTCTTACAGGCTCTGGAAAAGGGGTGGAAATAAGCCCAAGAAAAGGCTCCCCCAACCCTACCTGATCCACCAGCCAGGCTGTGCTGGACACCCAAAGTGGACAGCAGAGTGGCTCCAGCCTCCTTCCTCTGGGCTGTGACCTTGAACTCGCACCCTCCTGCTGGTGGTTCCAAGGTTCACAGAGAGGGAGGCAAAGGGGTGTATGGGGTCCAAGGCCTTTCCCAGATGGGTCTTCCCCACAGGGGCGGGACTCCACCAGGTCACCCAGGCGGTGAGCAACAAGCAGCATCTGTAGCATCAGGATGTGAGCTCTGGAGGGCAGGGAGTCCACACGTGGCTCCCCGCTGCAGGCCAGGCTCCAGCACAGCACAGCAGGCATCACCGCATGCAGGCAGCCCCAGGAAGGGGAGCCTCACGGGCTGTGCTCCCCCTTCACAAGCGCTCTCAGTTCATTCTGAGACATCCCTGGGAGGCTGGGCAAGTTTTCCACAGGAACTCAGAAGCTTGGAAGGGTTAAGTGAATTGCCCCAATCACCAGCTGGTAAGGGACAAAGCAAAATGAAAAGTCTGGCTGGTTGCTCATGAGGGTGGGGACCACATCTGTCTTGTAGAACATCATAGATGCCCTTCACCTAGCATGGCATCTGGCACAAAGTCAATGCTTTAGACAGAGTTGTTGTTTTTTTCCTAAATATTTTATTTTTTATTTATTTTTATGCTTTTTGGTGAGGAAGATTGGCCCTGTGCTAACATCTGTTGCCAATCTTCCTCTTTTTTTTTCCTCCCCAAAGCCCCAGTACATAGTTGTATATCCTAGCTCTAGGTCATTCTAGCTCTTCTCTGTGGGATGCCACCACAGCATGGCTTGATGAGCAGTATGTAGGTCCATGTCCAGGATCTGAACCAGTGAACCCTGGGCCACTGAAGTGGAGCACAGGAACTTAACCACTCGGCCGCAGGGCCCCAAGAGCTCTGTTTTTTTAATGAACGAATAAATGACTCCAAAGTCCAGAGCTTTCTATACCACAAGCCGGAATTCCCACAGATGTGGGGGTCGGGCCAGGCGAAGCCCCTCCTCCTCTAACGGCCCTGCTCTCCGCAAATACCCTCATCTTCACCCTCCCCTCTGCTTCTGCTATTCAGTAACAATTCCAGAGCCCTTTCCATTAAAGATCGGAATGATCGACAGGACTTGGTTTTTCCTTCCAATGACAGAAATGAAGTTGAAGAGTGAATCTCTAACAGGATACTTTCTGTAATAAAGGACCTACTCCTAGCGCCCCCCCCCGCCCAAGTCTTTTTATTTAAAAAACCCTTTGGGGGCTGGCCTGGTGGCACAGCAGTTAAGTTCCCATGTTCCACTTCTCGGCGGCCTGGGGTTCGCCGGTTCGGATCCCTGGTGCAGACATGGCACCACTTGGCAAGCCATGCTGTGGCAGGCGTCCCATATACAAAGTAGAGGAAGATGGGCATGGATGTCACCTCAGGGCCGGTCTTCCTTGGCAAAAAGAGGAGGATTGGCAGATGTTAGCTCAGGGCTAATCTTCCTCAAAAGTAAATAAATAAATAAATAAAAATTTAAAAAACCCAAACAAACCTCTTTGGCTTTTTGTAGTTACTGGAAGCCAGAAGGTCACTTTCTACTCATCCCCAAAGAGGGCACTGCTCATACGTCCAGCAGAGAATTGTCTTTCTGAGACCATTCTAAGCAATCTGATGGAGAAGCCAGGAGCCTGCTCTGAGGACAGCACCCTCTGAAAGGCTGTTTTACCTTGCGAGGCAGCACGGAGGGCAGAGTGTGCGTTCTGACCACCCTGGGTCCCCAGAGGCTCAGCCACTCACTGGCTGGGTGGTTTGGGGCAAGTCTCAACCTCTTGGGTCTGTGCAATGGGAGTAACAGAAGTAGACAGAACTGTGGTGACAGGAGGACTCAGCGTGCTGAGAATGGTGCCCAGTGCTCAACAAACACTGGAACTCGCTCTGCTTTATAAAGCCCTGCTTGATTCAGGACCAACGACACAATCAGCGTCACAGGTGCAATGACAGTTTAATTTCTGGACAGGATTTGATGTGGGGGTGAGAGAAAGCCAGGGACAGAGCAAGAACACCTTCCAGCTATACCACAAGGCTTCGGGGGTCTTCGGGGAAGGGAGCAAGGTGTGAAGACCACAGGGGTGGGGAGCTGCTGCAGCCATGTCAAGAGCCCTAGCCCCTCCAGGGATCCGGAGGTTAGGAAAGGTCCTGCGGGAACAGGCCTCCAGTCCCAGCCATACCTGGGCTTCAGGGGCCCGCTGGGTAGACCTGGCCTGAAGGTGGACCTGGGACCTTCCTTGGCTGAGTTCCCTTTCTTCCTTAGGACACAAAGAAAGGTCCTTACAGTGGCCTACAGCCTGGGGGGATGGCGGTGAACAGAAGGAAAGTTTACAGTCCTTGTCGTTGAAGATTCATTCCACACACACGTACCTACTACGTGCTGGGCCTGCGAGACAGTGGAGCACAAAACAGAAAAAGCCCCGTCTCCACGTTGTGCTCCAGGGGCCTCCTCCTTCCTCTCTTAAAAGCAAGGCTGTTCTGTTCACAGCTGCATCTCCAGTCTCCGACACAGAGCAGGGCTGAATAAACATTGAGTGAATGAAGGAAAGCACATTTCTGACAGGCTGAATCAATTCCTGAGTCCAACTTTGGAAATAGAGACTAGAGGTGAGGTCGTGGGTGGTTACTTTCTTCAGAAGGAAATTGTCAAACTGTCTTCCAGGTCAGAGGTGGCATTCGGCCAGCTGGGTCAGACACCAGCTTCCCTTCTGGCTGCGAGGACTTCCCTGTCTTAGGATAGAGCAACTGCTGCAATGACTCCACATGGTGGCCCAGCAAATCCCTGGCTCCTTTGTGCTCCCGTTCATAAGAGACCCAAGTAATTTTACTGTCTGTCTAAAAGCAGGGGCTGTGGGGTGGGGGCCACCTGTCATGTACACGGCTGACATCCAGGCCAGGGTCGATCAAATGCTTCGCGTGGAGGAATGGAGTCCTCTCCTGTAATGAAGGTCACTGCTTTGCAAGATGCCCACTCCCAGCTCACCAGGGGCTGCTCTGGACCAGGCCTGATGCGGCTGCAGGAAGAACAGACAGCGAGTCCTTCTGGCTACAGTGCCTAAGGCGTGGACATTAGGGGTGCTGGGTCCTTTGTTCCAACCTCTGCTGGGGGCAGGGAGGAGGAGAAGGAGAGGGAATCTTGGCCACTTCTCTAGAGGTTAAAAGGGAAGCTGCTTCCAGACACAGGATCTGGTCCTGAGGGCTGAAGTCTCCATCCAGAGCAGTTAACATTCAGCTCTGCAGGCTTGGAGAGCAGAGCAGTCAGGAGTCCCCCAGAAACCTCTCCATTTGCTGGCCCAAGTCTTCCTGGTGCAACCAAGGAAGGAGGTGATCCAGCCATAGGACAAGAGCTGCTGTTGTGTAGTGGCTGAGAACAAGGACTCAGGGGGATGGCTATTTGGGTCCCCATCCTAGCCACGCTCCTTCCTAGCCACGCGCCCACGGGCAAGCTACCTAACCTACTGGACCTCTGTTTTCTCCTCTGTCAACTGGGGAGAATACACTGCCTGTTTCATAAGGTTGTTTAAGGATTAAATGAATAATCCATGCAAAGAACGCAGAACACAGCCTGGTAGATAAACACTCAAAAAACACTAGCTATTCCACAATCACTAAGGCCAGGATGTGCCCTCCACCCCAAATTGTGATTACAGAAAAAAAAAAAAAAAGTAGTGGGTTTGCAAGTGATTTTTATTTTATTCTTTATATTTTTTCTATTTTCTACAAGGAATAAATATCACTCTCCTGCTGAGGAAAAACGGTTTAAACTTCTCGGAAGACAAGATGCCACTGATGGGACCCTAGAGGCCAGAACTGGAAGAGTAACTGCCAGAGAAGGTTCCAGAAAGTGAGTCTGCCCTAGTCCAAGACTATCCCAGCGTGAACCTGCTGTACAAGTATCCATCAGTCAGGTGGTGTCAGCCTTTCCTAGGAGAGTCCCAGAAACCCCAACATGACAGTGATGAAGAGAATACTTTTGCTGTCTAGACACCAAAATGTGTGTGATTAAAATGAAGACTTAGGAAGCAGGGAGAGGCTGTGCACGCTCCTTGAAGTGAATTGTGAAAATCCACACAAACATACCTTACACAAAAATAATCTCTATTCTCACTGCCCAGGGGTGTAACAGGCTGGCATATTTCCCTCCGGGCTGAAAGTGGTTTTAAAACCAACCGAGACTGCCCTGTTGGTTCAACCACCACCAATGCTGACTAGGCGGTGAGTGCCCAGCAAAGCACAGGCTGCTGTGACCAGGGGAGTGAACCCTCCACCACACGGAGCCTGAGGCTCTTAGGCAAGGCAAGGAAGAGCTATAATCTGGAAAACTATCTGGGTGGGTCTCCCAGGGAACAAGGAGCGTAGAGAATAAGGATTCCAGAGCTCTTCCCTCTCCAAATCCAGCATGAACAGGAGAACGGATATAATGCAATGCTGGCTGTACCAGGGGAGAAGGTACCACAAGACACAAGTATTCACCTCAGAGAGGGTTCAAGGTTAAAGTTAATAAAAAGAAAAGAAAGACGAACGCCTAGCTCCCAGCAGCCTGATGTCCAGCGTCCCGGTCATCTTCCCGCTAACTGTGTGAGCCAGGCTGTTCTGCTCGCAGTAAGGACACGTGGACTTTCTTAGAAGGGAGACTGGCTTGTTCTTGGCACGTGCCCAGAAACCTCTTGGTAATGTCTGGCTTCACCGCTGCTTCTTTAGGATGGGGACTTGATCTATTTTGTGTGCCACTGTCTCTCCCTGGCTCAGCGCATAGTAGGTAGATGTGTGTGGAATGAATCATCTTCAACGACAGAGACTGCAGACTCCGTCTGTTCACCACCATCTCCCTGGGGCGGGACACAGTGTTAGGCATACAGCAGAAGTCGAATAAATGTTTTTTGAATGTTTTACCTGTGTGGGAGCCATTAACTCACGCAGCTTAAGAATCCCCCTCGCCACAAAAAAACCTCAGAGACCAGAAGCCCAGGCCCTGGACAAACAGGTTGGGCACTAGACTTGCTAAGGCAAACTGCACAATTTCTGAGTTTCCAGCCCAGCCAGCTGTCTGACAGACACTTCACACAAAATCCCTCCCCTGAAATAGCTCTCAGGCTGCCAGTCTGCAGAGATGGGAACAGGAAACGGAAAATCACCAGGTCCTCACTCACGGGGCTGCAACACTGGAGCCCCGAGTCCGGATGAGCTCAGTGTGGCTTCACGTGACAGACCACTTTTTCCAGTCCGCCCTGAGCCGTGTGGCCACGGCCGAAATGCCACTGTTCAGAAGACACACCCTCGATGTTAGAGCAGCTTTGGGGAGGAAATAATAAATGGCCTTCACATTAAGTGCACACGTCAATTATGAGACCCATCCTGATTTCTGAAACGTGAAACCACGGCAGGGAGGAAATGTCGTATTCTTCCTGGCCACTCTCGTGTGAGATGCAAGGAGCTGTTGTTACATTATCTCCTGGACGGGGATGGCCACATTTCCTTGCAGACTTGGGTTTAATCCTTCAAGTAAATCTCATGCCTCGTCTAAAGTACACCCCCAAAAAAGGCCTCCTGGAAAAATTATCCCCTTTGCATGTGCTGCCTAGAATCAGTGCCCCAGAAGCATCTCAAGCATTCCCAGCTTTGCGGAGAGCTGGTGTGTTTTAACCTCCCCAGGAGGAAGGCAGCGCCCTCCTTCCTCCTTGTCTCCCAGGAGGGATTCAGACTGCTTTCAAGTTTCTGGATCTGGGGGTGACCTCCTCCCACCCCCTGCCCTGCTGTCAAAGAAGCTGCTGCTCAGAAGCAGCAGCTGCTAAGTAATGAAAGCAGGAGGACAGAAGCGGAGGGGTGCAGGGATGAGGGAGGGGCAGCAAGTGGTTTACAGAGAGAAGGACAGGTCTCTCCTGAGCACCAGCACCCGGCAGGCAGCAGCTTTTATTGGTCCCTACCCTAAGAGATGAAGATACTGATTTCTAGCTTTGAGGAGCCTTAAAAGCAATCGGTCTGGGAACTCATTTCTCACCTGGGCCTCCTGGACAGGACAAGGCGGGAAGGCGGAAGGCAAATGCACGCCCCGCTGGGAGCACGGAAGAAAAGCCACAAGTGGACACTGGTGAGGCGCCAGGGTGGAGGAGGGACATCACGCCTCTTCCAATGGTTTGCGGTTTAGGTGGAGAAGCGCGGTTCCAAAGGCGCCCACAAATTAAGTGCAATTGAAGGGATCTCATCAGTTGTTGGTTGAAACCTCTGCAAGGTGATTTAGGGCTACCTATCAAAATCTTAAATCCACACACCTCTGACCAAAGCGATTCCACCGCTGGGAATTTCTCTCACAGACATACTTAAGTGTGCAAAGATACAGGGAAAAGGAGAGTTGCTGTCATATTGTTTATAGCAGCAAAAAAACCCAGATGGCAATCTAAATGTCCATTGACAGAGGAATCAGTGAATAGATGGCAGTGTTTATAACATGGGGAACTCTGCAATCAAGAAAAAGAGTCAAGAAAATCTACCCAGACAGACTGGCAAGACGTTTCCTGACGTACTTCAAAGAAAGTACCTTTGGTTTTAACCCACGTGTGTAACTATACAGCCGATTCTGGTTATTCGTGGAGTTATATTCTATAAAGGCCCTGTGGGCACTGAATTAGTGAATACAGAACCATTTCTCCTACAGGAAATACGGGGTTAGATTCCCATGAGCCTCTGACCACATGTTCATCAATCAATCAATACATAACCTTGTTTCGCCTATTTCTGCTGAATATATTGTTGATTCATTATCGTTGAACTCACAGCCAACGATAAGTCATGCCTGAACACACACGTTTTATCTGACATGCATATTTTCTCCATAAGGCATGTCACAGTCGTCCTGCACCGAGGAACACCGGACAGCACTTCTGCACTATGGTTGGGGGCCATTTTATTTATTTATTTTTGAGGAAGATTAGCCCTATAGCTAACATCTGCCGTCAATCCTCCTCTTTTTGCTGAGGAAGACTGGCCCTGAGCTAATATCTGTGCCCACCTTCCTCTATTCCATATGTGGGATGCCTACCCCAGCATGGCTTGATGAGTGATGCGTGGCTCTGTGCCCGGGATATGAACTGGCGAACCCCAGGCCGCCGAAGCAGAGTGCACGAACCTAATGGCTACGCCACTGGGCCAGCCCCCTGTGGACCATTTTAAATAGCAAAATCATCAAGAAGCAGAAAAATGAGAATGCATGGCACTAAATAGACAGAGAAAAGGACGCTTGTTTTAAGCATGAGAGCTGAAACATGAAGGCAGAGTGTTGCCTGGTTCGACCTCCACTGGGAACGGGCACACGGGGCGACTCACACTTTTTGCTGCTCTGCACATGTCCATCAACGACCACGAAAGTTCTGTGAGTACTGATTTCGGGGTCACCAATTTTAGTGAGCAAGCGAAGTCACAAGTTCGGGGTTTTTGAATCATGAGGATCGACTGTATGTCTGTACATGCACAGACCATTTCTAGAAAATATACTAGGTCAATTTTAGAAGAAGACAAAAAAAAACCACTGTTCCCAGAAGTTATCTCTGAAGAGTGGGAGGGCAACATATTTTTATTTTATTCTTTGACTCTCGCTTTACCTGTGAGCATACCATTTCTAATTTTAGAAATCTGCCGTAAGGAGACGGGCCTTTCCACAGGTAAGCACAGCACAGCACAACAGACTCCATCCGGACTCAAGGACTCTGCCTTGCAGGACGGCCAGCGTCTAGAGAGGGGCCCTTGCAGAAAGGCCGTAAGCAGGCTCCTGCTTGACGCTCCCCTCTCCTGGGGAGAAGGATGACGGCAGAGATGAAGAACATAGGACTCGGCTTCACCTACAACAACCCAAAGTCAGAACTTTCCCCCAAGAAAGAGATGGACTTGCCACTCTTAGCTTCCACTGCCTTTCACAAACCAGAAGCAGTCGGCCAGGGGCAGGACGGGGCTCACAGTCCAGAGGAAAACAACTCGGTACTGAGAAACCTTGTTTTCCCGGGGGCTGGGGGGTAGGGGGGTGGGCGGAAGTCACAGTGAAAGAAAACAGAAGTTTGCAAAGGAAAGTATGATGGAATTGGGATTACATAGAGGGGAAAAAAGAGAACGGAAAAGGGAGGAAGAGAGGGAACCTGGCAATTTTGTATACTGGGCATTTATATGGGTGTA
Organism: Equus caballus; assembly: GCF_041296265.1. Classification (NCBI taxonomy): domain Eukaryota; kingdom Metazoa; phylum Chordata; class Mammalia; order Perissodactyla; family Equidae; genus Equus; species Equus caballus. The sequence goes on along the minus strand of NC_091697.1, from coordinate 35,126,671 downwards.
ATCTATGATTCATCCTCCTCTTGTAAATGAAAATAGGCTTATTTTCCCAATTATGAAAATACATAAGTATATTTAGGTCTGGAAAGATATACACTAAACTGTAGGAATGAGATTAAGGGTTTGGGAGGAAACCAATTTTTTACACTAGGCGCTTCTGTATCTTTCAGATTTTTCACAATAAAAACGTATCTCATACTTCCTGTCTCAGAATAATAAGGTCCTACATTTGAGGCCATGCTACCCTAGCAAAAAGGCCCCTGGCCCTGCCTCCTGCCTTTCTTTCTCACCCTCTCTCCTTCCTCAGGCCGGTCCATGCCCTGGGGCTAAGGACTCAGCACCCAGACATCTCTGAGCAGCAACAACCAGGCAAACGCAAAACTTCAAGGTTCCTCAAAAAGTTCAACACGGAATTACCATAGGACCAGCAATTCCACTCCTAGGTATATACGCACGAGCATGGAAAACAGCGTTCAAACACGACTGGTACCTGGACGTTCACAGCAGCACGAACCAACGACAGCCAAAAGGTGAAAGCAACCCAATGTCCATCAACAGACGAACGGATAAACGAATGGCCGTCTCTCCAGACAATGGAGTATTGTTCAGCCACAACAAGGACTGAAGTACTGACACACGCCATGACACGGCTGAACCTTGAAAACATGGAGTGAAAGAAGCCAGACACAAAGGGCCACATATTATATTATATGAAACATCCAGAATAGGCAAATCCATATAGACCCAAAACAGGTTAGTGGTTGCCAGGGGCTGGGGGTGGGAAGGCATGAGAAGTGGCTGCTTAATGGGTACAAGGGTTTCTTTTGGGGTGATGAAGATGTTCTGCAACTGGATGGAGATAACAGTTGCACAACAGTGAGAATGTACTAAATGCCACAGAAGCACACACTTTAAAGTGGTCAAAATGGTGAATTTTACGTCACGGTATAAATTTTACCTCAACTAAAAGAATAAATAAAACTCCAAGCTGTGTGACCTTGGGCAAGTTACTCAGCCTCTCTGAACCTACAGAATGGGCAGACAACAGCATGAGTACATAGGCTCGGTTGTGAGGATTCCATGCGATGTGTGGGTAAAGTGTTTGGCACAGAGCTGGGCGGGCAGAAAGAGACCAGTAAGTAATGAAGCCGCTGCGGCCAGGATGAGGATTATTATGTTGCACTGTCAAAGCCATCGCACCTGGCAGTCGGTGGGGTTTCCATGTTTTCAAATTATCCTAATTAAGCAACAACAACAAGACGGGTGGGGGACAGGTGCTGTGTAAGATGAACGATTATAGGAGAGGGGCTCGACTATATTTATAGTAGATTTCTATCTAGACTGTACTTACAGTCTGTCCTGTGTTCAGGTAGGAAACACAAACAACCACCTCGGTCACAGAGAGACCAGCGGGCGGCTTTGCCACTTGTCCACCATGGGACAACATAGAAGCTCTTGCTTTTCCCACTCCCTCCGGAGGCCTGTAGACATGGGTCCCTGACGGACACCTGTTTCATGGAGGCAGAAGGGGCTGCATGTAGGTGAAAAGCTCCTACCTGTGCAAAGGCCCTTATCTGCAGCAGCTCTAAAAACCTAAGAACTGACGGGGGTGTGGGAGGGGGCAAGAAGAATGTCGCTCTTCTTCTCTATGTGGAAGTGATTTGGTACCGAATTAGAACTCCACACTTCCTGAGGCAAGGTGCCCCCCTCACAGCTGACCTGGGCAGAGGGGAGGGAGAAGCAGAGAGGATTTCAGGCCGTCATGGAAACTTTCTTTCCTTGGGCCTCTGAGCATACGGCAGGTGTCTTGAAAAATCCGTCCCTACTGCCCGCGGCTGGCTGCTGCCCTCAGACACAGGGGGGCGTCTGCCTCTGTGTCGCCAAGCCCACTCCCCCTGGCACGGTGGCAGCAGCACGAGGGAGTCTGCAGTGTGCGCCTCCCGCCCCAGCTCCCCAGAAGGACCCCACCGCCCCATGGAAATCCGAGTCCCCAGGCCCGCGACCTCGATGCACCCCACGGATCACAGACAGTGGCAGGTCAAAGGCCGCAGCACAGACTCCTCCGGGGCCTCCTGAAACGCGATGCCCACTCTGCCCTCCGCTGATGGGGATGGCTCCCAAGATGAAAGAGAGCTGTGTGTGGATTTGGGGCTTGGAAGCAGCCAACAGGAGCCGCCTAGCAAGACGGGCCCCTCTGTGCAACACGGGAAATCCAGCTGGTCCAAGGCAAAGAAAATCACGAACTGGGAGGCTGTAAACCCAAAACAGCCAAAGGGACTCTAAATAACAGCAGGTGCAAGATGCCAGGGTGGAAAGCAAGAGGGATTGCTGGAAAGTCTAAAGCTTCTGGAACTGGGTGACTGTGCCCATGGGGGTTCATGGCAGCGTGCCAGGAGCACACAGAGCCCCAGAAGGAAAGGGGTGCCATCTTCTCGAGCATCAGCGGGACTCAAGGAGAGGGGTGCTCATATAATAAAACAGGACAATAACATATAGCAGAGGAGAACGTAGAATCTGATTAGTTTTAAGGATAAAATACTAGATGTCGAGGAAATGCGTAACCGTGGCTGGCCACTTTGGGGCATTCTGCTCCTGAGCATTAAGGGCAACTTGGAGAAGTATAGATGCCCGGCTCTCAAGGAACTCCTGGCCCTCATTTCATTTGTCACATAAATATTTTTTTGAGGTCTTACTACGCGCCAGGCTCCTCTCCCTCCCTGAAACTCACTGCTTAGTGGAGGAGGCGGGTGTGAATTAAAAAGACATGATGCCATGGGACTTATATCAGGGAGACCCCACCTGCCGAGGGCAACGGGGAAGGCTTTCTTGGGCACGCAGGCCTGAGTGACAATTAACCAGGACCAGCCGGGCAGCGGGAGGAACGGGAAGCTCTCCGGGCAGACAGAACTGCATGTGCAAAGTTCTGTGACAGGACGGGGCTTGGCTGGAACCCAGGGAGTGAGGAGGAGAAAGGCCTGAGGTCATGGAGGTAGAACCTTGATGGCTGGTCGCTGGTAAACCAGGGGGCGATTGTAAGTGGCAGGTGGCGTGCAGAGTTCTGTTTTAAGCAGATGATGCAAGCAGCAGCACATTCACGTAGGCCTCCCTACTAAGGCAGGCAGATAGATGGTCAAAGCCATACCGTGTTACCAGTGAGGCCTTACTGGAAGATGCAAACCCATGAGGCCTGTGCCCAGGCCCACTAACTACATAATGGGTCCCAGTTGGGCCTCAATCAAGCAGTCAGATTTCTAAACAGCTCTAAGAACAGTGGGTGCTAGAGCTCCCCTCCCAGCACATCCAGGGGCCCCAGACCAGGAAGCCAGTGACATGGGTTCTGCACACAGGGGCATCTCCTAGGGGCATTGTGTGGATTCATTAAGTCAGGCTGCTAAAGCCCTTATCACTTAGCCTGGTACATCACAGGCGCTAAAGAAAATGTTGATTATTATCACTATAATTCGTAGTCAGCTAAAGATGAACATGGGAGATGTGCAAAGACCAGGGAAATGTAAAATGACTGGGGAGCACCCAGGCTCACTGAGAGGAGCAGACAGCACAGAGGAGGAAGCGGGTTCCACGTACTTGCGAGCAGGAGGCAGGAGATGGCCACGGCGTACAGCTGCTTGGAGGTGGTGATGCTATAGCGGTCCAGGAAGTGGTCCAGCAGGTAGACGGCCAGGTGCCGGGCTGCGGGGCAGAGCTGGCAGTGGCTACTCAGCAGGGTCAAGATGTCGACAAAGAACCGGCGGCTCTTCAGGAGCGGGGAGTGGGCTCGGAAGGCGGGCAGCTTCAGCTCCTGGAGGACAGGCAGGGCAGAGGGAGGTCAGGGCTGCCTCCCCAGAGCCTCAGATGCCCCGGGAAGTGAGACATGGGGGCCCAGCTGCCGGCTGGTTAGGGGGCAAGGATCCCTCCATACCCTGTTCTTTTCCTTCAAGCCCCAGGAGGGCAGCCCCTCTATTCCAGAAACTCCTGGACCGTCTCCCATCCGCCCTCTCTGAGTGCAGGCTCGTCAGGTGTCAGGGACACGATGACAGAGGCAGGTGAAGAAGATCGGCTAAGAAGCCAGTCATTTCCCGAGTGAAACGTTTACTATTCCAGATACACAAGGACATAAAAGAATGTAGGCCCTGAGGCTGGAGACCTGCATCCAGATTCTGCTTCTACTGCTCAACCAACTGTACCACTTGGTCACCTGCCTCACCTGCCACACCTTTGTTCCCTCCTCCGTAGCTGAGGAGTAAATGAAAAACCAATGGGAAGCACCTGGCACACGGGAACCTCTCAGGGATCACGGCTTAATTCCCTCTGGGGCTAGGATTGCAAGGGACAATTTCCTGAAAAAAACTCAACCTAAAAAAGGTTGTTTAAATAATAGTACAAAGAACTCCCAAACAGCCGCCCCGCAGATTCATTAGCTGTTGATGTTGTACCTTTCCTCTCTCTACAAGCACATGCACTTTTTCCTAAAGGTTCCAGACATCATATGCCCCACCCCCGCAGGAGGCGACTTTTCCTTTGTAAGGTATGCACTGCCGTGTTATCTGAATTTATTTGTCTAATACAAGAAAAACAAATATCTGAAATATCAAACCAACCAAGATTTTTATAATGGAAAAAATGTTCTTATCTATCTACCATATTTACAATTTTGCCCAAGTAGACCGGACATGATTTATTTAGGAAATGTCTTGGCAACTTTTTGTCAAATAGGGAGACTAAAGAGAAGCAAAACTGAGGAAAAACAGGAAAGGAGAAGCTGGCAGAAAAGGAATTGTGAGAGCTCACTGGTGGCAGGTTCACTGGGAGATGAGATTAAACAAAGTGATGCCCCTTCTCTATATAAGGCCACTCACTTAACCCTGGAGCTTTACTTAAGCAGACAGCTCTGGGACTAGGAAATAGCTGTTCATTCATTCAAGAGATGTCCATTCATCGTTTCCCTCAGTAAGTATCCTTCTATAGATCAAGCATTATTCCAGGCACTGGGGATACAGTCTGCAATGAGATGGACACAGACCTACACGTAAGATTAAAACTAAAAAACTCTCAGAAGAAAACAGGAGCAAATCTTTATGACTTTAGATCAGGCAATGATTTCTTCAATATGACACCAAAAGCAGAAGCAACAAAAGTAAAAATACCCAAGTTGGACTTCAAAATAAAAAATTTTCATGCTTCAAAAGACACCATCAGGAAAGTGCAAGACAACAGAGAATGGGAGAAAATGTTTGGAAACCATAAATCAATAAAAGGCTGTAGTCAGATTATATAAAGAACTCTTATAACTCAACACTGAAAAGGCAACCCCAGGGGCCGGGCTTGTGTCCTAGTGGTTAAGTTCAGTGCATTCCACTTTGGCAGCCTGGGTTCCCAGGCACAGACCTACACCACTTGTCGGCGGCCATGCTGTGGCGGTGACCCACATACACAACAGAAGAAGATTGGTACAGATGTTAGCTCAGGGGGAATCTTCCTCAGCAAAAATAAAAAAGAAAAGAAAAAGACAATCCAATTTAAAAATGGGCAAAGGACTGAAGAGATATCTCTCCAAAGAAGATATACAAGTAGCCAATAAAATGAAAAGATGAAAAATGAAAAATAACATGAAAAGATGCTCAACATCACTAATCATCAGGGAAATGAAAATCAAAGCCACAATGAGATACCACCTCCCATCCATTAGGTTGGCCATTATAAAAACAAAAACAGAAATAAACAAGTGCTCGTGAGGATGTGGACAAATTGGAACCTTTGCATACAGCTGGCTGGAAAGTAAAATGGTGCAGTCACTGTGGAAAATGGTTTGGCAGTTCCACAAAATGTGAAACACAGAGTTACAACATAACCCAGCAATCCTAACCCTTGGTAGATACTCAAGAGAAATGAAAATATATCACCACACAAAAATGCGTATGCAGATATGTTCACAGCAGCATTATTGATAATAGCCCCAAGTGAAAACAACCCAAATGTCCATCAACTGACGAATGGATAAATACAATGCAGTATATCCATACAATGGAATATTACTAGTTCATAAAAAAGAAGGAAGAACTGATACATGTTACAACAGGATGACCCTCAAAAACATTATGCTAAGTGAAAAAAAAGCCAGTCATAAAAGGCCGTATATTGTATGATCCCATTTATGTGCAATGTCCAGTACAGGAAATCCATATAAACAGAAAGTAGATAAGTGGTTACTGTGGGCTGGGGGTGGAGTTTAATGAGGGGTGACTGCTAATGGATATGGGGTTTCTATTTGGGATGATGACAATATTCTAAAATTAGATAGTGTTAACAGTTGCACAACTCTATGAATACAGTAAAGGCAACTGAATTGTGTACTTTAAAGGGTTGAATTTTATAGTATGTGAATTATATCTCAATAAAGCTGCTGTAAAAAATAAGATGGACACATCACCCACTCTCATGGAGTTTATGGCCCAGTAAGAGAAACTTTCCCCTCAAAGAGAAAGTTGAGTTGAAATTTCACGCTTGGATCCTGTCTCTTCTGGCCGGTTCCCTGAGAGCCTGGAGGCCGGGACACGGCTATCTTGGTGCCCTAGAGCTTTGCTCATGGAAGGTGCTAAACCTGAACAAATTATTTCCTCTCTCTTATGCTTACATATGAAGAAACTGAGTTTGAAAAAGTCCTATCCTATTAACTCGGGGCTTTACTTAACTAGCAACAGATCTGAGACTAGAAGATTTTTAATGTATCTTTTCTAAGCTTGTATTTATTTTTTTTAATCAGGGAGGAGATCTTTTATCCCCAGCTTAACTTCTTTAAGGAAAAGACTTGACTTTGTGTATCATTCATCTTCACTGTTTCATGAATTTATGCAGCCACCACGGGAGTTCAAATTCCTTGAGGGCGGGGTCCGGGTCTGCTTTGGCACCTGGTCAGGTGCCCAATAACTAACTGTTGAAGGAATCAGGGAGGGAGGGGAGAAGGAGGGAAAAAAGAAGGACAGACTCTCAGTGGTGAGTGCAGAGCGCCCAGGGCCCACAGAGGAAGGTGGGTCTGCAGAGAGTAACAGGTCAGTGGGCAGCTCTTTGACGAGGAGAGATCAATCTAGCCAAGTTTTGGAAGGATGTCTAGGAATCAACCTGTTGAAGATGCAGGAAGGAAAGGAAGCTCAGCAGGGTAAACACCACCTGCAGAGCCACACAGGTGTCCCATTTAGGGAACCTAGAGCCCTTGGAACAGGCAGACAGGGAGGTGTGCTGGATAAAGCAGGCTGGGAGAGTTGGGGGATCCCAGCTTACATGTCCTGCTAAGATACCTGGCCTGCCCTGGGGGCAATGGGGAGCCACTGAAGGATTCAGAGCAGGGCATCAACCTGGGCAGAGTGGACACGCATGAAGATCTCTTGGCCAGCCTCCTCCCAAGCTATGGCCAGACAGCTGGTAGCAGCAGCCAATGTAGGGCTGCAGCTCCCTCAAACAGCAGCCCCACTCTGCACCCTTCAGCAGCCCCCACAAGCTTGCAGGCCACTTGTATATTTCCTCTAAGCAGACGGCTCTAAGGTTCCAGACAAGAAGTAGCCACAGATCCTTGCTGTTTTGTAGGCGGCAGCTGCCGGAAATTAGCCAAGCGACCTTTGGCCCGGGCGGCGCTGCCCTCATCAAGGCAGTTCAAAGGCCCCAAACACAACAGGTCAGATATGCAACATCGTGACTTCCCTCCCTGCTCAACTCAGCCAAGCTTAACTCCTGGATTTTCCCTTGTGCCAACTGGGAGAAGAGAACTCAAAGCGACACACTTGTAGGTCTTTCCTCTGTACATTCTCCTGGGAAAACGGTCCACTGGCTTAAGCAGATTCTCACCGGAAGCCATCGGTGCATAAAAGATATGGACCTTTGGAATGGGCAAGCATACATGACAAGGAGGAGTGAGGAGGCAGGGCTTCCTGGAAAAGGCTAGACTCAAGGGTGGGCAGGATTCTGAAAGCTAGAATGGCTGTCTGCGAGTTCTTCCTCCTCATTTCTGCTTGTCCCTCAGACACTGGTTTAAATGTCACCTCCTCAGAGAGGCTATCTCTGACTCCTCATCATTCCAAATCAGGCCCCCTTGTTCTCCCTCATAGTACGCTGTTCTCCACGGCCAAATATTTACTATTTGTGTCTCCTCCTGCTAAGTTCTAGCTCCAGAGGGCATGTCCACCTTGCCTCTACCACTTGCCCAATGCCCAGTGTGTGCCTGGAAGAGGTACTCAAAAAAACATCTGCACGAGTAAAAAAGAATGAATAACCATGAGAAGGCACGGAAGAAACTTAAATGAATATTATAGCTATGCGTCACACAATGACGGAGGTATGTTTTGAGAAAAGTGACATCAGGCAACTTTGTCACTGTATGAACAGGATAGAGTGTACTTACACAAACCTAGATGGTACAGCTTACTACACACCCAGGCTGGATGGTACTAATCTTACGGGACTTCCTTGTATATGTGGTCTGTTGTCGACCACAATGTCGTTAAGGGGTGCATGACTGTACCAAGTGCAAGAAGCCAATCTGAAAAGGCTGCATCCTGTATGATTCTACCTACACGACCTAGAAAAGGCAACACTATGAAGACGGTAGAAAGATCAGTGGTTGCCGAGGGCTGGGAGAGGGAGGGATGAAAGGCCGAGCACTGAGGATTTTTAGGGCACTGAAACTACCCTATAGGATACTGTCGTTGTGGATACACGTCATTCTACATTTGTCCAAACCTGTACAACGTACCACACCAAGAATGAACTCTACTGTCAACTATGGACTTTGGGTGACAATGATGTGTCAGTGTAGGTTCAGCGATTGTAACAAATGTACCACTCTGGTGGGGGATGTCGATAACAGGGAGACAATGCATGTGTGGGGTCAGGGGTATATGGGCATTCTCTGTACTTTCTGCTCAATACTACTGTGGACCTAAAACTGCTCTAAAAAGTAAAGTCTGTTAAAAAAGAAAGAATAAATACAGCAACGTCTCTCCCTGTACCAAATACACTCCTAACTCCCCGCCCACGTGGAGGAAGAGCTCTGCAGAGACTGTGAAGCCAGGCAGTTCTGGGGGAATCTCAGCTCCACTATGTACTAACCTTGGGCATGTGAATCCTGAACCCCGATGTCCTCATGTGAAAAATCGGGGTCAAGCTGCCATAAACGTAAAGTATTTGCCCCTTAGGACTCAGCAAGCGTTAGCGGCCTTTCCCTCAAGCAGGGGAATCAGGCTGCAGATAAGCTGAGTGACTCTGCCTCTGTCGGGCTCTCGAAGGAACCTGCTTTGTACAGTGGAATGTGGCTTTCTACCTGAGGGTTTACAGCTGAGCCTGGGGGCCTCTGCAGGAAAGGATATCAGCCTATCCTGTGTCCTCGTGTCCCTGTGTCCTCGGCAGAGCTCCCAAACCAAATGGAACGAGAGCTCTGAGCCTCAGCTTCTGGCACTCAGAGAAGGGCGATTCTTTCTCAAACAAACAATACTGTGGGACGCCAGCATGCCTGCCCTGTTTAGTTTGAGAGTCCAGCTGATTACTTCCCTAAGCCAATGAGGGGGAAAAGGCAGTCATTACGAGAGCTTTGCTCTGAGATCACATTCCTCCCAAGCATCTTGACCTAAGTCAGCCTGAAGCCCGCAGCAGCCGGCCGGGATGCATGAAGCCTGCCCCCTCTGCTGAGCAGCCTGGATTCCAGAAACAAAAGAGCAGCCTGCAAGGGGGGGCTTATAAAGCACTCCCGGATTAGGCGGGCCCTTGGCAGGCACTCAGCAGCCAGCGTGGGCGGAAAGAGGGCAGGAACCCAGCCAGGCAGGGTGACCTTCCTCTCAGCAGGGCCAGGGGCAGCACCAGTGTGGCCAGCAGAAAGGCTGCGGGGAGGGACAGACGAAGAGGGGCGGAGGGGCGTCAAGAGGCTTCCGAAACTCCTCCTCCCCAGCTGCTGGCCCTTTAGCAGCCCAGCCAGAAAGGAGAGCATGTGAGCCTCAGGTATGGCTGGAGATGAGCAGATGAGCAGGCAGGGCACAAGGACAGACGGCTGTGATGGAGTTGGGGTGGGGAGCCCACCTTACAAAAACCTGCTTTTGTTACCACAGTAGTTTATTTTATTATTTTTTTTGGTGAGGAAAGTTGGCCCTGAGCTAACATCTGTGCCAATCTTCCTCTATTTTTTTTTCTGTATGTAGGACACCACTACAGCACGGCTTGATGAGCGGTGTGTAGGTCTGCGCCCGGGATCCCAACCCACGAACTCCAGGCCACCATGCAGAGCACCCGAACTTAACCACTATGCCATGGGCTGGCCCCTAATTTATTTTATTTTTAAAAAACAATAACAATGGGCTAGAAGAAAATGGAAGACATACACCAAAATGATACCAGGGGTTATCTTGGAGGCTGGGATCACGTGTGATTTTTATTTTCACGAATTTCAACCCAGCAAATTTGAAAAAAAACATTCTATGTTAAAAACCCAAATTCATAGATAGAGAACAGACTGGTGGTTGCCAGAGGTGGGGGGTGGGCAAAACGAGTGAAGGGGATCAAAAGGTACAAACTTCCAGCTATAAAATAAATAAGTCATGGGGATGTAACGTACAGCATGGTGACGACAGTTAATACTGTACTGCATATGTGAAAGTTGCTAAGAGAGTAGATCTTCAAAGTTCTCATCAGAAGGAAAAAAAATTGTACTGTGTGGTAATGGACATTAACTGGACTTGTGCTGGTGATCATTTTGCAATATACACAGATAGCCAATCAGGTTGCACACCTGGAACTAAGACGTCAACAAAAAAGACTAAAATTTAAAAAATTCAAAGTATAACCACTTTACTATTTCAATAACTGTGTTTTGAGTTCGAAAAAAAAAATGGAGAGAAGGACTAGATACCCAGATACCCAGTGGGTTAAAGCCCAGCTCAAAGTGTATGGCCGACGATTTCGTGGCAACCCCGTATCCTCGCTTTGACAACGTCAGCCCTTTAACAAGAACATCCGCGGGCCAGCCCTGCACTCAATAGCCCATTTCAGCCTCACACGATGCAAAGGCCCCGCCAAGGTCCTACCCAGAAGTAATGTTTTTCTGTTTACTAATGATAAACTATGTGTTCACTTACAAATTTTCAAAAGTAGAAAAGAATAACAAAAAGCACTTATAATCCCTCATAAAGACAGAAGTACTAGTAAGTTTTACACGGACTGTTCCGATGTTTCTCTCTGCAAACTTTCACAAAACGGGATCATAAGCTCCAAGTGGGCCCCACCTCCCCTTCAGACAGCACCGGAAGCCATGTATTCAATGGCTGCCCAGCTCGTTTCATTGTAAGGTTGTGCTGTGACTTCACCAAACCCTCGTGTGGACATCTGGGCTGTTTCCCTTCCTTCCGGTTGGTCTCTGGTCAGGCCCGGTCACTGAGGCCTTCCCTGACTGCCCTCCTCGGCCGCAGCACCCCACACCTCTGCAGGGCGCATCCCTGCTGAGTGTTGGCCTGTTTACTAAATGTCCTCCCCACCCCCCAGAATGTGGTCTCCGTGAGGGAGGGCACCACTTCCCTCTCCAGGTCTTGGGTGTACCCTTGGTACCTGGCACAGAGTTAGGGCTAATGAGCATCTGCTGAAGGAGTGAATGAACGTTCGAATGAATAAGTGGAGTGTTTCATGTGATGAACACAGCCGTGACTGGAGCAAACACCAACTGGGGGATCGTCCCTGCGCCTGTGGCCTGCTCTGCCCTCCTCCCCCGCTGCCTGGCCCTGCCTCCTTCTCTGGGGTAACCAACAGGGTGGGGGGTGACTGCCCCCTTGAGTGGGAAACCCCAGCATTTCTGAGACCAGATAGAGCCATTCTCGGGGGAAGGAAGGTGGCGGGTGTCAACCACTCTGCCAAGAGCTCTGCCCGGAGGTTCTGAAGCAGAAACAGGATTATCTGAGCGGCACAGGGCTCCAGGAAAGGCCAAGCACCAGTGAATCACACCTACACAAAGGCCCCGACCAAGCTCCGGACAGAGGCAGCAGGCCGGCCAGCACAGGCCTCTGAAGATTCCTGGCTGTGTCTCGTCTCCACTGCTCTCCCCCTCCCCCCAAGAGGCGCTGACCTTGGCAGAGGTGGCAAACACCCCACCCCTGTGCTGGGCTCACAAGTGCCTGCGGGTACGGGCAAGGCCCACCCCAAAGTGCAGTTAAACAGACCCCGAGCCCACAGCCGGGACTGCTGGGCAGGGACCTCGGCCTGTCACAGTCGCTGGACAGATAGACGAAAAAATTCAGCGTGTGCTCTTGACACACAGGCTCTGCTGGCATTTTGAGGCTAACCTCAGAGGCGTTTGAAGGTCACGTGCAGTGCAGAAGTCAGCCAGTCACCCTTGGTTTCTCATACTACGGGAGGAAGGGAAGTCTTCATTTTAACCCTTGGTGTCCTGCACTGTGTTATTTTCTACTGCCTCTGGTTTTACTTCTCATTATTGACCCACTCTTCCTTCAGATCTCAGCTTAAAAGTCTCTTCTGAAAAGAGTGTCCCCTGGTCATGCCCCTGTCAGACACTCCCCAGGCATCAAGGACTTTTCATCCATTCATCGATCTATCCATCCATTTTCACTGTCTTTCAACGCTTCGCTATAAAACATCAAGAGGGCAGGATCTGGGTTCACCTTGTTCAGCTCTGTGACTCTAATACCTGACACAAAGGACACTCGATAATTACCAAACTCTCCAAATTTGGGGAATGGCAAATACTTGAAATGAATAGGTAAAAAAAAAAAAAGATTTGCTCTTGATCTTAGGTTGAACAAAAACTATTAATCATAACGAGTAATTCCAAATACTCATGAAGACCAGAGAAGAGGTACAAGGATTCCAGGGGATGCTGAATTCTAGGGAAAAGAAAAAGCTCTGTCCTTGCCTTCGGGTGGCATGTGCCTCAGTCTACTTTGTAGCAACAGAGGGTTACCAAGGACGAAGCAGGTCACTGTTTAGAGAGGATTGGGAGCTTCAAGAATTACAAATTATGTACTCTACATTCAGTCCTTTCAAAGGCAACGTTTCCCAGTGTGTGATCCACAATACGCCAGTGCTAAGATACACTCCTTGAAGAAAAGGGTTCTGTGGGCCAGTAGTTTGGGAAGCAGTGCATACTACATTGCTGCTTACTCAAAGGAATCGTACATTAGCCCATTAGAAGCCCTGAAACATCTGTTGAGGAAAAAACATCTAGTTTTGAGAAACTCTAGGTAAATTTATTTATCCACAGACCACCACCTCCACCATCCCCGGCCCCTTTTGCGGGGGCAGAGTAACAACACCTCAGAGAGCTTGTTCTGGGAAAGGGTGCTTTAGGGTGCTGGCGGCTGGGCACTGGTGCACTGGGGAAAATTCAACCCCAGCACATCCGCCAGGCGAGGCTGGTGGGAATCCCTGGCTCAATGCCGAATAATTTGATGACTCTAAGCTGAGAGATTTACTGAAAAGCTCACTGAGATTAAAAACCACAGCTTCCACCTGCAGAACTGCCCTGGTGAGAACTTCTACACGGCCGTGGGACTAGGAGCCTAGGAGAGGCACAAGAGGCTGCAGGTGCCAGTTCACGGAAGCCCCAGGCAGCCAAGGGCTACGTGCCAACTTGGGGGGGGTGGGCAGGGACCTGGCCCAAGGCTAAATGCCCCCATCTCTTATATAGACTACATATATATCTTTTACATATATTTATATTTATAATTTTGGCAGCTCCCAATCCTTCGAAAACACAGATCTGGTTCCTCCTTGGAAACCCTCTGTCGCTATTGGGTAGACTGAGGCAAATGCCACTCCAAGGCAAGGACAGTTTTCTCTTTTCCCTGGAATTCAGCCCCCCGAGCTTCTTGCACCTCCCCCAGGTCTTCACGAGTGCTGGGAATTGCTCATTATGATGAATAGTCTTATACAACCTTCCATTTTATAAATATGTATTATATATATAATTTGAAAGCTTTTCTATCTATATATCTATCTCTCTCTCTCTCTCATTGGCTAGACTCTGTGTTCCATGCATTTCGTCCTCTCATCCTCCAACAGGCCACGAGGTGAGCATTATGAGCATCGCTGTGTTCCAGACAAGGACGGCTCAGAGAGGTGACATAACCTGATTAGGTCACCCAGTTAATAAATGATGAAACAGAATCTGGGCTTTCTGACTCCGTGCTCTTAACACTATGTTTTGGGGGCTCCACAGGACAGTTTAGGTTTGTTTGTGTTTTCCTTCCAAAATAATGTTACATTTAACCAATTATAAAATATCTCATCACTACAGAAATTTCAGAGAATACAGATGAATAACGAAAATGAAAATGACGAGCAACCCCACAGCGGGGAAAGAACTGCGAAGATGTGCATGTGTCAGTCTACAGGCCTTCCAGTCTCGCTTCTTGGTGCACACATGCCCCCACTTCTCTCTCTCAGGAGACCATGGCCCCCTGACAACTCTAACTCACTTTAGGCTCTCCATCCCAACACCCAGCCTCCTGAGGTGGGCCCAGGCAGCCAGACCACCACTAGCATTAGTACCCAGAAACCGAGGCACAGAAGTGCGAGAGCCAAGGCCACACTCACGTCAGTGGCAAATCCTGGACTCAGACATGAGAGGAACTGGCCAGGCCTGGGGTGTGACAGCCACTTCAGAAACAGCCCAAGGTGCAGCGCAGGGCTGAGCTGCTCCCCAACAATAGCCACTGAACAGAAAACCACGTTGGGTCTCCTCTGTGCTCCCCACCAAGCTCCTCCTCACTGCTGCCAACTGCTGCCTCCCTAGGGAGGCTGGGCCTCCAGGCGCTGGGCCAGCTGCTTGGGAAACAGCTCCAGGGGTTGCGTCTGCCTGAGAAGAAAGAGTGGCAAGATGTGAAGAAACACCATGGGTAACCAAGGTGACCAACAGGAAGCGGAGACTTGCAAATTGAAAGGGAAAAAGAAAGGGGAGGGGTTCCTCAGAGGCCTCAGGAGTACACACCACTGACCCGGGAGGCCCTGCAAGGCTGGAGGGTCACCCTCCTTCCCCTCTCTGCCCTATTGCTTCACAAAGCCCAAGGAGGCACTTTCGGTAAAGAATCGACATCTCTGCAGGAACACTATTTCAACATTCTCTCGAGAGGGAGGCCCCCGGCACAAAAAGCCAACAATGCCAGTGACATCCCCTCCTGCTGACACCTGGCTTAGCTTCCTTCTAGCAGAGAGAAAGGTGCCCCCAGCCACCACATCTCTCACCAACCCTCTGAACTCAGCAAAGGGCAGGGGGGCCAGCTCAGGACACACCTCCTCATTCCCAGGAGCCAGAGCCACTGCCATTCCGGGCATACTCTGCACCAGGCACGGCTACAGCTGCCAGGCATCCAACTGTGGCCAAAGTCATGTGTGTCCCCTTCTTGGTGGTCACCTTCCCACCAATGCCACTAAGCCCTCCCACCACCCCCATGGACAACACTCACGGCCTTTTCATAAAACACCCCCAAGGTCTTCACTTCAGCAGCTTCCTGATAGGACCACGTCCCACACCCCCTTGACTGGGGTTCCCCTCCTTCTCCCACACCCTCCATTACCTAGGGGCAGGGGTCATCACGTGCCCCCTTCCTAGTACTCTGTAACACGTCCCACCCTTGGATGTCTCCCCCTTTCTTCCTAGGTCACCATTGCTAAGCTGTGGCCTCAAAAGCTCTCCATTCCACACCTGGAGCTCCTGTCCCCAACTTCCAGATTCCTTCTGATGGCTTCCATCCTTGGCACCTTGACCCTACCATGCAGCCCAAAACGGGTCAGTAGGGTAATCACCACCACTACCCTCCAGTCACCCCAGCCAGGACTCCATTCTCCTGTTGGTCTCTAGTCCCGGGTTTCTGCAACTGTGGTCAGTTGACCACAGGCATTGGAATCTCCTGGCAATCTCCTGAAAAATGGAGGCACCCCCCCCCGTACTGAGTTGGATAGTGACCCCCAAAATTCATGTCTACCCAGAACGTGACCTTAATTGAAAACAGGGTCTTTACAGATGCAACCAAGTTAAAATGAGGTCGTATTGGATTAGGGTGTGTCCTAACCCAATGACTGGTGTCTTTACAAGAGGAGAAAACAGAGACAGACACACAGAGGAAAAACTAGGTGGAGACGAACATAGGAAGAAGGCCATGTGAAGACAGAGGCAGAGAATGGAGTGATGCAGCTACAAGCCAAGGAACCGCCAAGGATGCTGGAAACCACCAGATCTAGAAGAGGCAAGGAAGGATCCTCCCCAAGAGCCTGTGGAGGGAGCACGGCCCTGTAGACAGCTTGACTTCGAACTTCCAGCCTCCGGAACTGTGAGAGAATGAACTGTGTGTCGTTTTAAGCCAGCCAGACTGAGGCAGCCCTAGAAACCTACTACCCTCCCCATTTCTGACCTACTGAATCAGACGTCCTGGGCACCTATCTGTGCTTTACAAGCACTTCACTTGAGCCTGATGCTGGACTCTAAGCTCCATGAAGGTAGAGAACTTTGTTTTGTTCGTCACTTACATCCCCAGTGGCTAGCAGTGCTTGGCACCCGGTCAGCTGCTAATACGTGTTGAATGCAAGAATGAACATGCACTGAGCTTCAGTCAGGACATTTAACTTATCCTTTTTTTTAAAGCAACTTTAATAATCAAATGAGATAATGTGCATCAGGCACTCAACAGGGTCCGGCATATAGTAGGTGCCCAATAAACACCAACTCCCTTACTGTGGTGGTCAGTGGGGGGTCCTTAAAGATTACAGAGAAACTAGTCATTGCTAGAAGGAGCAGTCTAAGAACAATGCACTGTGAAAAAGGCTGATTGTGCTCAGCAATGGAAAATTACTTTGTTCTAACTAGCAAGAAACTTGAAATCTTTCAGTCCTTTTGTTAATTGGCCCTTTTTCTTTTTTGAGGAAGATTAGCCCTGAGCTAAAATCTGCTGCCAATCCTCCTCTTTTTTTGCTGAGGAAAATTGGCTCTGAGCTAACATCATGCCCATCTTCCTGTATTTTATATGTGGGATGCCTGCCACAGCATGGCTTGATAAGTGGTGTGTAGGTCTGCACCCGGGATCTGAACTGATGAACCCCAGGCTGCCGAAGTGGAGTGTGCGAACTTAACCACTGCACCACAGGGTTGGCCCCTTAATTGGCCCTTTTGATCCTATTTTCTAAAATTCTGAGGTCTCCTCACTTCCTGCCCTGGTTCAAATGCCATCTCTTTGAATCACTGCCAACACCCAGGTTGCCAAGGCCAAGGCCATTGTCCAGTGGTCTGGCACTGCCTTGCCCCTACCCTCTTCACAGCTCTCCAAGTGCTCTCAGGATAAGTGTAAACATCTACGGAGACCGCATCCCCAGAGTCAATGCTCCTGGCGCATCTCCCTCTCCTTCCCCACTCACCGGGCTGCCCCTCACAGGTCACTGATGTGTGACCATCATCCACTGCCCCCGGCTTTGGGAGATGGACTTCCTCCACACCTCTCTGTGTCTAGCCAGCTTGTGCTCACCTTTTGAACCCAGCTCAAACAGCACCTCCTCTTTGGACTTTTCACACTTTCCTAGGGAACGGGATGTAGCTGTTGGTATAGTGGTGTGAGTGTGAGCTTGGAGCCAGGTTGCCTGGGTCCAAATTCTGGCTCTGCCATCTACAGTACTAGCTGTACGGCCTTGGGTAAGTTAGTTCAGTCTTAAACTTTTACAGCATGTCCCATCTGTAAAATGGGGATAATTACAGGACCCACTACAAAAGGGGGCCCGAGGACTTAGATACTGGAAGGGGGTATGTCAAGCTCTCAGCACCCATTAAGGTGGGCAGTCATTACCAACTTTCACTGGCTATTACAGCCACCAACAAATGGAATGGCCGTAACTGGTTTAAAACGACTATGTCCTCAGCTGTGCTAAGGGCCCCCAGGGTGGGAGTTGGGTCCGGGTATGTCCTGGCAGAGCCTCCCAGGGGTCCGCAGGCTATACATGGGGCTCAGTTAATAGCTGCTGGATAAAGAGGCTCTCTGCTAAATAAGCCACGGAGATGGTGCACAGAAATAAGCCAGAACTGCCCTTCCCAGACTCACAGTCAACCAAGACTACCTGTGGCCACTTGGCTTCCTCCTTCCTGACCAGAATGTTGACTCCCCTCCTCCCAAACAGGCTTCCGGGGAGGTTCCTGACACCCGGGAAGACGTTTTGAGTGGCTTGACATAAATTCCCCCAGAAACCGCTTCACGGCCCATCTTAAAATTAACTATGCGAAATAAACCCTGAGGTATTAAGGGATAATGGGTTATTACGTCTGCAACTTCGTTCCAGAAAAAAAAACGTACAAAGATAGAAGAAGAGAACGATAAGGCAAATGTGTTAAAATGTTCACAATTGTGTTCTCTGCCGGCAACTCTTCTGCAAGTTTGAAATTTTTTCGGAACAGAAAGTTAACACAAAAGGAGAAACCAACGAGAGAGTTCAACTCCAGAGGCAACAGCTCTGTACCACGAACCCCCGCCTTCTCACCTCGCTCCGTGGCCGCCCAGGGTGTCGGCCCACCGGAGGGGAAATTCACAGTTTACCATCACTGACTTCAAGACTGACTGCGAGTCCTCTGCCTGTCAAAAGCCAGGCTCTGGACAGTGGATCACAGGTTTTAAGGCCCCAGCTCTTCCATCTAACAGGGAGACCCTGGCCGAGCTCTTCAGTCCTGGGAGACTGTTTCTCTACCAGCAGAATGAAGTTAGCAGCAGCCGTGCTACCCACCCCACAACACTGTGGACAGCAAACTCCCAGAAGGCAGTGTGTGGGCTGTAAGGCACAGACCCCAGATAAGGTGTCCATGATGAGCACATACCAACTCGGGGGGTGGGGTGGGCCCTCTCATGCAGCAGCTGCTCTGCTGAGATCTGAGGAGACACAGCCCCCGCCCGCCATCTAGGGATGGAGCCAGATCCAAATGGAACAATCCCATTAAGAAGCGTATAATTACAAACTGTGCTGAGCGCAGAAGGAATAATCGAGGGTGGTCTGAGAACATCACAAGGGGCCCGGCCCTGTCCTTGTCTGGGAGTCAGGGAAGGCTCCTCGGAGGAAGTGATGTTTGAGCTAACAGCTAGAGAACAAGTAGGTTACAGCAAATTATAATCCACAAGAGTGGGGAACTATATAAACCAAACTGTTAATACCGAACTCAGTTAAATGATATCAAGAGGAAGCAATAGGTCAAATCAAGAACAGGGGACATTCATCAGGACAAATGACCTGTTTTTCTCCAAAAATCAATGGCATGAAAAAAAAAACTTTTAAGGGGATGGAGGACGGGGGACCATTAGAGAATAAAACACTTAAGAATAATCTTTTAAAAATGTAATTAATGCACAGATCTGGATCATGATTTGAACAAACTAACTATAAAAGCCATTTTTGAGACAGCTGGGGAGAACTGAATACGGCCTGGGCAATAGAAGATATTAAAGAATTATGGTTAATTTTGTTTAGTGTAACAATGGCACAGTTGTTATGTTAAAAAAAAAAGCTGTTAGTAGATATTTATCTGTTAGTAGATATTTCTGGGTGAAGTGACATGCTGTCTGGCAAAGAGATGAAACAGGTTCCGGGCTGGGTGGAAGGTACAGAAGGATTCATTCTACTTTTGCGTATCTTTAAATATTTCTATAATAACAAGTTAAGGAAAAAGCCGTGGTTTACTCCAAAGCGTCAGAAGCACTCCCGGTAGCTTGGATTTTTTACAATGATCAGAAAAATCAATTGCCATCATACAAAGTTATCGACCACATCACGTCTAATGACTCCACCATATTTCAGTGGATAGATGAACCACAGTGAAACCAACTCCCTTCTGATGGGCAGTCACGTTTTTTCCAACTTTTCCTTATAACAACTGAATCTATCCAATTCCAGAAGCTTCTGTTCTGATGATCCTCCCATCCCCCTCTTGTCTTCCCCAATTCAGACTCTCAAGTCACTGGATGACCATTTCTGGACTAAGTAGCTGGTGGTAGCAGTGTGGATGTCCCTATCACAAAGATAGCCTAGACTCTGGCACCATCTGCTCCAGCGACCTGCAAGGGACCCAGTGTCTCAAGACAATTCAAATTCAGCCTCAGAAGGATTCAGTTTCCAATTCAGCCTCAGAAGGATTCAGTTTCCAAGGAACTGCCCCTTGGGGGCAGTGGACAGCACACACTGCAATGATGGGGCTAAGAGGGAGCATGGGGAGTTTTCTGGCCAGGGCTGAGGGTCACCTTCACAGCCCTCAAGCAGCCCGACACAGGCCTCAGGCTGGTTCCCTGCTGCAGACAGGTCTCCCAGATGCTGGAAAGTATTCAGAGTTCCCTCCTCCTGCCCCGCCATCCCGCAGCGATTTTCCTATTCTGGGTTCCTGCTCCTTTTAAGCACAGGCAAGAGACACCATCTAAAGGGACCTATTTTTTTTTGGAAGGCTAATATCCAGAGTTAGCAAAGCTGCTGAGAAGCAGGCACTCTCCCCCACCACTGGGGCAAGCACAAGCTGGGCCGACCTTTTGGGAACGTATTAACTGCTGATGTGCAAAGTTCTTAGAGTCATACCCTGTGACCAGCAATTCCATTTCAGGGATTTATTCTCATGAGCATCCACACAGACTAGGCTCCCCACCACAGTGCTGTGTAAAATGGTACACTAGAAATGGCCCAAAAGACCATCAAGAGGGGAATTGGTAAGCAAATTATGTTATATACATACAAAGGAACACTACTCAGCAATAAGAAGAAATAAACTCCTAATAGATACAACACAGATGAATCTCAAAGCATTACACTACGTGAAAAAGGGCAGACAAAAAAAGGCATACACAGGCGTAACTCCATTTATATGACTCGAGAAAAGACAAATTAACCTACAGAGACTAAAACAGATCAGTGATTGACTGGGAGCAGGATGCGGTGAGTGACTGAGGGGGGCAACAGAGAACTTTCTAGGTGGATGGCAATGTTCCATATCTTGATTATGGTGGTAGTTACATGAGTGTATACATCTGTCAAAACTCACTATAGACTCAAAACTGTATGCACACTTAAGATCTGTACACTGTACTGTATATAAATTATACTTCAATTTAGAAAATGAATAACAGCTCCGTCTAAATACCCAACAAGACAAGTTAATTGAAGCATCGCGTTGAATCATGGTATATCCATACAATAAAACATTATGCATGATATTCTAGAATAGTTAATGACATAGGACTACGTCATTAGTATATACAATTAAGAAAAAAATTGTTAGCGAACACTAATGTAGTCTAATGGCATTTTTGTAAAATAAAATGTGTACATTTGGATAGAAAATGACCAAAAAGAAATATTCCATTCATTCATTCAAAACAAATTTATTGAGTTATCTACTATATATCTTTATTGTTACAATGAGCAGAAAAGACAAAAAAAAGTCCCTTCTGGTCATGGAGATTCTGTTCAGTGGTTTCACAGAAAATATTAAATTATTAAAATGTAAACATTAAAAAAAATCACATGGTACAGGAAAGTGTGTAAATGATACTACCACTTGTGTTAGAACATACACACATTTGATTTGTTTATGCACAGAATAACTCTGGAAGGATTCATGAGATACTGGGATCAGTGGTACCTTCCAAGGAAGAAAAAACTAGGGGAACACGACAGAGGAAGTCTATTCACTATCTGGTCTTTTATACAGCTTAATTTTGTTTTGTTTTCTTTTCCTTTTCTTTTGTTTTGGTGAGGAAGATTGGCCTTGAGCTAACATCTCTGCCAATCTTCCTCTATTTTGTACGTGGGATACCTCCACAGCATGGCTTGATGAGCAGTGTCTAAGTCTGCACTCAGGATCCCAAACTGTGCACCCCGGGCCAGTGAAGTGGAGCACACAAACTTAACCACTACACCACCAAGCCAGTCCCAAAGATTTTTCTTTTTGCTTGAGGAACATTAGCCCTGAGCTATTATCTGTGCCAATCCTCCTCCACTTTGTATGTGGGTTGCCACCTCAGCATGGCTTGATGAGTGGTGTAGGTCTGTGCCTGGAATCTGAACCCGTGAACCTGGGCCATCAAAGCAGAGTGCACCAGACTTCACTATGCCACAGGGCCAGACCCCACAGACAGCTTGAACTTTTTTTTACAATGTTCGTGTATTATCTATTCTAAATAAACACAACTGATTGTTTCTCATTTTTTGCTAATAACCAATAACCAGGAATTGAGTGGGGAAGAACGATATAGAAATGCGTGCATGATAAAAGGCAAAATGAACAAAGAGTTTTGAGACAAGAGGTTT
Organism: Equus caballus; assembly: GCF_041296265.1. Lineage (NCBI taxonomy): Eukaryota > Metazoa > Chordata > Mammalia > Perissodactyla > Equidae > Equus > Equus caballus. The sequence continues at coordinate 35,104,390 of NC_091697.1, read as the reverse complement.
TCCATTTTTACCATAAGAAATTCAAAAATAAAAATGTTCTGTGACAACGCACACACAAAAGAACAGAATCTACATCAAAATGTCAACAGAGATTACTCCCAAGCGATGGGACTGTGGGAGGGGTTTTACCTTCTTCTGTTTGCTTGTATTTATTTTTGCAGTTTCCTAAACAAACAAGTAAAAAAAAAAAAAGATCCCACTCTGAGTGTGTGTGTTTAATTGCTTAAAAATGAGAAGAGAGAAAAAGCAGACCCATAGCGTCACCTCTTTCTGCCAGGTTCTCAGATACATGAGAGAGCGGTTGGCTGCACTCCTCTTACCCAAGGGGCCATGGGGTTTAGGAAGACAAAGAACAAGTCAAGGGCAAGGGCACAGGGCCAGCCCAAAGCCTTGTGTCCTTCCCTCACTCAGAGAGCCCAGGCTTCCCCAGCCAACCAGCGCGCCTGCCAAGCCCCTTGCCTGTCCCCAATCCAGAGGCCCCAGAGGTTGACGGAACATGCCCGTCATTTTCTCCAGCGTCACCTGGGAGGCCGGTGGGACAGGGATCACTTCCTGGTTTACAGATGGAAAGAAGGCTCCAAGCTAATTTGCTTCTTCCACAGAGAAGGTGCAGAGAGAGCAAGTCTCAGCTGCGTGTCGCGGGTACACTGAGCCCTTCGGTCTTCTGAGACATGAAGGACTCGAGAAAACGCCAAGTTCTGATTGTTTTGTCACCAGCTTCCTACAGAAGACAGGTGACACACCGGAGTCAAGGAGTCACCAAACTGGATGCCACCTTGCATGACATCTCATCCAGCCCCCCAACCCCACTGGTCAATCCATCTTGCACCCTCTGTCTGTCTTCATGCACCTCTGGGGGCTGCCCACATCACCTCTGCAAGCTGGCCTACAGGAATTCTCCTTACATTAAGAGCCCCAACGTAGGGTCTCTGGGAAGCCTTCCCGCATACCCATTCCATGGGCCCCAGAAGAATCCATCTGAGCCCGGTCCTTCCCTTCTGTGCTCTCACAATGCCTGTGTCTGCATCAGGTGAGGCGGTGGACATCCCTCGGCCCCTCTCCACACGGTACACTCATCTGGGAATGCCGGGACACAAGGCACAACCTCATGCTGCAAGGAGCTTAAAGTCTAGCGGGCAGGACACACGACTACACAGGGTGACAGGGACAGTGAGAAGCATGCATGAGGTTGGAGCCGGGACACATGGCAGAGGGGAGAGGTTTGAAGGACAAGGAAGTTGGCCCTCAAGTTGAGAGCCACACCATGCCCTAATTCCATCGTGTGCGTCCAGAACCTGCTAAGTTTAAACTTAGGTGGATGCATCTTTCACAATAAAAAAAAGGTAGCTCTCAGTTGTCATCTGAATACTCACCAGGGCATACACCTGGTTACCAGAAAAACACCACCACCAGCCTCATTATCACCACCGGCCTGGTGTTGATCTGCTCCTCCCCTCGTGTTCAGTGAAGAGGTTCAAGGGCACAGGTCTAACAGCAAGAAACCTGACCCCCTGTCCTGGCTGGCAGCCCCCAGACCCAGCAGAAAGGTGAGATGTGGGGTAGACGGGGTGTAGCCGAAGTGGGGGGCTCTAGGTCTGCTCCAGCAGAAGCAGTAGGGCCAGGAAGGGTGATCAAAGGAGCAATTTAAGGCTGAGCATGGGATAAAGGTGACCTGAGAGAGAGAGATTGCTCCAGAGCACTGGCGGGGGAGGAGAGCTCATTCTCCTCTTCACCAGTCAGGACGCCTTAGCTGGGCTGTCAGATCTTGCCGATGGTGTCTAGCTCGTGGGCCTCAGCCCTCAGCAGGACATAACTTTTGGCAAACTGCTGCCATCCCCAGCCTCAACCCCATCACCGTCCAATAGTCCAAGGGCAGAATGCTGCCTTTCTTACGAGGATTATCTGTCACACTTGTAAACCCTTGGAGGGTGGTCACAAACCCCAGGCCTTACCCTGACAATGCACTACGTGAGAGGGCCGTCGTGCTCACAGGCAGCAATCGGAAGTGGAAAGGCACGACACCCGAGAGGTACCCAGCACATGTCTCACACAGCTCTTAGGTTCTCTCACTTACTCCTAACACTCCTATAACACAGTTACCCCCATTGACAGAGAGGAAAGTAAAGAAGATTCTTTCTTCTCGTCATTGCACACAGATCCGGGAGGCTCTGTTCTAGACACAAAGGCCCGGACCTGAGTAACATGGACACAGGCCTATTCTTGTGGAGCATATATTCTAGTCTGGGAAAAAAGATGATAAACACACAGAAAACAATGCCAGATACTGGTAAATGCTACAAAGAAAACAAAATAGGATGGTTTGACAGAGTGACTCGGAGGAACAGTAATAGAGAAAAGTCGACTACAAATAGAGGGAACAGATAGTGCAAAGGCCCTGAGACACAAACAAGCTTGATTATTCAAGGAGGAGATAGGAGGTCAGGCGGGAGCAGTGAGACAAGGGAGGAAGGCAGGCTGGGGCCCTTGTATCAAGTAACACAAGTAGTGGTAAGGACTGGGAATTTTATTCTAAGTGCACTGAGAAGACACGGGAGATCTTTAAGCAGGGAACGACACGATCCAAGCTCTGGCTGCTGTGGAAAGAATGGGCAATGGGGGCCAGGTTTAAAGAGGTTTAGAAAGGGTAAATAAGCAGCTCAGGGTTTCACTGGCATTACTGGCTTGCATCCCACATTGAGGTTCATTTCCACAGTGGCACATCCTACGTGCTGTAGTACAATGCTCTTCTAGAATCTCACATCTGATGAAGCGGGGATCCCGCCATCCCCCCGACCCCAGCCTGCTTCCTGCACCAGTCTGCCGAGAGTAAGTGCTCCTGGTTCTGGGACGACAGCGCAACGGCACATACGGAAACACGCTCTGCGTCCATCTGGCAACATTCACCAAACTGTGAGTGTCTCCTGTGTGCCAGACACTTGTAAAGTTGTTCTACAGTATAAGAAAAGTTTTATTAGATAGATGTTTAATAAAAAATTACTCTGGGGAAAAAAGAAATGGCCAGCTCTCATTCCTCAAGAAAGGTGAGGCTGGCGTGGTTCTGGGCTCCCCCTAGTCTTTACTTCTCTCTGCAAACTCTCTGTTAAGCCAAACCTTCTCCAGAAGCATCTGCTTCTTTCAAGAGGGAAAGGAAATAAAGGAGAAAAATAGTTAATACACTGGGGAGGCGGGACATTATAACCACAAGAACCTGGGATTTGGGGCTGGCCCGGTGGCACAGCGGTTAAGTGCGCACGTTCTGCTTCGGCGGCCTGGGGTTTGCCGGTTCGGATCCCAGGTGCGGACATGGCACTGCTTGGCATGCCATGCAGTGGTAGGCGTCCCACATATAAAGTAGAGGAAGATGGGTATGGATTGTCAGCTCAGGGCCAGTCTTCCCCAGCAAAAAAGAGGAGGATTGGCAGCAGTTAGCTCAGGGCTAATCTTTCTCAAAAAAAAAGAACCTGGGGTTTGCCCTGGTACGACCAGCTTCAAGTCACTGGTGACCCTGACCATCAACCCCTGAGTTTTCTATTTCTAACCTGTAAAACCTGGACAAACCCATCTACCCTCTGAGGTGGGTGGCCCAACAGTGAAGGAGTATGACCCCATGGCATGGGTGAGGCACAATTACTGGGGAGCAGCCTGCCCTGCTCCTTTGAGTGGCTGGAGGCGAGATGAGAACACTCACTCACGTATAAAAGGCTGGGGATTCTCAGGTAACGAGCCGGCTGAGTTTATACTGCTCTCAGAAATCCTGCCTGGTAGAAAGGGGCGAATTAGGTCAAAGTCATTCCTCCCAAGCTATAAGCAGAACTGACAGCCACTCGAGCCTATGATAAACAAGGAAGCCCCATTTCCACGGCGGCCCTCACTAATTCATTCAGCCACCACCTCCAGAAAAGGACGGAGACCGCGCAGCCTGGGCTCCATCCCACCACCCCTGCTTTTTAACTGAACCCTCGAGACCAGGATTTCCTCTCAGATGTCTAGAATGTGCTGCACCTTGGCCATCCTGCTCGAGGAAGAAGCCCCAGGGAAGCCCAGGAAAGCCTGGACGAACAGCACAAGACAGGGACAGGCTAGTAAATATAGGAAAAAAGAAAAAATAATTAATTTGGCTGGAAGACAGCTATTCCCTAATGAGGAAAAAATCCCGCATAGCTGGTGACTTTTTAAGCAGAACTCCACAGACACTGGGTGCAAGTGCACTGGATGTGGGACCTGTCGGTACAGAGACCCAGGAGCCCCACTAGGAAGGCCTCTTCTCCCTCCCTGTACTGGGTGGAATAGCGTCCCATCCCCCCCGCCACCCCAAATTCACGTCCACCCTGAACCTCAGCCCACCCTGAACCTCAGCGTGTGACCTTATTTGGAAACAGGGTCTTTTCAGATGTAATTAGTTCAATTAAGATGAGGTCATACCAGATTAAAGTAGACCCTATTCCAGTGACTGGTGTCCTTATAAGGAGATAAAACAGACACAGACAGACATACAGACAGACAGCCATGTGACAAGGGAGTCAGAAACTGGAGGGGTGCAACTACAAGCCAAGGAATACTGAGGATTGTGTGCAACCACCGGAAGCTAAGAGGAGGCAAGGAAGGACCCTCCTTTAGAGAGAGAATGGCCCTCCCAACACGTTGATTTCGAACTTCTGGCCTCCAGAACTGCGACAACAAATTTCTGTTATTTTAAGACCCTCATACCAGATTTGTGGCGCGGTGGGCCCTCTGGATCTGCGGGTTCCGCATCCGTGGATTCAACTAAGTGCAGATGCAAAGCCCTACGCACGTGGTTCCGCTGACGGTTGCGACGGTACTGAACGTGTGCTAGACTTTACTTTCTCGTCATTATTCCCTAAACAATACAGTATAACAACCATTATACACAGCATTTACCTTGTATTAGGTATTATAAGTAATCTAGACGCGATTTAAAGCATACGGGAGGATGTTGCCTGGGTTATATGCAAACACTACGCCATTTTATATAAGAGATTTCAGCATCCGCGGGTTTTGGTATCCGCGGGGGTCCTGGAATCAAACCTCCGCGGATACCGAGGGACTGTAGTTTGTCACGGCAACCCTAGGAAACCAATACACACTCTTCTACTTCACACCTGTTCCCCAAACCACCCTTCCCTGTCTCAGCCCACAGGCAGCAGGCCAGACACACTGGCCATGCCTCCAGCCCACCGGGACTTTTTCCACCTTCCCAGGAGCCATCAGCTTCCCTCCTTTGAGGCGAGGGGAGTGGAGCGATCACATTTCAGCTGCCCCCACCTTCTGCCACCAGAGGCAAACTGGCAGGGGAGTTTGTGTTTTTCTCCCCACAGCCTCCTAGTTTTGTAGCCTCTTTCATTTAGATTAGTGTTTCTTAAATTTCATTTACCTAATATTTCTTTGTTATCGAGTCACTATTTTTACTTACATTTAAAAGGATCTGCTACATCGTTACAATAAATGGAAAATGAGCATCATTTATCCTACGCAGAATTTGCTAGATACATTTTTAAACTGTACGTTAAAATACACTATTTTTTTTAAAGTCCATTCATGTGACATTTAAAATAATCTCGAGCGCCAATACGACGGGAAATACTGCCTTAAGAGTACAGTGACTATCTCTGTTTAATTGGCCGGAGCTCTGGGCTCCTAATCAGAAGAATCAACTTAAACTCTCCAATCTCGTTTTCCTTTCTCCCCCCACACACTCCGGGAGAAAGCTAAGGGCAGGAAGAAAGCAAGGCACCAAGGATTCTGAGTTCCCACGCGGGGTGACCTGAGGACACGGAATCGAGAGCGAAGGGACTTTAACTACCCAGTCCTGTAAGTGACAAGGGCGGGGAGGGACTGACCTTCTCGCGCAGGGTGCAGTGGACGTCCGAGGCGACGCGCCCTTCCCACCACGGCTCATCCATCACCGCGTGCGCAGCGCCGCGATCCGAGGCTACCGGGCTCTCCGGGCGCACCCTGCGTAGACACGGGCAACTTCAGCGGCCGCAGCGCGACCCCCGGCTCCGACCCCCCGCATCCCTATCGTCGCTCGTCCCCACCCGGGGACCCTTTCCTGCCCTGCTCGGCAGAGCTGGCGGTCGCCTCCTGTCCCGGGGAGGTTGTGGTGCCCCCTCCCCTCTGCTCGCGGGACCTGGGGCGACCTGGAGCTGTGCGAGAACTTGCAGAATTTCTATCTTCCCTTTTGCAAAAGTTGCAGAGAAAGTTGCCGTCGCCGCTAGCTCGCCCGAGGCTGGGGCTCCGGCGGCGGCCACCGGCTCGCCGTCCCCAACTCCTCCCCCGCCGCCCAGCCTTTGTCCTGCTCCCACATCCTGCCCTCGAGCCGGGGCGAAACTCACGCATCCCTCTCCGGGCGTGGGGGGCTGCGGGCGCCGGGCCCCTCCCAGGGCCGAGCCGGCGGCGCCTTCGAGAGCCTGCACGCGGCGGGCACCGCACGGGGCGCTCCCCGCTCCCGACGGCCGCCCCCGCAGCCCGCTCGCCCCGGCCGCCGCCGCGCCCCTGCGTGCGCTCGGTCCCGCCGCGGCTCGCAGCCTCCGGGCCGGCGGGGGCCTCCCTCCCTCGCTGGGGGAATTGGGGGCCGGGCCTCGCGCATGCGCCGCCGGCCCCGCACCCCGCGGGGCGGGGGGCTGGGAATTGGAGTCTTTCTTTCGCCAGCGCTGGCTCCGCTTCCTGCCAGCCGTCCTCCCCCGCCCCGGTGGAGAGCTTCCTCTCACCTTTGCCGAGCCTCCCGGTGGCCTCCTGGGCACCCTGCCGGCTCACTCGGGGGCGCAGGGACCGCGGCGCCACCTGCGCGCAGCACACGTGAAACGCGCGGGCGGGATGCACCCAGAAACTTCTGTCTCCCGCGTGCGCTGCTCTAGCCGAGTTTACGTCCGTTCCACCTGTTTTTTCTTTCTTGTTTTAACCTGTCCTGTGTTGGGGAGGTAGATTTCCAAACGGACGGTTCCCACGAAAGCTCCAGAAAAGCCACTCTTAATTATCCACGAGTCCCTAATTCTACAGGAGGCTCAGTAAGTCAACTAGATGTCTTGTGCTCCTGCGAAGTACATGTTGATCTACGCCTCACATGGGAGGAAAAGCAATCTTTTGGGACGGTCCAGTAGGTGGAAAGCATTGTCTTTTTAATTCAGTTGATTGTTTTCGGAAAGGCACTCTTTTCAGTCAGCTAATCTGATGGCACGGTATTTGTGATTTGGAGATTCACAGTCCTGGGATCGAATCCACCTACCAACTAGGTGGTTTGTGCCAAGTTCCTCAGACTCTCGAAGCTTGGGAACCCTCCTGTGTCAAATGAGAATAAAAGTTGCACCATCCTGCTGGGGATATTCTATCATTAAATAAGATAATTCGCATAAAGGGATAACCGCCATGCCGAGTATAGAAGGAACATAATAGCTAGCTGCTGCTAAAGAGCCTTTGGTTTCTGACTAGTTTCCTGCAAGCAAATACCCACCTGGAAAAAAATCGTAAAGTCAGCTTTGGTAAGCTTTAATTGGAGCTTAAAGAGCAGTTTTAACTTAAAAAAAAAAAACCCAAAATTATCAATTCTTGTAAAACTGTAAAAAACCTAGGAATAAACTTACTAAAAAGTGCAGGCTCTTCATGAAGAAGTTATAAAGGTTGAAACGTAATAAGAAAGGCTTGAAGAAATAGGAGGTGAAAATAGCAACTTTACCCAAATTAACTCTTTTAATAAATTCTAATGGTTGTGAGTAGATGGGAGAGGATGAGACTTAACACTTTTTCTAGCACTTGAATGGAAGAATATCTGTGCAAAAAGCTAAGATTTTTAATTTTGAAAATGGGAATAGACATATCGCTGAATCTTAAAACATATTGCAAAGCTATAATTAAAACAGCGTGGTGTCGATACACGAATGGATGGAGAAGCATCACCGGAATAATTGAAAGTCTAGAAACATATACGATATACGTAAAAATTAACCAGATGATCAATGTGGCTCGGGCAGTTAGTTAATTTGGGGGAAGAAAGTAAAACTAGGTATTTATTTAAACCACCACCAAAATAAATATAAGAACCTGTCTAATGACAAAACGAAAACAATTTAGTGATGAGTTTGATGTCCTTTATTCAAGGGAGAACAATCCATGGGGTGGGGAGTACAGGGCCTCAGGAGCTGTGGAGCGCTCTTCCCCCGGGATTTTGGGCAAGAGTGAGTTTTACAGAACGTTGGAGGAGGCAATGTGGAAACAGGGCATGACCGCCTAGGAGGCTGGGGATTTCCTAGAAGGCTATCGGGTCCTACTTTCTAGGGCAAGGTGAGCTAACTAAAGCTGAGGTGGAGATCTGTGATTGTTGTATGTTAGGTTTCCTTGACAGGTGTTTCCAGTAGGTACAGGCTGACTTAGGTTTAGATTTGTGACCTGAGCAGGCCCACTATGGTGGCCTCCATTTTGTGGGTTCCTATATATGAATTAATTTCCTCAAAGCCCCAAAACTACAAACCACCACCAGAAATCACCAGAGAATTAAAGGAACACATAAGTGAATTATTTCAGAGGAGAAGGCCCAGGTAATAAGGCATAGGAAGAAACCAAAGGCAAGAATGAGGATATATATTTGAATAAATATGCAAGACTTAAACATACCGAATATCACCAAAAAAGGCAAATGACAAATTGGAGAAAATGTTTTTAGCAAATGTGACAAAAGGTTGATCTTACTGTATAGATCTCTTATAAATCAGTACTTCAAACACCAACACCCAAAATGCAGAAATGGATGAACAGGCCCGCAGTGAAAGAAGAAATTCAGATGGATAAATATCATTTTTAAAGTGCTCATACTCACCACCAAAGACATTGAAAATTTTTTGGAAACAGAGGCATGCACCTTTGTCAAGGATTTTAAAAAACGTAGCATGCAGCGTTGACACATATACAGTGTTGTTGGGAATATAAATTAACACCATATTTCTAAAAGATAAATGAACTCAGAAAGTTTAAAAATCTATCACTTGATCCAACTATTCCACTTTTGGAAATTTATTCAAAAAAATAAGCAGATGAGTATAAAGTTTTATTTACAGGGGATTTCCTCATAATCCTTTTTTATTACACTGAACTGTTCGAGCAGAGACTGGTTAAATAAGGATTTGGCTCTTAAAAAATATTTTTTAAGAGAGTGAATATTGACTTGGGAAAATGTTCACATTATATTATGTGAAAAAGATTAGAGTATGACGCCAACTGTACTACATTCACACACACATGCAAAAGAAATGAAAGCAGATCCGTAAAAATATTAACTGTGTAATCAGAGTGGTAGGATTACGGGAAATTTCATTTTACTTTTTATTCTAATATAGCTATATTTTCTAATTTTTCTGCAAGAAATGTGCATTACTTTCATAATCAGAAAAAAAGTGAATGTTATTTTAAAATCTCACATGACATACTTACTAGAGTGGCCTTCCACTGAATAACAACTCATGGTATTGTTTCGTTTTTGTTTTTTTTTTCAGTAGCAGTATTGTTCTTTCTCAATAATCTGTCTATACAGGGCACATCAAAAGAAGGAAAGCCTTTATTATTCACAACTTTGGAGCCCTCTTTTCCTAAACTTCAGCTCTCAGTTATCAGGAGTCCTGATAGGTGAGAGGAGGAGGCAGAAGCTTCAGGCTTTGCTCCGGGGGCCATTTTAAGTGGATTCTAAACGTCATTCACAGTCTTCAGTCCTTTCTGTATCATTCTCGGCAGTCTCTGGTTTTCCCAGAATCTCTGAAGAATGAAAACACATTGCACTGTTGGTCACTGTCCACAGGTAGAAATGGTGTCAGTGCCCTCAGCGGGAGAGGCTTCCTCCGGCGGATGGCAGGGGCACGAGTGACTGGAGTCATTTCTCCCACCCACCACCTGACCGAGCCAAGAAGTAGTCATTCGTTCATTCATTCATTCATTCAAAAACTAAACTTTTGTCAGGTGCTTACTGTGAGCCAATTACCATCCTTCTATCCCCTTTCTCTGAAGCTCACAAGTTGGGCTTCACAGCCTGTGCTGAGAAGGGCCTCCTGCTTGTTTTAATGCTCTACCATCACCAACTTGAACTTCTTAAGAATTTTATCTTTGGGCGCCATCCCTGTGGCCCAGTGGTTAAGACCGTCCTACCTGTCCCCAGCTGTCCTGTGTAGAAAATGAGAAAAAAAAGGTTTTTTTCTCTGACCGTCCCAGTCTTCCTCAGAGGACAAATTAATCTAATATTATCAAATACTCACTTTAATTTTCCTTTCTCTGTTTCTTTTTCACATGATACAAGTTTTCACATGACAAATATATACGGTGAAATGTACATGTGTTCACTGTGGTCCCAGGCCTCGTCCTCCCCCTCAAGGACAAGCAGCACCTTGTGTTTCCTTCCAGAAATGATCTGTACACTTACCAGCACCGACATTCATGCCTTTTTCCTTCTACACGAACGGCAGCTTATGGTACACATCCTTCTGCAACTTGTTTTTCCTCTTGGTTGTTTCCGGGCAGTGCCCGAGCGCTGCACAGTTATCCCAGAGTCCCACGATACAGACCCATCGTGATATATGTAGCCAGCCTTCTTTGCTGGACTTTAGGTTATCTGCAGCCTTTTGCCGCCCGACTGCACTGCAGTGAATGTCCTGGGTGGCAGGAGGTCAGTGATAGAAATTCTTCGAGCACTCAGGTTTTCAGAGGAAGTTGAGGTGTATACTTCGAGTAGTGTTTCCTTAGGGTCTTAATGGTCCGCAGTGCTCCATTAAGGACCAAAAGCATGAAGGCTGGCTCTGTTTATAGGGACAGAAGGAAGACATCTGGGCCATAAACTTTGAGACATAAGCCTTGTTTACCACTTTGGTCTTTAACCAAAAACCAAGCCAATCGCTCTAAACTGTTTCTTGCGATGTGCTCTATGCAGTCGAGAGAACATTGGCCAAGTCTTTTATGATCCTTGACTAGACATTCTTGAGATGTAACTCTACAGATTAGGTCTGAGAACCAGGCAGGAAGAATAAAACCCCGGCATTTTGCAAACAGAACTCAAAACTTAGGACATTTATAAAGCTGGCCCAGATTACTCTTTTCAATTAAAAAAAAATGGTGTGAGATCATAAAGTATAAAATAAATAAAAAGTAAATCTCCCTCTCATTGGGGCCAATTCATGGGAGTGTGATCTATGCACTTGCACAGCCTGTGCTGAGAAGGGCCTCCTGCTTGTTTTAATGCTCTACCATCACCAACTTGAACTTCTTAAGAATTTTATCTTTGGGCGCCATCCCTGTGGCCCAGTGGTTAAGTTTGGAGCATTCCTCTTCAGTGACTGGGGTTCATGGGTTTGGTTCGCGGGCGCAGACCTACACCACTTATCAGCCATGCTGTGGTGACATCCCACTTACAAAATAGAGGAATATTGGCACAGATATTAGCTCAGGGATAATCTTCCTCAGCAAAAAAACCACAAAAAACAAAAAACAAAAGTCCTAAAACAAACCAAAGGGCCTGAAACAGAGCCTGTTTCTGCCACATCCCTTATAGTACAGGGTTCAACTAGGGATTCAGTTAACTGACAAAGGCCAGGACCTGTGTTCACAAAGACTCTTAACTCGATCTATTTAAGAAAAAAAAAAAGAAGAAGAAAGAATTTTATCTTTGAACCCGTATTTTGTAAATGAAGTCGGAGGGGACGGCAGAGCACGCACCTGAACAGAGAGTTGTGCAGTAGGTGTCTGCTGTCCCTTGCTGCCCCATTTGCGTATAGTGTTCTCCATGCCCCATGAGCACCGAATTCCAGTGAATCTATAAGGCGTGGGAGTTCAGCAAGATTCAAAGGAAGTAGAAGGTAAGTGAATTATGTCTACAATGTGGGGAGAGGAGGGCAGGAGGAACTGACAGCTCCTAGAGGCCCTGCTTTCAGCTTGAACTAGAACTTGCTTTGAACACAGAAAGGTGTATAGTTTCCCAGGGCTGCTGTAACACAGTACCACACACTGGGTGGCTTAGAAAAACAGAGCTTTATTATCTCCAGTTCTGGAGGCTACAAGTCTGAAATCGAGGTGTCAGCAGGGCCATGCTCTCTCTGAGGCTCTGGGTAGAATCCTTTCTTGCCTCTTCCTCGTTTCTGCTGGTGCCGTCAGTCCGTGGTGTTCCTCACCTTGCAGCTGCCTGACTGCAGTCTCTGCCTCCATCTTCAGTTTTCCTAAAAGGATACCAGTCAGTGATACAGGATTAAGGGCCCACTCATTAAGATGAGTATGATCTCATCTTAACTAATTACATCTGGAACGACCCTATTTCCAAATAAGGGCACATTCTGACATGCTGGTGTTAGGATTTCAACATATCTTTCTAGGGGGACATAATTCAACCCATAATAGAAGGCAATAGTGTTCTGAGAAATACACACCGAGGAACCCCATCATATCCTTTCTTACTGGTATTGCTTCTTTGTATTAGGCAGCCACATATTATGACAAGAAGGAAAGGAAAAGATAGGACAACCCATCATTCCTTTTCCTCTCTGCCCTTCCTTACTCATCAGTAAGCCAATGGTAGAGAGCATTAAAAAGATGTGCACACCTCAAGAAGTTCATTGCAGCATTATTCACAGTAGCCAAGATGTGGAAACAACCTAAGTGTCCATCGATGGATGAATGGATACACACAGACACAGACACACACACACACACACACACACGCAGGAGAATATTATTCAGCCTAAAAAAGGGGATTATGCCATTTGAGATAAATCGAGGGCACTATGATAAGTGAAATAAGCCAGTAACAGAAGGACAAAGACTGCATGGTCTCATGTACATGTGGAATCCAGAGGAGTCGAATTCATAGTGGCAGAGTCAAACAGTGGTTACCAGGGGCAGGGAGGTGGGGAAATGAAGAGATGTTGGTCAAAGGGGATAAAGTTGCCATTATGCAGGATGAATGAGTTCTGGAGACCTAACGTACAGCCTGGGGACTGTAGTCAATGACTCTGTATGGTAAGCTGGAAATTTGCTAAGAGAGTAGATCTCAGGTGCTCTCGTCACCCCCCTCCCCCAGAAAAAAGTAACTATGTGAGGAGATGGCTGTTAGTTAGCTTGACTATAGTAATCATTTCACTATGTATATACGTATAGCAAAACATCATGTTTTATAGCTTAAATACACAATATTTATTTAAAAAATGAAACACCCCCAAACAAAAACAAACAAAAAGAAGTGAAATAAAACCAGTTGAGTTAGTTTTGTATAGCATATGCAGTGTTATTGTATGAACTAAATACATGAGCACATACAAGCCAAAAAATACAAATTGTGTAATCTCAGGGATCCTATATGTGAGTTAAATGCTCTTATTTTTGCATTGAAAAGTGTTACTGCACAATATAAAGACGAATGATAAAACTCATGCTAATATTTTTAATTTTTCTTTACTGAGAACATTAAATCGCAAATTTAAAAAAAAAAACCCATGGCAAGTCAAGAGATGGCAGAAGAAAGGACAGAACTTTATATTTTAGCACTTTAACAACACTTTTCCCAGCTTCTTGAACAAGGAGCGCTGTGTTTTCATTTTGTACTGGGCCCTGCAAATCATGTAGCCAGCCCAGCTCCCACCTCTGTCCCCTCTGAACTCTACCCCAGAGGAAACCCATTGCTATGGTCTGAATGTTTGTGTTTCTCTCAAATTCCTATGTTGAAATCCTAACCCCTAAAGGTGATGGTATGAGGAGGTGGGGCCCAGGGGAGATGACTAGGTCATGGGGTGGAGCCCTCATGAATCAGATTAGTGCTTTATAAAAGAGACCCCATAGACATCCCTGGCCTGCCCACCATGTGAGGACGCAGCCAGAAGGTGCTGGCTATGAAGCAGGAACAGGGCCCCCACCAGAATGTGACCCTGCTGGTGCCTTGATCTTGGGAGTTCCAGCCCCTAGAACTTGTGAGAAATAATTTCCTCTTGTTTATAAGCCACCCGGCCTGTGGTATGTTGGTATAGCAGCCCAAACAGACTAGACATGCACTTCTGTTTCCTTTCACAGACCTCGTGTGCCACACCACTCTTCATGGGAACTCACCCATCCCCCTCCAGGGGCACTTTGGGGATGAGGTTTTCTGCATTTCTGCCCGCCGTTACTATTTGCCCTCACACAGTTTAGGCTCCTTGAAGACAAGTACAGTGCCTGAGGTAGAGGAGATGGTCACTATAGGTTTACTGAATTGATAAATGATGGACACGTGGGTAGCAGAGCCCATGGGGGCCTGAAGCAATCACTGGCCCAGACTTCAGGTTGGTAAGTGGTTTTTAATCCCCATTTTTCAAATGAGACCCAGAAAGTTGTGTGACCCTGGACACTGATGCTCTTTGGGCCTCATTGTTCATATTAGTAAAATGGAGGAACTACTCTTTCTTTAAAAGACTGTTGTGACTGTGAAAAGAAGAAACTTGAGTGGAAGTACATCCTGCTCTCTAATACTTGCCACTTGTAATAATAACAAAACATTCTAGAACCTTCCTAGGACATTGTTCTTTACAGCCTGAAGCAAGCACTGTGTAAATTCACTGTGGGGACTTGGCAGGTAGCCCTCTTTCCGTGGACCTCAGTTTCTCCTTCTGTCAAAGAAGGGGATGGGGGGCCGGCCCCGTGGCTGAGTAGTTAAGTTCACACGCTCCGCTTCGGCAGCCCAGGGTTTCACCAGTTTGAATCCTGGGCACGGACATGGCACCACTCATTAAGCCATGCTGAGGTGGCGTCCCACATGCCACAAGTGGAAAGACCCACAACTGAAAATACACAACTATGTACCGGGGAGCTTTGGGGAGAAAAAGGAAAAATAAAATCTTAAAAAAAGAAAAAAAGAGGAGGGGATGGGATTAGACCATGGGGGATACAACCCAGGGGGATAAGAGGATCAAGAAGACAACATAAGAGAAAGAAGCTCGCTGGGTGGAAGAAAATTCTCACAGCCTTCCTGGCCCAACTCCCCCACCCCTCACCCCCCACTTTGAAAGAGACAAGAGGAGAGAGAAGTGCTTTTCTTTCTGAGAAAAACAACAGCACAATTTGATGGTCAATGGCCACCCCAGTTGAGGGGCCAGGAAGCACTGGGAGTGGGGAGGACTGTGGTGAGCAGGACAGCTCACGGTGCATCCAAAGCGAGGAGCCCCTTCTGCATCCCTGGGATTGTTCTGGCTCTGAATGTGGGCCCATTGTTGCCAGATGGTAAGATTTTTCAAAGCAAGAAGAAATTGAGATATCTCCTGATTTTTAAAATACTGGCTTCTCTTTTTTTCTTTCTTTCTTTTTTTTTTTTTTTTGCCATGTGGCCACCTACAGCATCAGCCCTCGTTTCAGAGCTCTGGGATAGGCGTGTGGTAAGGAGCCTTCCAGTCTGCCTAGGACTCTGTGGGGAACAATGGAACGAGACCCTAGGAACTCCCCAGACTCCAGGAGGAGGAAATAAAAGCAGCCATTAACTTCAAAGCCCCTGAGCCTGCCAGACCCCCCTCCTCTGACAGACAATGAACAGGAAGGAAACTGAGACTGGACAGTAAAAAGCCACCAGACAATCCTGTCGGGGCCTGCCGTGGGACTCTCAGGCCGAGGCAGTCCTGCCTGCCAGCCGCTGGGCGCCGCTTTCCTCAGGCCACGAGACGCCACCAGGTCACCTTCTCTGGGGGGCTTCCAGAGCGCCCAGGGGGTGCAGAAACCCAGGGTTGAGGAGCTGAGGATTAGGGTGGCAGCCACTCAGCTGGGGGCCTTGAGGCTGGGGGGTGGGGAGGTGCTGCTCCATCTTCTGTTTTAAAATGTTTTGATCATATAAGTATCACTCTCCTTGTAACACTATTAAAACATGATTACAATATGTCCAAGATCCTGAAGGACTCCACCCTCCTCCCACCACCGGGCAACCATGCGATACCAATGCGATGGTGTCCTGGGCTGCACACATGGACGGTGAGGGGCAAGGGAGATCAGCTGGGAGGCTCCAGGTGCAAGCGGTGGAGGAGGTGGGAAGGGACCGGATTCTGACTGTCTTTTGAAGTTGGAGCTGATAGGATCTGCTGATGGACCAGATGTGAGGTGTGAAAGAGGGAATCAGAATGACCTCAAGCTTTTAGTCCTCAGCACCTGAAGGCAGAAGTTCCCCTTTACTGAGATGGGGACCTTAATTCCATCACCCAGGACATTTTTGATGTATTGCCCTCCCCTCCCCTGGCCATTGTACCTCCCGCCAGCTCAGTGGTTCATCGGGGCTCTAAGAGCTCCGACTTCAATCTTGACCTTGCTTCTTTCTAGTTGATGATCTCAGGCAAGTT
The DNA here is from genome assembly GCF_041296265.1 of Equus caballus. Lineage (NCBI taxonomy): Eukaryota > Metazoa > Chordata > Mammalia > Perissodactyla > Equidae > Equus > Equus caballus. The sequence goes on along the minus strand of NC_091697.1, from coordinate 35,088,074 downwards.
ATTTAACCCCAGATTCCTCATTTGCAAAACGAGGATAATAATACTTCCTTTAGAAAGTTATATAAAGATCAAATGATATAATGCCTGGTATGTAGAGGGCACTGAAGAAGTGTGAGCCAAAATTACTGTATCATCGTTCAGTTATGATCGTATATGTACATAGTTTTGTATCCTGCTGCTTCTAAGCCCAAAATTATCTTATGAGCATTTTTTCATGAGTGCCTTAAAAATATCTTTCAGGGCCTGGCCCCATGACGGAGTAGTTAAGTTCGCATGCTCTGTTTCGGTGGCCCAGGGTTCAGGGGTTCGAATCCCAGGTGTGGACCTACCAGTCACTCATCAAGTCATGCTGTGGAGGCACCCCACATACAAGACAGAGGAAGATTGGCATGAACATTAGCTCAGGGACAGTTTTCCTCATCAAAAAAAAAAAAAAAAAAAAGTCTTTCAAATGGCTGCATGATATTCTATTATATAGCTAAATCATCATTTATTTAACCAGACTTTTATTGTTGGATATTTTAAAATATCGCTAGGAGCCATTGGTAACATTTACATTGATTCTGTTTTTTCTCTGTGCATTATAAAGAAAACTGAGATGAAAATCCTAAAAACATATTTTCTTCATGCCTCTCCAATTATATCCTGAGGATACACTCCTAGAAGTGAAATTGCCATGATAAAGGTTTGACCAGTTTTAAGCCTTCTGAAATCGATGACAAATTGACCTCCAGGTGGTTCTACCAAGACACATGCCTGTCCGCACAACGTTAGAAGGTGCCTGCTTCAAAATCAACAAGTGGGACGACATCAGACTAAAAGCTTCTGCAAAGCAAAAGAAACCCTCAACACAATGAAAAGGCAGCCTATTCTGTAGGAGGAAATACTTGTAAATCATGTATCTGATAAGGGGTTAATATCCAAAATATATAAGGAACTCATACAACTTAATAGCAAAAAAAAATCTGATTTTAAAATGAGCAGATGACTTGAACAGACATTTTCCCCAAAGAAGACATACAAATAGCCAAGAGGTACATGAAAAGGAGCCAGCCCCGGTAGTCATGATTCGGCAGCCCCACTGCCACAGCCCGGGTTCACTTCCTGGTCAGGGAAGCACACTACTCATCTGTCGGTTATCATACTGTAGCAGCTGCATGTTGCTGTGATGCTAAAAGCTATGCCACTGGTATTTCAAATACTGGCAGGATCACTCATGGTAGACAGGTTTCAGTGAGCTTCCAGACTATATGACAGACTAGGAAGAAGGACCTGGCCACCCACTTCTGAAAAAGTTGGCCATAAAAACCCTGTGGATGGCAGTGGAGCATTGTCTGATAGAGCGCTGGAAGGTGAGAGGATGGAGCACAAAGACTGGCCCGGATTCCACTCTGCTGTACGCAGGGTCACTAGGATTCGGAATTGACTTGATAGCACTAACAACAAAAACGTGAGAAGGTGCTCAACATCACTCATCATCAAGGAAATGAAAGTAAAAACCAAAGTAAAATATCACCTCATAGCTGTTAGAATGGTTATTATAAAGAAGACAAGAGATAACAAATGCTGGCAAGGATGTGGAGAAAAAGGAACCCTGGTTCACTGTTGGTCGGAATGTAGACTGGTACAACCACTATGGAAAACAGTATGGAGGTGCCTCAAAAAATTAAAAATAGAACTGCCATATGATCCAGCAATCGCATTTCTGGGTATTTATCCAAAGGAAATGAAAACAAGATACTGAAGAGATATCTGCACCCCCATGTTCATTGTAGCTTTATTCAAAATAGAGAACCAAGACATGGAAACAACCAGGGGCCAGCCCTGTGGCCGAGTGGTTAAGTTCGCACACTCCGCTTCGGCGGCCCAGGGTTTCGCAGGTTCGGATCCTGGGCGTGGACATGGCATTGCTCATCAGGCCATGCTGAGGCAGGGTCCCACATGCCACAACTAGAAGGACCCACAACTAAAATATACAACTATGTACTGGGGGGCTTTGGGGAGAAAAAGGAAAAAATAAAACCTTAAAAAAAAAAAAAAGATATGGAAGCAACCTAAATCCATCGAAAGTGGCCATCAATGGATGAATGGGCAAAGAAAAGGTGATACACACAAACAGATACAAACAGAAACACACACACACACACACACACACGAATATTATTCAGCCATAAAAAAGAAGGAAATCCTGCCATTTGTGACAACATGGATGGACCTTGAGGGAATTATGCTAAGGGAAATGAATCAGAGAAAGACAAATACTGTATGATCTTATTTACATGTGGAATCTAAAAGATCAAACTCACAGAAACAGTAGAATGGTGGTTGCCATGGGCTGAGGAGTGGGGGAAATGGGAGATGTTGGTCAAAGAATACAAACTTCCAGTTAGAAGATGAATAAGTTCTCAGGATTAATGTACACATGGGGACTACTGTTAACAGTACTGAAAAGTTGCTACGACAGTAGACTTTTAATATTCTCACCATAGCAACAAAATGGTAATTACGTGAGGTGAAGGAGGTGTTAACTAACTTACTGTGATAAACATTTCACAACATATACATGTATCAAGTCATCACGTTGTACACCTTACGCTTACCCCATACGGAAAGTCAATTCCATCTCAATAAAGCTGGAAAAAATAAGGTGCCTGCTTCCCTGAACCTTCGCTAAGACTAAGACACCATTAAAAAAAAAAAAGGAAAAAATATTAAAATTTCTCCCCAATTGATTATGAACTTGAATACATTGTTTTACTTCACATTTCTTTGCTTTCCAGCAAGTTTTAAAAATGTGATTCTCTGTTGTTTATATTTCTTCTACAAACTGTCCTTCACCCATCTTTCTGTTGGCATATCAGCATTTTGCAAAAGGAAGAGCTAGTTATATACTAAAACTAACAAGCCTCAGTCTATTGAATTTGTTGCAAGTGTTTTTGCTGCTGTTTTTAAATTTTATGCTGGGACTTTGCATGTAGTGAAATACACTGTTTATGTATTCTTCGTGGCTACTTTCATGCTACAGTGGCAGAGGTGAGCAGCTGCCACGTTTCACTATAGGATACATGCAGTGAAAACTCTTTTTCCTTCCCCAGAGTCTATGCTTCCAAAGCACTTTGGCGTGCGTGCTCAAATGCGCCTGGGAATCCAGGCTGCAGGCCTACCCCTACCCTGGTTTGCTGTTTGACATCTCTTCTCGGATCACAGCCTCCCCATCTGTCAATGGGGTGCAGTCCTCGTTAGATCTCTGAGCTTCCTCTCAGTTCTGGCATCCTATGTTTCTATTCTAAAGCTAGAAATTTGATTTCAAACTCAGAGCTCATTTCAAGAAGCTCTTACCACCTATTACAACAGCCTCCCTGGTAGCTCGGGCTGCTATAACAAATTACCATAACTGGCTGACTTAGACAACACGCATTTCCCTCTCACAGTTCTGGAGCCTGGATGTCTGAGATCAGGGAGCCAGCATGCGTGGGTTCTTGGGGAGAGCCCTTTTGCTGGTTTACAAACAGCAGCTTTCTTGCAGTATCCTCACAGGGCAGGAACAGAAAGCTCTAGTCCCTTTGTCCCCTTGTAAGGGCTCCACCCCATGACCTCATTCAAACCAGATTTCTTCCCAAAGGCCCCACCTCCAAATACCATCACGCTGGGGATTAGAACTTCAACATACGAATCTGGGGGGGGACCACAAACATTCAGTCTTTCGCGCTCTCTTAACTGGCCTCCCCATTTTGATCCCTCTATGCTCCAATCTTTAACGGGCATTGCTAACATCAACCTTCCTAACAGGCAGTTCTGAGCACGGGGCTCAAGGGCTGCAGACGGGACCCCGCCCCCTCGGCAGTCCTTGATCTTATTCTCTGCCTTCCCAGCCTTATCGCCTGCTGCTCCCTGTCAGAATAAATATTTGTGGTTCCCCAAATATTTTTGCTCATACCATTGCCTTTGCTGGGAATGCTCCCACACTGTACATTTTACATGGAAAAACATTACCTAACTTTTAACCACAGCTAAGCACCACCTCCTCCCAAAGCCTTTGGTAACTATTTCTCAGTCCAGAGGAAATGTTCTCTTTTGAACTGCAGTATTATTCACATACTACGTGTATTATGGTTGTTGATATTTATGTCTTGTTTCCTGAACAGAAATATACCAACCTCTGAGGCAATATGGCAAGCCGCTAAATTAGTGAGTGCAAACTGGCAGCCTATATGATATTTTCAGAATTGGGAAATTTCACAAAAAAATCCCAACTTTCATCTTCTCTCGAAAAATCAGAAGATCTGGACTACATCTCTATAAGGCAGAGGTCAACAAACTATAGCCCTTGGGCCAAATTTGCCCTGTCACCCATTTTTGCAAATAAAGTTTTATTGGTATACAGTCACAATCATTTGTTTCTGTATTCTCAGTGGCTACCTTCATGCTGCAATGGGAGAGGTGAGCAGCCGCCACAGAGACTGTATGGCTCACAAAGCCTGTTTACTATCCAGCCCTTTACAGGAAAGGTTTGCTGACCCTTGCTGTAAGGCACCAAGTATAGGCCACCACCGAGGCTCACTTTAAATGAAACATGTACTCTCCAGTTTCTGCCAGGAGCCTCCCCACCTGCTCTTGGATTGACCCTGGCCAGCTGCCAAGTATTTATCTTCCCCTGCAAGGCATTTGAGCCATTTGCATTTTCCATTCTTATGAATCCTCTAAATCACAGCCTAATACAACATGAAAGCCATTATGCCATAGAAGCAAGGCAATCTTCTAAAAAAATACCTAAAAGCATTACACTGCCAATACTAAATTTGAGGATCAGGTCTGATAATATTCCTCAGTAACTCTAGCTCCTGATGAAGTAAGTTCTTGTAGGTCGAAGCTTGGAGTCTAAAGTCAGATTGCCTGGGTTGATATTCCAGCTGCATCACCAGTGAGCCGGGTGACCCCTGTAAGCAAGACTGAGTCTTAATTTCCTCGTCTAAAAATGAGGATAACAGTAGTACCTACCACTGGATTGATGAAAGGATTAACTTCCTTCAATTAATATTCGTTGCTCCCTGCTGTCTGTCAGGCACTGTGCTGGGCTCTTGGGACACATCCGTGAGCAGAAATGACAGTCTCCGCTCGCTAAGAACTTGCACTCTAGTGGGGCAATGGGTCAGGCAGCAGACACCATGGAGCCTGTGGTGCAGCCTCTCGCCCACCTCTGAGTTTAGCCACGGCTGTCTTGAAAAGTGCTGACTTGCCTCTGGCTCCAGAGCCTTCTCCAGTGCAGCCTTGCAGCTGGAACTACCTTGGCCCTCAGGCAAGCACAGGCTGGTGGTCAGGGAACTGACGCCCCAGAAGCAGCCTCCACCAGTGGGGATGGGAGCCAGTGGATAAAGGCTTCGGCCTCCCATCTTTGGCAAGACAACCCCGCCAGGTATTCTGAATGCTTCCCAGAGGTCCTGTGGGATGCAGCCCCTCCCCCACAGCAGTGAGGCTGACAACACCCTTACATGGACTTTGCGCCCTCCCCATCTCACTCTCGGTGCCTCCTCACCCCCACCTTCTGGCAACACCTTCCAAATAAGCTACCTGCACCCAGACCTTTGTCTCAGTCTCTGCTTTTAGGGAAATCCAAAGTAGAACAGATATAAACAAAACCAAGACAATACAAGAGGGTAGTGAGTACCATGCAGAGAATTAAAATAGGCATAAACGACGTGAGTGAGCAGAGCCCACATGACATTGGGTGGCCTCAGCTGAGACCTGAGGGACAAGAAGAATCTAGTCACGCATGGACTAGGGGAAAGATTAATCCAGGCGGAGGGAACAGCTGGTGCAAAGGCCCACAGCAGGAGTGTGCTTGGCATGTTAAAGAAGAGGAAGTTCAGGGAATCTGGAATTTAGTGGTGAGGAAATGACGTGGAGAGGAAGGCCAAATGGTGAGTGATGTTGTAATCCAGGAATAGTGATTTGGGACTTTATTCTAAATGCCATGGATGAGAGGTTGTGGGACAATTTTAAGCAAAGGAGTAAGATGGATTCATCTGCAGTTTCAAAATATCACCCTGGCTGCAGTGCGAGAGTTGGGAAGACTGGGGAGTGGAAACAGGACTCCTATGAAGGAGCCTCCCACAGGGTCCCTGCAAGTGAAGGTGATGGCTTGGATGAGTGTCGTAATAATAGGGACAGAGAGAAGCAGAGGATTGGGGAAATGTTTTACACAGCATAATGGCAAACTCCAATAGGGTCTACTACATGCCAGGCGCTCTTCTAGCACCCTTGGTAAATTAACTCACTCACTCTTCACAAAATCCCCTGGAGGTGGGTAAAATTCTTAGCCTCATTTTACAGATAGGGAAACCAAGGCACAGGAAGATTGAGTAACTTGCCTAAGGTCATCCAGAGCAGAGATTTGACCCAAGTCCATCTGGCTCCAGGGTTTCAGCTCTAACCACCACATGACCCTGCCTCACTAGAGCCTACTGACTTGCTGACAGATCAGACGTGGAGAAGAGGAAGCTAGGAGCCAGGGCGGAGCCCCAAATTCAAGGTGTTCCACTCGGATCCCCTCCCCCTCTTCCAGCCTCTGCCACTGCCAGGTAAAGAGGGGCCACTGCCCTCTCTGTGCTCCAGGCGAGACCCCATCCCTCCCTCTCCCCAACACCCAACACTCCGAGCCTCACCACCACGATGTGCCTTGAGACCACAGGCAGGCACTTGACCCCTCTTTCAGCCCAGGTCTGCCAGGTCTCCCCACTCCCCCAGACTTCATCCTCATGCCCACCATCCTCCCCTAGTCTGGTCCCATGTCCTGAAGCCTGCCATTTTCCCTCTGGACCCCAGGCCAATCACCGGCAAAGTCCCCCACATCCTTGGACTCCTGTCAGCGTCCCCTTCACCGTCTCCCTCTCCCTCCCGAGCTGCACAGTCAAATCACGTCAGGGGCTTAAGAACACACCCAAGTCCAGGCTCCTCACCAGACTAATGAAATTCAAACCTCAGATAGTGGGGTCCAGGCTCCGGTGTGGTCTCCAAATTCCCCAGGTGTTTCTCATTTGAGGCTAGGGTGGAGAACTACAGAGGGAACGGACCCTGACTCTCCCTGAGAGCTCAGCTTCCCAGCGGCTCCCTAAGTGATGGCTCTGCTCACTCCTGCTTCTCTGCTCCAGGCCTGGAGGTGGGGTGGGCTCCTCCTTGTTCCCCTTGTCATGCCAGACCTCTCTCCATGGTCGTTCCTGTAAAACCTTCTGGCTTTGAACCTCTTGTCATTAGAATGCAGCTCCCGCCACCTCTCCTTGTCGCCGTCACCTCTGGGCCACCAGGTCACCACCTCACTGCTTGAGGATTTTAGCTCCTGGCTCACTGTCACTCTCTCTAACCGGCTCCTGCTTCAATTCTTAGTGTTTTCAATATCCAAACAGATAGATGCACCTTCCAAGACTCTGGCCTCTCATTCCTGGACCTCCTGTCCTGCAAGCACCCTGTCTTCCACCCAACCTTGGCCACTCCTTGCTATGGTCTCACCCCATCCATAACCTCAATTCTAGCTCACTCCCTCTAAGGACCCAGACCACGACAACCCTGGACATCCTGGATCCTGACACGTCTCCACCAACAACTCACCTCTCCTCTCACCTTGCCCAGATTCACATCCAAGGTCAATCAGCCCAGTCATTCCAGTGCCTCTCCCCTTAACCCACTTGCCTTTCCCAGGATTTGTAGCATTCACTTGGCTAAAATTCAACCCAAGTTAAACCTACCTGCCTGCTCTGTGCCGGTTCCAGTGCAGCTGAGCATGACAGAGACAAAAACACAGCCATGCTGGCGGCCTTCAGTGAATTCACCATCATGAGGCACAAATGGGTGCTCCATTCTGCGGGGCAAACTGACTGTAATGCACTTCTCCTGTGGTTCTCAAAACTGGTCCCCGACCAGCAGCATTAGCATCAGTATCACCTGGGAATGTGTCAGAAATGCAAATTTTCAAGCCGCATCCCAGACTGAGTCAGAAACTCTGGGCGTGGGGCCCAGCACTCTGCTTTCTCGAGCACTCCAGGTGAGCCTGCTGTGCGTGCTTAAGTTTAAGACCCATTCCTCTCTCACTCTCCTAGGTGACTATCTAAACGTTGTCCTCTCCCTGCAAAGGTCCAATACGTCTCCTCCGCCCCCCACCTCACATTCAGCTTGCTTCCTTATTCACTAAGAAACCAGAAGAACTGCCCACAACACACTATGCCCCTTCTTACTCCACCTCTGCCCTCACACCCTACCTGGTCTCTCCTTAGTAAGATGCACCCATTCATCAGCCGTTCGGGCTCCTAAGGCCATGCCCCCACTACTGCCCTGGTCCAAGCCACCACCAGCTCTCAGTGGGATTATGGCAAAAGCTTCCTAACTAGTCTCCTTACATCAGCCTTTGCCCCCTATTTTGTCCTCACAGCAGTCAGCATGAATCCATCGAAATGCAATTCACATCTCTCCTTTGCCCAAAACCTTTCAGGGGCTCCCCATTTCATTCAGTATACAGGCCAAGTCCTTCCTATGCCCACAGGGCCCTACATGATCTGTCCACCCCTCTGTTTGCCACTTCGACCTCCTCTCACCCCCACAATCGCCCTTCCCTCCACCTCTACCACCATGCTGACCTCCTCGCTCTTCCTCAGACATCGTGGGCATGCTGTTACCTCAGGGCCTTTGCAGTTGCTGTTCTTCTTACCCCCAGGTCTCTGGTCAGCTTTCCAATTTCCTTCAGGCCTTTACTCAATGTCTTCTTCTCAGGGAGCCTGTCTTAGCTAACTATTATAGTTTTAACTCCCAATTACTGACACTTCGATCTTTCTTCACTGCTTTATTTTTTCCCCTAATATTTAGCACTATCTAATAGACTATATATTTGACTTTTTCAATCTTGTTTACTCTGTCTCACCAGGTGGAACATAAGGCCCAGGAGGGAGGATATTTCACTCTTTTGTTCACTGTCTCAGTGTCCAGCTGAGTGCTGGGCATAGAAAGTAAATATCATCAGCTTCTTTAAATATTCCCTTCCTATTCTCCCTTTAACCAAAACCTGGCTCCTTTCCGAGAGCAAGCTTCCACTGTAGCCGTCTTGGGTTGGGTTTGTTTTCTGTCCCACTACCCTTGTACCAAGGGGCCTGAAGGGGAGGTGGGTGACTTCCTTGCTCCTCATTGTCACCCCCCAACCATTCTCCCTCCTGCCTCCAGAAGCCCTCGCCCTTTAGAAAGGCACATCATCAGGCTAGACTCTCTTGTCACAGCCTCTGATGGACCCCCAGGACATCCTTCTCATTGCTGGAGGATGAGCCTGTGCCTCACTGTCACTATCGCCACCATTATCTCATCATAATTCTTGGTGATTTCATTATCTTGGTAGATGACTCACCCAAGACCCTGGTCTCTCAGTTCCTTGAGGTCTTCTCAATAATCTTGTCCCTGTGCCAGCCCGGTGGCACAGCGGTTAAGTGTGCAAGTTCCGCTTCGGTGGCCTGGGGTTCATCAGTTCGGATCCCGGGTACAGACATGGCACCATTTGTCAAGCCATGCTGTGGTAGGCGTCCCAATATTCAGTAGAGGAAGATGGGCACGGATATTAGCTCAGGGCCAGTCTTCCCCAGCAAAAAGAGGAGGATTGCTGGCAGTTGGCTCAGGGCTGATCTTTCTCAAAAAAAAAAAAATAATAATCTTGTCCTCCACGTGACCTTAGCCCAAACCCAGACTTTGTTATTACTAATAACTGCAAACCATCCATTTCCGGGATCACACGCTATGACCACCCAGCTGTCTTTCCAGCTCACCCCTCTGCCCCTCCAGCTCCAACAAGCATTCCACCCCACTGGGTCTTTCATCCATTGATCCTTCTGCCTTTTACTGTCCCACTCGCCCGCTGTCATGCCCATACTTGCTTCTTTACACAGCACAGATCCCACAGCTTATCCTTAAATCCTTCCATTGCCCACACCCTCAACTCTGCTGCCCTTTCTCACTTCACGACCTTCATCTGGCTAACCCCAGCCCTTGCTGAATGCAACTCTCCATCTCCTTTACCCCGTGCAACTAGATGTCACAATAAAAAAAAATATGACACCATACTGAAGGCGCCCCTTTAAATGAATGATAACAGCTACCTGCATAGCCCTCTTAATCCTCACAAGACCCCCAAGAGGTACTATTATTATCATCCTCATTTTCACGATGAGAAAACTGAGGCACAGAAAGGTCGAAATCGCACAATGAAGTGGAAGAATTAGAACAGAGCCCAGGCAGCAGCTTGGCTCCAGAATCCACACTCAGAATCATTCCACCAGCCTCTCAGGTCCGCTAACTTCACGCGGCCTCTAATGCCCACGACTTACACCACATTTAAGTAGGCCAGCCTTCTCAGACCAGAGCAGGCCTCAGATCTGCCGGGAGGGCTTGTTAAGCACAGAGAGCTGGATCCACTCCCTGGGTTTCTGAATCCGTGATATGAAGGGTTGGGCCTGACAACAATGCCCAAGTGATGCTGCTGTGCTGGTCTGAGGACCTGAGCAGAGGACCACGGCCCTTGTCCATTCACCCCACCCCCCATAGGCGACCATTTCACACTTTCTCTCAACCTCCAACGCCTTGTCCTCATCCTCACTCCTTTTTTTTTCTTTTAATCATTTTTCTAGATTTTTTTTTTTTTTGAGGAAAATTATCCCTGAGCTAACTGCTGCCAATCCTCCTCTTCTTGCTGAGGAAGGCTGGCCGTGAGCTAACATCCATGCCCATCTCCCTCTACTTTATATGTGGGCTGCCTACCACAGCATGGCTTTTGCCAAGCGGTGCCATGTCCATACCCGGGATCCGAACTGGCAAAGCCCGGGCTGCTGAAGCGGAACGTGCGAACTTAACCACTGCGCCACCGGGCCGGCCCCTCATCCTCACTCTTGACAGATGACCTTGCTTCTGACCTCACTGAGAAAACAGGAGCCATCAGAAGAGAGCTTCCACAAGCTCCCTCATCATTTTTCCTCACTCTCCTGCTGCCATCCCTCCTGTCATTATGGGCGAACTGTCTCTCCCCTGGCTCGTTCCATCAGTAGAGAAACATGCTATAACTTCTCCCATCTTAGAAAAAATAATTTCAAAACCCCCTCTTCATTACCTCTCTCTGCTTTACAACAAAACTTCTCGAAACAGTTGTCTATGATCACTGCCTCCAGTTATTCACCTAGTGTCTCTTTTTATTTTTAAACATTTTATTGTGATAAAATATGTATAACGTAAAATATTCCCTTTCAACCATTTTTAAGTGTATAATTCAGTGGCATTAGTTACATTCACAATGGGGCCAGCCCCGTGGCGTACTGGTTAAGTTCACGTGCTCCGCATCGCTGGCCCAGAGTTCGTGGGTTTGGATCCCTGGTGTGGACCTACATCACTCATCAAGCCACGCTGTGGCAGCAGCCCACATACAAAATAGAGGAAGATGGGCACAGATGTTAGCTCAGGGACAATATTCCTCAAGGAAGAAGGGGAAAATTGGCAACAGAACTTCCTCACCAAAAAAAAAAAAAAAAAAGGTACATTCACACTGTTGTGCAACCATTACTACCGTTTCCCAATTTTTTTCTGTATATAAGAAATCCCAAAGAATCCACAAGAAAGCAACTAGAGCTAATAAATAAGTTCAGCAAAGTTGCATCCTCCTATTGTCTCTTGAATCTTCTCCAACCATGTTTTGCCTCCATTCCTATTCCCAAACTGCTCTTTCCAAAAACTCCTCTGAGCTCCATCTTCCTAAAGCCAATGGTCACCTTTCAGTCTTCATCTTATTTTTGTTCCTGCATCATCTGATATGGTTGGTCATTTCTTCCTTTTTGTATCAGTGTCCTCACTTGGTGCTATAGACTGAGTGTTTGTGTCCTCCCCAAACTCTCATGTTGAAAGCTAATCCCTAATGTGATGGTGTTAGGAGGTGGGACCTTTGGGAGGTGGTTAGGTCATGAGGGTGGAGCCCTCGTGGATTCGGGATTAGTGCCATTATAACAGAGGCCCCAGAGAGCTTTTGCCCCTTCCACCATGTGAGGACACAGCAGGAAGAAGGCCTTCTATGAACCAGGAAGTGGGCTCTCACCAGACACTGAATCTGCCGGCACCTTGATCTTGGAATTTCCAGCTTCCAGAACTAAGAAATAAATTTCTGCTGTTTACACGACACCCAATTTATAGTACTTCATTATAGCAGCCCGAATGGACTAAGACACATGGAGTCCAGCACCACAGTCCCTCGGTTCTCTCGACCTCTGTAGGGGAGAGGCACTGTGACCAAGGAGGAGAGGCTGGAGCAGTGTGGCCACAAGTCAAAGAATGCCAAGAGCCATCAGAAGCTAGAACAGGCGAAGAACAGATTCTCGCCAGGAGCCTTCAGGGCAGCCTGGCCCTGCCGACACTCAGAGTTCCGACTTCAGCCTCCAGAATTGTGAGAGAATCAATTTCTGCTGCTTTAAGCCATGAAGTTTGTGGTAATTTGTTACAGCAGCCCTAGGAAACTAACAGAGATGGCTCACAGACATCTCCAACTCAACCGTCCAAAACCAAACTCTCCATCTACTTACCTCTCGCTCCCACCCACGGAACCCGCTCCTCCCACCGTCTTTCCCTTCTCAGCAAAGAACAATTTCAGCCTTAAAGTCACTCAGGCCAAAACCTTGCTGTCTTCATTGACCCTTCACTTTCTATCACACCTCACATCCAAACCATCAGCAAACCTGGTTGGCTCTACCTTCAAAGACAGCACAATCAGATCACTTCTAATCTCCTTCCTGTAACCACCTGGGTCCAAGCCACCAGCATCTCTTGCTTGGATTATTGCAATCATCTCCTGTCTCCTTGCTTTTGTCCTTGCTCCTTACAGTCTATTCTCAAAATAGCAGCTGGAGTGACGCTGTTAAAATTGAAGTCAGACCTTGACACTCCTCTGCTCAAAACCCTCCGTGGTTCTTCATCTCACTCAACATAAAAGCCAAGACCTTACAATGTCCTACAAGGGCCTCTGTGATCTGGACACTTGTAACCTCTCTGATGTCATCTCCCACTACTCTTGCCTTTCATCACTTGGCTCCTTGAACCAACCATGTTGGTTCCCAACTTTTCACTGAGAATGCTGGCCGTTTGGGAGGGGAGCTGGTAGGACTACCAGGACACATTTTGTCCTATTTGAGATTGGTAGACGTGAGTTTAAAGTGAGACCAACTAGCACAGTTGTGTATTCTCTTTACCATTCAGTTGGAACGAGTGACTAGGGAAAGAGGAGGGTTGGGTTTGGCCACATTAAGGTTTAGCTAAGGAAGGATGATGGGAAGAGAAGAGCAAGGATGTTAAGGCCATTTGTATAAGGGAATGATTATAATGTTGGACCACGAAATCTAAGTGGATAAGAAGGAATTAAGTTAAGTAGTGCATACAAAGCACTTACTACAGGGCCTGGCACACGGTGAAAGCTCAATAAGCAAGAGCTATTATTACCACAAGCATTCACCCTAAGTGTCCTAAAAGTACTCTTAAACCTAAAAAAGACCTGGCAAAATTAACTGCAGAACTGCACTCTCTCCCAGCTCTTGTGATTAAATCTCTATCCCTATAAATAAGAGATGGCTTTGAAGACAGAGCAATAAAATCCAAGACAAAGATAACACTTAACAGTTACATATGTATCTTAGGTATAAATAAATAAAAAGTATATTTTTGAGTTCACCACCACCAGAGTGAGAAGTCATCATTGCTTTCAACTCTAAGAATTCATAATGAGTGACATGCAAAAAATACATCCAAACACATCCGTCGATTTAAATACATAAAGCCTTACTTACCCCTCCAAATATTTCAGCCTGATAATATGGTGGTTTTTCTCTTAGATGGCAGTCTCATCTTACAAATTGGCAGTGATTTGCTTTCAATGATACATTAATGCTGACACAGAAAGCACCTTCTCATCTGTTACTGTCGTCTGCCAAGAGGCAAGCTGGGGTTGACTAACTGGAAACACACAACCAAATGCATCAGCTTTATCAGTGTGTTCTGGGTGCTCAAGGCCACGGCTCATTTCCTTCAAGCTTCGATATTATTCAAAGATTTGGCTAAGAAAAACATTTTATTTCTCTGTTCATACAAATAGAGATGTTAATGAGTAGAATGTCAAAGTCACATATATTTTAAAGATTAAAACATATCGGCACCATTCAGGAGCTGCGGCATGGAGCACAAAATCAACAGATGGGAGTTCTGGTAGGAGGGTCCATCTGCCAGCGCAAGGTCCCGCTAATTTAGGAGGAAGACGAACCCTCTGTGTCAACACTGTGGCAGAGGGAAGGATCCTGACATTTTTGAGCTAAGCACCAAGGTGGATGGGGTTGCCGGTTACTAAAACGAGGGAGCTGGGGCTGGAACGAATGGTTGTGGGTCCCAGTCTCTGATTTTATACTTCTAATTGCAGGAGCCTCAATTTCCTCATCTGTGAAACGGAAGTGATGACTCCGAATTTCCTCAGTTGTATCATTCGATTTTTAACATTTCTAGTATTGAGAATGTGTCTTAAAATTAACCTATTTGAAGACGCAGTGCTTATCTTTGAACAGAAAAAGTATGAAAGGGAAGGTAATTCTTTTTCTCAGTGTTGATGTAAAATGTAATGAAGCAGCTAGGACCCAGCTCATAAGGTTGCCGTGAGGATTGAGTTAGTGGTAATGAGACGTTGTGCGTAAGGCATTAAGAGCGTCTGGACCTGCGGTTGAAGTGGGGTGGGGGGGAGGGGCAGCCCCAGTCTGCTGATGTCCCGCTTCGCAGTCGGGTTTCCACGTCAGGTCATCAGAGCTAAAGCGGGGCAGAGAATGGCAGAAAAAGGAGAGGGAAAACATCCCTACCCTGTTCTGCGGGGTTATTTCTTACCTATAATTTGTTGCAACTAGGTTCAAGGACGTGCATTTCTCTGGAGCTGTTTCCTATCCTACTCCCTTTGTTTTGTTATTCACTGTGGAACCTACTTCAGAACACTGTCAGATTTAGCGACCCAGTTACCACCTCTGTGGGCGGACCTGGAGCCTGCATTGATTTCTTGTTTACAGGTACATCATTTATGTAAAGCCTTTGTTCAAAATGCTCCAGGGGCTCTCCATCTCCATGTAAACGCCAGGTCAGGTCAGTGGTCCATAATACCTTACATGATCTCCCCCACCATCATTTCTCTGACCGTCTCCTCTGGCCACGGTGGCCTCTTGGCTCTGCACACCATGCACACTGTGTCTCAGGCCTTCACACTGTTGTTCCCTCTGCCTAAAATGCTCCCCCTCCCCTGCAACCCCCTCAGATATCCTCATCTCACCTTCTAAAAGGTCCTTACTCAAGTGTCACCTTTGCAGTCACACCTTTTCTCAACACCTCGCTAAAGCTGTGACCCACCCCAACCAGCCCCCAATTCTCTCCCCTACTGTATTTTCTCTCCATGGTTCATGGGACCATCCAACATACCATTTTACCTGTTTACCTGGTTTATCGCCTAACTCTCTATTCGAGTGTAAGCTTCATGAAGGCAGGAATCTTTCTCTATTGTGTTTGCTGCTTTATCTGCAGTGTCCAGAACAGAGCCTGGCACACACAGGTATTCAGTAATTATTGATTTAAACAGTATTTCCGCATTTACCATGTCCCTTCTTCAAGGTTGGACTATTGGGCCAAAAGGATGAGTATTTTTTCACAGTTCTTCACATCGGTTGTTGCATGTATCAATGGTTTGTTCCTTTTTGTTGCTGAGTAGCATTTCATAGTATAGACGTACTACAGTGTGTTTAACCATTCACCCGGTGAAGGACATCTGGCTGTTTATAGTTTGAGGCTAATATGAATAAAGCTGATATAAACAATCGTGTACAGGTTTTCATGTGAACATTAAGTCATTTCACTGGGATGAATGCCTATGAATGCAATTGCTGGGTTGTGTGGTAGTGACCTGTTTATTTTTTTAAAGAAACCACCAAACTGTTTTCCAGAGGGACTGTACCATTTTACATCTCCACCAGCAACGTAAGAGTGATCCAGTTTCTCTGCATCCTTGCCAGCATTTGGTATTGTCATTATTTTTTATTTTAGCCATTTTAATAGGTGTATAGTGATGTTGTGGGTTTAATTTGCATTTCTCTAATAGCTAACGATCTTGATCATCTTTTTTTGTGCTTATTTGCCATCTGTATATCTGCTTCAGTGAAATGTCTCTTTGTGTCTTTTGCCCATGGTCTAATTGGATTGCTTGGTTTTTTACTATTGAGTTTTGAGAGTTTTTAAGATATATTCTAGATACTAGTCCTTTGTCAAGTATGTGGTTTGCAAATATTCTCTTTCACTCTGTAGGCTGTCTTTTCATCCTCTTAACAGGGTCTTTCATAGAATAAAAGTTTTTAGTGTTGAGGAAATCCAACTTTTCCATTTGGTGTCAAGTCTATGAACTCTTTGCCTAGCCAGATCTTAAAGATGTCCTCTTCTGTTTTTTCCTAAAAGTTTTATAGGGTAATATTTTACATTTAAATCTATGATCCATTTTGAATTAATTTTTATATAAGGTGTGAGATTAGCTTGAGATTTATTCTTTTTTTTAACCTATGGATGTCCAATTTGGAGCCTGTATTTCAACAAACTCCTCGGGAGCATCAAGATCTGAGAACTGCTAAGGGATTTGTGGATTTAGACAATCGTGTGATGGTAAATGTTTCACAACTGGCTCTTGGTGGGGAGGGGCAATTTCTCTGGTATAAATACAACCCTCATAGCTGATTTCAAGCTACTAATATGATGCCAATGAACACTGAGTCAGAAGAGATGTACAGAAGCACACCATTATGTAGCATCTCCACATTTATGATAGACGCAAATAACTTCAGAAGCATACATAATTATCAAATCTAGTAGGAAGTGATGAGTTTTGAGTATTTATTATCTTTGTTCTTAACATCATTTATTTGATTTTAAGTTTATGTCAGGAACTTTGGAGGTTCTAAGAGTTTACCCTACTTACAAGCTAAAAAATGACCCATCAGTTTCATGGATGCCAGCAGAAGACACGAGACTCCTGGGTCAGAGACAAAGGACTTTGTTGCTTAGAGCAGTTGGAGTAATCAGAGTGTCAGCGTTATCTCGCACCAGTTCCCTGAGCCCCAGTTCCCATAGGGTGATGCAAAGTGGACCAGTTGGCATTGCTGGCACATGCAGTGAGTTGCATGTAGGAGAGAAATCCTGAGCTTAGGGACCTGAATCTTTCATAAGGATAAGTTATCACCTTTTATAATGCTCAGAGGTAGACATTATCTTTATTATTCTGGACAAAGAGCAAAGCTATTCTTTTTTTCTGGAGGGAACTACTATACAAACAAGTTTGAAAAGATAGCCTGGAACAAAGACAGTGAGGGCCTCCACTTGTGAGACCAGCTGAAACGAGAGACATTCATGGAGAATTGGCTCCCAACAGTTTATATAAATTTTTTTTTTTTTTTTTTTTTGGTGAGGAAGATTGACCCTGAGCTAACATGTGTTGCCAATCTTCCTCATTTTGCTTGAGGAAGATTGTCACTGGGCTAACATCTGTGCCAATCTTCCTCTATTTGTGTGTGAGACGCTGCCACAGTGTGGCTTGATGAGTAGTGTATAGGTCCACGCCTGGTATCCAAACTCACAAACCCTGGGCCACTAAAGCAGAGCAGAAGAACTTAACTACCATGCCACCGGGTTGGCCCTATAATTTAATTTTTAATGATGACTGTGTTTAACAACCAGTTCACAAAATTCCTGAGAATTTAACAATAGACCCTCTGAAGCCAGTAAAACTTGGCTCCAGCACACAAATATATTTCGAGGAAGAAAAAAGGAAGGACAAAGAGGGAAAGATTCCTCCAGGTTGATTTCACCAGCTGGGAGCCCAGGAGGCTGGAAATGAGGCCTCATTGCTGGAGGAAGCTGTTTTGATCATTCGTTTTCCAGGATGGTTATGATCATAACGGAAATTATAAAAATGGTAATTCAAATAAAAATAGCAACTACTCTTTATTGCCTGTCAAGTTCAGATCCTGCAATTTTGGGGCTTTTTGTCTCATTTAACCCTCACGATGATCCCATGAAGTAAGGACTATTGCTATCCTCATTTAATAAGTGAGAAAACCAAGGCTCAGAGGTCAAGGCAAAAAGCTGGGCTGGGATTGAGCTTGTCTGGAAAATTCTATTTCTGAGGAGTTGAGGACTCATAGTCCTAAAAGCAACTTTTCCACTCATGTTAACTGGCATTATCTGCAACCCCCGCCTTCCCTGGGCCCCTCTAAGAAGCAGGACTCTGCGGTCTAACAGTGGGAATGGCCAGGGGTGCAGATTTCTGGTCTCTGTTTGCCAGTGAGGTACAATGTGACCTTGGGCAGATGGTTCATCTCGGTTCCTCTGTTTCCTCATCTGTAAAATGGGCTGATGGCACTGCTCTACATCTTGCAGAGAGTTATCCTGAGACTCAAAGGTGCATCAAAATTGGCTAGAGTTGTACTTTAGGACTTGTCACTCACAAGCTACATGGCTTTGTACCAGCCATAGAATCTCTGGCCTCCCAAGTTTCTTATTTATATTATGAGGGGGTCACATGAGATCACCATGAGGCTGTCAGATTCTGAGGCTACAAATGAGAAAATAGCTCCAGAAGGGCCGGGAAAAGGCAGAAAGCAGTCCACAGATGTGAGGTATTGTTTTTCACTCTCTGCGGCCCCATTTCTTTCCAACTGCCTGTGGTTTTTGTGGTCACTGGTCTCAGAGAGGGTCATGGAAGCATTTATGACCTGAGTCTTTGCACTGTAGCAGTGATGGCAGATCAGACAGTGCTGGTCTCCCTGGGTGCAGATGAAGCCTCACCTCCAAAGCCAGGGAGGAGGCATCTGGGGGGAGCAGGAGCTTGGGCACAGCCTGCCTCCGGGCCCTTCAACTCAGAGCTCTGTCTGGGTTCCACCTGCCAAGATGCCAGGCCTGGGTTCCAGGCTCAGAGTTGCCAAGAAAATGGCTGGGGGAAGGCATCCCAAGCCCAGGGACCAGCAAGTCCAAGGCCTAGAGGCAAGAATGACCTTGGCAAATACAAGGCCTAGAGCGGGGAATGAACTTGGCAGTTTCAAGGCCTAGAGGGGGCAATGAACTTGGCAGTTTCAAGACCTAGAGGAGGAATGAACTTGGCAAGTTCAAGCAGCAGCAGACCAGCCTGGCTGGAGAGAGGAAGGGAAGAGGTCAGACATGACCTGCCCAGGCAGCAGAACGCCTGAGAAGCCAATGGGCCCCAAGGGGGCAGGTGAGAGACGTTCCCTGGTTCTTTTCACCACCTAGCCCTCAGGCATGGTCACCCCAGACCTCTGGGGGGCCTCCGTCTTGGGAGGAGTCCTCCCACCTTCCAAGTCTCCAGGTGTTCTCAAAGGAGCGGATCAGTCCCTCTAGTGGGGCCAGCAGCCAGCTCTGGCAGTGCCCACCTGGGGTCAGCTGACCATTTCCCTTCCTCCTCTCAGCTTATCTGTGGGTTGAGTCTGGGCCAGAGGGACAGTGGCTGGCAGGGCTGAGACAAAGCCTTGAGAACTGGCTCTCCCTGCCCAGCCGTTGGAGCCGACGTGGTGTTAGCAAGGTCCCTCAGCCTCCATCTGTCAGTTCCAGAAACCCAGTCACCTTGGGGGAAAGGCTTCTGGCAGCAGAACTGGTGAATCATAAAATCACAGAATATCTGAGCTGGAAGGGAGCTCGGAGGTCACGGAGTCCAGCCAGAGAGCTGCCTCTCTGCTCCAAAAGCCCTCCCAAGAGTTTGCACAGGCAGGAGGCCAGCGGGTCCCAACCTGGCTGCACAGCAGACTGGGGAGTTTACACACATTCCCGCTGCCCAGGCTGCACTCCACGTGGGCTGCATCAGAGGCTCTTTGGAGGGAGGATTTGAATGTTTAACACCCCACCCAGGCGATTCCAATGTGCCAACCAAGGTCGAGGACCAGGGCTGTGGCCGCGCACAGCTTTCTGGCGCTGTAGTCATTACGAGCGGGGCCTCTGGGGTCAAACAAACTTGGATTTGACCTCTTACTCTGCTACTTCTCCAACTGAGTGACCTCAACCGACTTTCTGAGCCTCTCTGAGCCTCTATTTCCTCATCTGAAAAAAGTACATCATAGAAGTTCACGCACCTTATATGTTGTTCTCAAGGCCGAGTGTACCAGTCCATGAAAAGCACGTGGCACAGTGCTTCGCTCCCGGTAAAGCCCAAGAAACGTGTTCACTGTTGTTACTTTCCCAAGGGCAAGCACTCCATTAGAAAGCTCTTCTTTAGGGTAAGTTGAAATGTTCTTATGGCTGTACGAGTGATCTTCTCATAACCCAAGTTTGCTTATGTCACCCGCCCACTTAACATCGTTCTGTGGTTTTTCCGTTATTCTCAGGGTCAAGACAGAAGTCTTTAGTTTGACCTACCTGCCTGCTAGGTCTGGGCTCTGCCCCCTCGTCTTCTCACCTTATGCCTGTTCCCCATGACCTGGGGGAGGGGACTTCTTTGATTCCCCCCACCTGCCACGCTTTGTCACACCACAGAGCCTTGGCATGAGATGCTCCTGCCCCTGGAATGTTTTCCCCACCCTGCTTGCCAAGGTCAGCTCGCCTGTCAGCTCTCAGTTCTGCTGTTACTCAGCCGGTCGAGTTTTCCTTGACACAGTCTTACCGAGACAAATCCTCACTTTACCGTTCTCATGGCACCATCTCACAGCTGACGTTTTACATTTCTTTGATGGTCATTTGTCCAATGTCTGTTGCCTGTGCTAGACGCTAAGCTCCAGGACAGAGACTGTATCTGCATTTTGCTCATCCCAGTATCCCCAACGCCTAACTCAGTGCTTGGCACATAGTTGAGGTTCAATAAATATTTGTTGAATAAGTAAACTGGCCAAAATTGGCTGCTTGATGAAGTTCACCAGCTGTTCAAGTTCTGCCCTCTAGGGCTCCTCAAACCAGTTGTCGCCCTTGCCCCCAGGACCAGCCTGCAGGCGGTCCTTATAGAAGGTGGTCCTTCCAGACCCCCACATCCTCCCTGGGACAGTTTCTGGCTGTATGTGCCTGGTACGGGACTCACCCCACGGATGGGGAGCTTTTCAAGAGTGATTTGCCCACACAATTCTGCCAAGTGATGGGGCAGCCGAGAGCAGCTCAGGATTTAATGCGCTAGTTAGCCTTTCACCTCCGAGGCCCTTGATCGCCACGTAATTAAGCTCATACATTAAATGAGTTTTATGGGATAAGGGAGCCCCAAGTGGAATACAGACTTTTCACACCAGGAGGCCATTTTGGATAATTACCAGTCTCAGCTTGAAAACCACTTGGGGGTGGAGATGAACTTGTGCTGCCCGTTCATGAGGACATCGGTGAAAAATAAATACCAGGGATGAAATTGACCCCTTCCTTCTTGTTTTTAATCAGGGCCAACCTGCGGCCCAATTATAAAGTAGATGAAGAATGCCTTAACACAAAAAAAGCGATTTGCCCAGAGCCATCTGTGGGCCATTTCTGAGAAATTCTTTTCAGGCGTCTGTCTACGGATCAGAGAGAGGGGAGAGGCTGGGGAGAGGTTGTCAGGACGGAGAAAGCACCAGGCTCCTTTCCTGCCCTCAGACGCGGGCTGAGGAACCGGGCCGGTGAGGCACCGTCAGAGCTCCACTTTCAACATCCACCTGGGCCTGAGGACCGCTGTGAAGTGACCCCAGGAAAGCGGAAAAGGAAGAAAAAGGCACACACACGTCCCACCCCCATTAAAGGGTAGAATCAGAGTCTTCCTGTTCTGGTTTTCCCCTCAGCCTGGCCCAGGGATTGGAAGCTGGCTGTACTTTGCCGTCAGCTGAGGAGCTTGTTCATGAGCCTGACTCGCAGGCCCCCCGCCCCCGGGTGGAAACTGAAGGAGGCGGTTTGGCTGGAGCACTGATTCAACCCCCGCCCGCCGGCCTGGGAGATTCTGACTCCCCACCTGTTAGGGGGACCAGAGGAGCCTTCCCTGGCCTTGCCACAGCGAGGGTTTAGGAGATGTTTGCTGAATTGAGATGAAACCTTCAATCCGCTAGACAGGACCCCGCTTTGTGGGAGGCAAGTGTTTGGGGCCCAACCCCCACCACTCAGGAGTGCTTCGAAATCAGGGCACTCCTCTGGCTCCCCTCGCACAAGGGGATACACCAGTGGCAGGGAGGGCCCGTTGCCCACAGATGGGTCCACTTCTGGCCACTGCAGTTGAAAACGCACTGTCTGGATTCAGACACCCTTCCAATCCTAGCTATGCATTTATCAGCTAGGTAACCTTTGGCATTGACCTAGCCTTTCTAGGGCTCAGATTTCTCCATCTGTAAAGTGGGGATGATGCTCATCGCCACTGCTCACAGGAATGTTGAGAAGCCGAAAAGAGACAATACCTGTAAAACCCAGCACATGGCTAATGTTCAGCAGAAGTGAGCCGTTGTTTGCTGGTGCAGGAAACCTAGTAACAGCGGTTTGTTGGAAGTCCTCTGTGGGAGCAGAGGGCTGAAGGGGAAGTTCAACGTTCCAGAACACGCCGCCCTGAATCACCCAGCTGCTTTAATTTACCTTTCAGGAATGTCAGGCTCTTTTCCTAGTTCTGCTTTGGAGACAGAAACATGTTTAGTGCCAAAATGGATTCTGAGATCGTCTGATCCAATACTTCATTCCACAGATGGGGAAACTGAGGCCACCGGATGTGAAATCACTTGGCCAAGTCATTCAAGGAATCTGAAGGCAAAGCTGGGACTGGAATCCAGATTCCTTGTTTCCCAGACAACTGCTGTATTCTTGCCCTATCCCAGCTGTCTCTGCAATTTAGAATGTACGGAAATCCCTTTAACTGAAAATGCTAGGAAGATGTGCGGCTCTTGTGTTTTACTCTTTTTCTTTTCCCCAGCGGAAGGTCATGGTCTCATAATACCATGGGCCTAAATCTCTCTCTTTTTTTCTTCTTTTGGCTCTGAATCTAGAAAGCAGCCTGGAGAAGAGACTAGGGTAGACCCTCCAGCCTCTGAGCCTCAGGCCTGGAGCTTTGTGTAGTGGGCGTGCTCCCCCTAGTGGAACAAGTGAAGATGACAGGCAGGAAGTGAAGAAAGTTTCCACCCCCAGGGCCTGGCTGCCCAGGGGTCCCATGCTGCTGGTGGACCACCAGGATCCCAGGTTCTTGCACGACTCGGCCTCCCTCACCTCACCCTAATACCAGCACTGTCACATCCCATGTCCTTAAAATTTTGATATTTTGTTCATCTTAGAGCTTTTTTGCATTAATTTTGATTTATTAAAATGTTACATTAAAATATTATTTATATGGATAACTGAGGTTTTTGGCAACCTCTTAAAGTTTGTGCCTGGAGTGAGTACCTCATTCGCCTCCCCCTAGCCCTAGCCCTAATCCAGGAGTCAGCACTGGAAGACCACCCTGATATATCACGTACAGCACCCCCTCACATGTCAGGTGAGCTGTGAGGCCCAGCGAGGGCCGGGGCCGGCCTGTCAGGGCAGTGTGGGTCTCGAGCTCTTTGCACCATAATAATCAGAGCTGCAGACTCTTCGGGCTTTCTCCAGGAGGGGACAGTGACAAAGAGTCTCTCCTTGCCTAAACTGTAGCCAGGCTCCTCTGAGCCCTCTTCTTGACTAGGCTGGCCAACCCTGGCCCATAAAGACTTGAGCAAACACAAGCATCATTTCTAACAGCTCACGGCCACATCCCTAGATGACCCCCCTTAAAGAGGCTGCCTGAAAAAACTCAAGGCAGCCAAAAGAAGGTATTGTTTGTTCCAGCCAAGATCTGTAGACCCGTCTCCCAGTCTCTGCCAGGGGGAGGAGCCCCTCTGACAAACACCAGTTAGCAAACCCAGATGGGTTTCACCTGGACTAATTCCCTTCCTGTGCTTTGCAATTTTCCACTTCCCTGACTCTACAGCGCCACACGCCCCCATCCCTAGTCCCTCCTGCTCCCTTGAAAATACCCAGTCGCCTCTGTACGACTCGAAGTTGAGTTCAGTTCACGTTGGACTCTTTTCCCTATTACAATAGTATATTAGTGATTAAAATCTGTCCTTACCACTTTAACTAGTGTCTGGCTTTGTTTCGCTTTGACAGTGACTGCCTTTCAAAGTGTGTCCCTTATGAGCAAAGACCCTGGGTTCGAGGGCAATTTTATTGCACAAAGATGCACTGGGTTCTGGGTCTTCATCGATGCCTACAAATGAGAAGCCCTAAAGACAGGCCCAGGTGTCTGGGGCCCAGTGCAAGCAGCCAGAGCCAGGAGGAGGGGCTGGTACCCCAGTGTGTCTGGGAAGGCGCCCTGCTTGGAACACCTTCCTCGTGGGGCCTCCATTCTGCATCATCTGTTGGGGACTCCAAGTGGCTCACCCAGGAGGCAGCCACCCTCAGAAGTGTTAGGGGATAAACCAGCCCTCATCCTTGGCATCAGCTGGCCACCAGAGGCTCCCTGAATTGTGTCCCCTGCTTCTGCCCCACCTGCCCCAAACCCAGTGCTCCCATCTCACCACCTCCAGCAGCCCTGGACCACATCCAAGGGAGACAAGCTCCCAATGTTGGGCTGCGAGATCTCTGCTTCCATCTGCCCCAGTCAGCACAGAGTGCCGAGTGTCCCCCCATTATGCCCACCATCCTCCCTGGAGACTCCCCAGCAGAGTGAAGGGGACATGGGAGCAGGTCAGGCCCAGGAGTGGCAGCTACAGAGCTCTGGGGTCCTGTCCATATTGCTCAGGCTGGATTTATTACCCAGGCGACAAAGAGTTAAGTCAACTGTCTTGAAATGCCTACATCCCTGGGGGAAGGAAGCGGAAGTGGCTAAATGAGCTCCTAAAAAAGACTAAAAGGAAAAGAAAAAAAGAACTGTTCAGACAAATATGCCCCTTGATCTCAGAAGCTGGCCCCTTCCTATAGGGGTGCCGGGAAGGACTCTGACCTGCACGTCAATCTACTTGGGCCCCAAACCCCTTCCTGGGTTTCTCAGGCCTATCCTAATCCCATACTCTTTGTGGCCCAGCAAGAATGGAGTCGTTTTAAGAAAACCTCATTTTATTTATGGAGGGGCCACCCCTTCCAGGACCACCCCAGGCAGCATTCCCTGTCCTTGAGGCCCCCACTGGTCCCACTTTCCAGCTAGAGGTTGGTCAGAGCAATCTGCCAGGGAGCTGCAGCTCCTTCAGAAAGTTCTTTCTCTCCAGCAACTGCCCTGTGGGGCCTTCTCACACCAGCCACTTTGTACTGCGGCTTCTTCTGTCCCTCAGATCCATGCACACTGGAGACCCCTGGGGCAGGGACAGGAGTCCTTTACACACTACCCATCCCGCCATCTTAGAGCCGTGGCTCTCAGGCATGGGAGATCCTAGTGTGTCTCATGGACGGAGAAGTGGGCCTGCAGGTGATTTGTAACTAAGAGCAAAGTGCTTAAGTGTGAGACTGATCTGACTCAACATTGAACAGGTTCAAGGTTACCCCTATATTAAGGCCAGGCACACTCTTGCATTCGGATAAGCTTTCTTGAGCGGAATGAACTCTGCCACGGCCTGTGAGGTCCTGTGTGATCCAGCCTCGCACCTCATGCCTCCCGTCGCCTTTCTCACTTCCCTCATCCCTCTTGCCTCCAGTCAGCTCCTCACACACGCCAAGCTCTTTCCTTTGCATCTGCAGCTCCTTCTGCCAGGAGACCCCTTCCCCACCCTTCACTTTGCTCTATCTCCTGCTTCGGGGCTCAGCTTAAAAATAACCTCTCCCTGGTCCTGACTGACAGGGGACTTAAGAGAGCCTTGGGGACTTGGGGGGCTGGAAATACTCTCTTCTTGATCTACATGGAGGTTACAAGGTGTGTACATATGTAAAAAATCATTGAGCCGTCCACTTACAATTTGTAGACTTTACTGGACATGAGTAAACCTCAAACGATGAAATCTAAAAATAAATTTCAACCTCTTCCCTGTCCCCTGTTACTCTTGAGCGTGGCATGTGCACTTCCATCCTGGCACAATAATTATATTTTTGGCAGGTTATATCTCCCACTAGCATGTGAGCCCCATGAGGACAGAGCCTCTGTCTGTCTCGTTCACTGATGTACCTTCCAGAGCAGAGCACAGTGCCTGTCGCACAGTAGATGCCAAAAAAATTACTGAATGGATAGATGGAAGGATGAATAAAAAAGCTTGGATTTAATGATGGAGAAAAAAGAGGCAGGGGAGGTTGGCCTGAGGCTAGAAGGTCCCAACTCACGGCCCCCAGCAGACAGTTTAGGGGTCTTGCTCTGGAAGCACAAGTCCAGGAGGCTGTTCCCCCTGGAGACCCAACGCCTGCCTGTCTACAGCTCATTGGGGTTGTCCTGGTCTGCGTAGATGAGGAAGCCCGTGAAGAGGCTGTCGGTCCAATAAGGGTCATAGAAGAGTCCATTCTGCTCGGAGTAGAAGATCTGCAGCCAGACCTCGTCCCCCTGCTTGAGAGCCAGGATGGTGGAGCCTGAGGCCACATCGTGGTTGCCTGTGTTGGCATCGAAGGTCCGGATGCGGTACTGGCCATTGTGCACTAGGCCGATGGCCAGGTGCTTGTTGGCCAGCGTGATGTCGTAGGAGAAGTAGTAGATCCCCGGGACGCCGCAGACGAACTTGCCGCTGGACGCGTTGTAGTGGCCACCCTCGTTCATCAGGATCTTGTCGAACTTGATGGGCAGCCGCTCCCGCGGATAGCTCTTAGTCACTGCCACCGAGAAGGCGGACTTGGCACGGCCACTGCCGCAGCTGCAGGGGCCTGGGAGGCCCGGCTCCCCTTTCCTGCCCTTGGGCCCCTTCTTGCCTGGTGTGCCGTGCTTCCCTGGGGCACCACTGACCCCCTTGGGGCCGCGAGGGCCGGCCCGTCCAATGGCCCCAGCTTTGCCCTTTGGTCCTGGCTTTCCCCGGTTACCTGTGCGGCCAGGTGGACCTGGAAGACAGAGCAGCTGGTGTTACAGAGGGGCCCTCACAGCACTAGGCAGAGGCTGTGGGCCTTGGCTTTCCATCCTTGGAGCATGGGCCTTGGGGTAATGGGAAGAATAAGAAGGCTTTGGAGTCGCATAGTAACGGGTGCAAATCCTGATGGTGTAAACTGGGGCCCTTCTCCTAGTCTTATCTGGAAAATGGGAATGGGGATACTTACCTTCCAGAATCATTGTGGATCAGGGCAAAAAGACTAACTTGTAACCATTCTCGCCCTTCCCTTTTCCTGCCTTCCAAGGGAGAGTCTAGTTTGTCTGCTACACTAATCCTTCAACTGTCTGTTCTGGTCATGGGTTGAGAAGAGAATTGGAAAAATTGGAAGAAGCTTTTTGACTTCAAAATATTGATGTTAGTGAAATCCCTGCCTCGTGCCCCAGATCCCTGCCCACACGTACGAGGGTTTTAATGCAGCACTGCTTACAGTAGCAGAAACTGGGAACAACTAAATGCCCATCCGAAGGGAAATGATTAAAAAAGTACGGTCCATCCATATTGTGCAATCCATGCAGGACTTAAAAAAAATGAGGCAGATTTACATGCACTATATGAAAACTTCTCTAAAATACACTGGTAAGAGGAAAAAGCGGGTAGTAGAATCTCTTTTGGGAAAAGGAAACCACAACACTATCCTTTGCTATACCAATTTAAGTGCATAGAAAAGTGCCTGGGCCATAGTAAGCACTTGCTAAACATACTTGGCATATCCTGCAGAACATTTCCGCACCAACGTTTTCCTGTAGAATGCCTCTTGGTTTTTAATAACATGTGCATTGGCCTTAATACAACATTTTTGGCCAATGATTATATAGGAAACATTTATATATATGTACCCTAAACTCAATTCAACATTTTAAACAAAACATATATGGGTAAAGATTTGAGTCACCGCCAAACACAATCGTACAATCAGTACAATTGCTAAGGGGACAGAATTGGGTGAAGATGTTTTGAAAAGTGGCCGCATATCAACCAAGGAGGCTGCTTCTGAAGGTTGCTGCTGCTGGACGGCATCGTAGTATCGCTGTACACAAAGCAACGTTTGTTAACCACCATGTGAACTGGGTGATCAGAAAGCAATATTGTAGGCTTTTTACATCCTAACAAGGTACTTTGCTTCTTATATTATATATAAGTAGGAATTTTACTGTGTTTGAGAGTCTTAGGTTAACATGCAATGCATTTAAACTTTTCCTATTTTAAGCAATTGGGAAATAGATTCCCAAATAGCTTTTTCTCCCCAAACATCCAGCTCTCAAGAACAGATTGCTTATGCTAAGTGGCTGGCAGTGCCTGGTATTATTATACATGTATGTAAATACGTAGGAAAAGGCCAGGAGTGATACACATCTAACTAAATAGGCGTGGTTACCACTGGAGGATGAGGGGAGGGCCAGAGGGGTAGGAATTAAGAAGGACTCTCGTTTTACTTTTATTGTTTGAATATTATTACCATGAGAACATATTTGTGTATTACTCATGTAATTAAAAATAAATAAAAAGAATGGAGAAAAATAAGACCAAGAAAGGATACAAAGCTCTTCCTTGAAAAAATGAAAATAAACAAAAGGTGGGAGAAGGAGCCGTGAGAAGAGGAGGGGTAAGGACAGAGTCCTTTTGGTTTGGAGGTTTTTGGGGAGACAGATAAGGAAGCTTATCGGGAAGTTCCACTATGTTTTATGTGATGTGCTTCCTTCTTGATTAGCTTTTGGAGAAACTTTAGGGAAAGCTGCCTTTACTTTTCAAGATCTTTCTGGGGATGGATTTGTCCGTGTACGTCAGGGGGAGGGTAGCTGGATGTCAACCTGTACTGGTCCCAGGGTGACCCGGCTTTATCTGGGTTACACACGTCAGGACTGTCCATCTCTCAACACTGCCATCCTCAGTGTGTTGGCTTAATTCTCAGCAGAGACTCAGTGCCTGCTAGGAGAGTTGGCCAAAAGCAGCCTCAAGCCTACATCCTCACAGCTCTTGATCAAGGGGAAAAAGCCAATAGCAGAGACACCCTCTCACCCGTAGGATCCATAAGGCGAATGTCAGGGAAACTCCAGCTGGCCCTCCCTGGAGCACATGCCCAGACCCGAATCTACCACTGAGGTCAGGGAATGAGCTACCATGACATCCAGGGCCTGACATACTGTGAGACCCCTCAACTCAAAGCCATCATCATTATTGATCAAGTTATTCTTTTAGGAAGGAGGTGCTTTTAGAGGAACTAATTTGGTGTGGTAGGAAAAGGCCTGGATTTGGAGTCTGTGACCAGCCTGCTGTGTGAGCTCAGTAAGTCAATTAAGGGGTGACAATCATTTATTGTATGTCTACTCCGAGACAGGTGCTTCCCATGTGATTTTATTTCATCTCCATGCACCCCTGCGAGGGAGGTGCTATTCTTATCCCTATTTTAGAGATGAGGCAACCGAGGTTTGGAGAGAGGTTAAGTAATCTGCCAAAATTGGTATCCAGGTTCATTTCCAAAGTTCAAGTTCTTGCAGCCATGACACGCTGTTCTCAACTTCATCGCACTGACTTTTAGATTCCTCATCTGTAACATGGGGATGCTAAGAATACCTCCTTCTCAGCCAGATGAGCAACATACTCGGAAGTGCTTTGTCAGTGTTAAAATGCCATACAAATAAAAGTTACGATGATTTCCCTGCTGCTTCCAGTGTACACTGGGAGATGCTGCTGACATTGAAAAGTGCTCGGTTAGTGGGGTGAGAGTTGAGAGACATAAGAAATGTCAAAGCTGAGAGGCCTGTAGTGAGTATCCAGTCTGTCTGCTGGCTGCCTGGCATCCCTTCCTTCAGGGACCTGCCCTTCGCTACTTCACGTGGTCCCAGTGAAAGTGTCAATCACAGCGACCAACTGCCCACCCCACCCACTCACACACACCCAGTCCCAGCAAACAGTGGTTCTTCATCTCCATGGTCAAAGGGATTGGTCCAGGATACACAGGTGAGCAAGGAGGATGGCTCATCCTGAGATTTGCCCTATGGATCAAGCCAGGAGGAGGCAGGCTGGAGCCCACCATTTCATAACTTCTAGCCTTTGTGAGAACAAACCAACACACAGAAAGAAGCAGAGCCTTGAGAACAATATTTGAGCTCCTGGGCCTAGCCATTCCTGAAGTTCAGCTCTTGGGCTTCCTAGTTACATAGGCAATAAATTCCATTTGGGGCTATAAATTGGGTTCCTGTTACTTGCAACCAAAAGAGTTCTGAACGATATTTCAGGAGATTTGCCCAAAGTCATCCAGCGAATCAGTGGTGCAGCTGGGGCAGGAACACAAGATTTGATACCCACTGCTCCTTTCAGGAGAATATACCCCTCTGTGTTTTAAAGAGACATTAACTTGGTTTATAATGAAATGAGACTAATACTAGTTTTTATAACTTCACAAACCCTCTCTGGGCTAGATGCTGTCAACCCCAGGT
This sequence comes from Equus caballus, assembly GCF_041296265.1. Taxonomy (NCBI): domain Eukaryota; kingdom Metazoa; phylum Chordata; class Mammalia; order Perissodactyla; family Equidae; genus Equus; species Equus caballus. Next base: position 35,057,611 of record NC_091697.1, on the reverse strand, counting down.
GGGAACAGGAAGGGTACCAGGCCTCTTACCTTCCTCTCCGTTGTCCCCCCGGTCCCCGTCCTGGCCATCCTGGCCATCTTTGCCAGGAAAGCCCATTCTTCCTACCATTCCTGAGGGCCCGGGGGCTCCTGGGGGGCCAGGTGGGCCCTGGGGGCCAGGCAGGCTGCAGACGAGCTGTGGGGAGCCCTTCTGGAAGTCCCTGCGGGCGAAGGCACCAAGCAGTGGGTCGGCCGCACATGGAAGGGCACAGGCCAAGAGCACCCAGGGGATCATGGTGGTCACCTGTGGGAGGCAGGAGAGCTGTGAGCAGGTGAGTCTGGTCACTGAGGTGACTGGTGTCAATCAGAAAGGCATCTGGAGGAGGCGGAGGCTGCAGCTGGGAGAGACTCAATCGTATTTCTGCCTCTTGCTCTCTCCTGCATCACATGCAAGCCGCTGGCCAGTGTCATCATATCTTGAAGATACGTTTGGATGAGCTGAGTCATGGACCCAGAACATACTCTGGAGGGGTCTTGGGTGTGAGGCAGTCATCCTCACACCACTGTCTTCCCCACTGGCTAAAATGGAGGCAGGACTTTCAGCCCAGCAACAGCCGGGTGGGAGGGGCTGTGGATGGAGAGAAAGGATCCATGGTTTCCTTCAAATACATAGCACAAAAGGAAAGCGACGAGGGCAGAAATACTTCCAACTGCAGGTAATAATATGCAACGAGGCTACTTTCCCCAGGCGAACCAGGGGACTTGAGGTAACACGTCGGTGGGTGAGGATTCAGTTCTGAGTGAAGGTGCCCCAACCTGAGTGACATTGGTGGGCCGTGGGGACAGCTGCTCTGCCAAGTGCTTCCTGCGCACCAGGCAGTTCTTAATCTCCTACATCCTTACTGAACAGAGACAGGGGAGGAGACGGAGGCTCAGGGACATTCACCACTTTCCTGTCATGCAACTTGCAGGTGGCTTGTGCCCTTTTGCCCCAGGCTACACTGTGAGCTTTTTTTAAAATTTTAAAGTTGAAATTAATAAAAATATTACACTGACATTGTTTACCAGGTCAAAAAATACTCTTATGATGAAAAACTGTGATCTCCAGCTCCACTCATCCTTAACCTCAACCTCCCGCCCTGAACCCTCTAGCTATTTCTTCTGGCACTTACTTCCATTAAAAGACAATATGCTTATACTGGTTCTTTTTGATCTATCAATTTCAGACACTACTGTTTGAATTCCTTTCATGAAAGATGAGGATTCAGCCCTCTTCCATCACTCTGGACCCCTATTCCTCTCCCTAATGTAGCTAAAATAAATTTCTAGACTAAATCAAAATTCACTCTTGGAATTATTATAATAAGTATTGTTTACTGCTAAGCTAAGCACTGTACTATAATTATATTTCCTTTCTCGTACATGCTTTCCTTACTGGAGATATTAATAGTTTTATTTTTTCATTTGCTTAAGTTCTTTTTTTGGAGGAAGATTAGCCCTGAGTTAACATCTGCTGCCAATCCTTTCTTTTTTGCTGAGGAAGATGGGCCCTGAGCTAACATCTGTGCCCATCTTCCCCTATTTTATGTGAGATGTCAACCATAGCATGGCTTGACAAGTGGTGCCACTTGCCCACCCTGGATCTGAACCAGCGAATCGGGGGCCACTGAAGTGGAATGTGTGAACTTAACCGCTGCACCACCAGGTTGGCCCCTTGCTTAGTTCTTTATGTGACTATTTTCTACATTATCAAATATATCAGAAAATTCATCTGTTCCATTTATTTTCCTGAAGATATAGGTCCTAGAGCCCTCCATCCTCCTATTCCAATCACTATACATGCTACACACTTGTCATCTGGGATTCTCCTTTATGCAGTGGTCCCCCCTTATCCACGGGGGATATGTTCCAAGACCCCCAGAGGATGCCTGCAACCGCAGATAGTACTAAGCCCTTTATAGACTACATTTTCTCCTATATATACATACCTATGATAAAGTTTAATTTATAAATTAGGCACAGTAAGAGATTAACAACAATAATAATAAAATAGAACAATTATAACATACTGTAATAAAAGCTACCATAGATCTCAGCAACCTCAGCATACAATTTTTTTTCTTAAGTCAAGAACTTTCACCTTTTCACGTAAAGGAAGCACTTTATGGCTTCTCCTTAAAGGCATGCCTGACTTGGCGGCATCACTTCTCTTGTGTTTTGGCGCCATTAAGTGAAACAAGGGTGACTTGAACACAAGCACTGCGATACCACGACAGTTGCTCTGATAACCAAGATGGCTACTGCGCCGGGAGCCTGTTCCTGAATGAAGGGATGATTCACGTCCTGGGAGGGACGGAGCAGGATGGTGAGAAATTTCATCACGCTACTCAGAATGGCACACACTTTAAAACTTATGAATTGTTTATATCTAGAATTTTCCATTTAATATTTTCCTATCGAGGTTGACCTCTGGTAACTGAAACCGTGGAAAGTAAAACCATGAATGACGGGGGACGACGGTAACCACCATGGTGATGCTCTCTGCTTCTCTCCTGTGTTATATCTCCAGTTTTACGAATCTCACATCTCTCTTCTTTCTAATTAAAAAAAATTTTTTAATCCCGCATTTTGGTGTACATATCCTGTAGTAGCTTCCTGGAAAAGAGGTATGGGAAGTAATTTTTTGGGAGACTTTGCAAGTCCCAATATGTCCCAATTTTACACTGTGTCCTTAAGGCTGGTGGCAGGAACGGCATGATCACCAGAGACCAGAGTGTTACGTGCTCAGAGGTGATCCACTCCCAGCCCCTCTCTGTGAAGATGCAGAAGCTGAGGTCCAGAGCAGGAATAAGTGGCTTGTCCAAGATCTCTCAACAAATGAGCTCAATCACTTTGCAACCAATAGCCTCTCCCAAGAATGAAACCATGAGGCAGAACATTCCAGGCATGGCGTCCTGACACAGGGATGGGCCTCAAGTGATAACTTGCTTTGTGACCTTAGGCACGCCCTTTTCCTTCTCTGAGCCCCAGTTTCCCCACCTGAACAGTAAAGGGTTGGTTCCCATACTTGAGTGTGCATCAAATTCACCTGGAGGTGAGTTAAAACCCAGATTGCTGGGCCCTGCCCCGGGGTTTACGATTCCGTGGTCTGGGTTGAGGCTGGAGGATTTGCATGATTATTAAACATCCTAGCAACGCTGCTGCTGGTGGTGCAGGGACCCACTTTGAGAACCACTAGACTGGATGGCCTCTCAGGTCCCTCCCCTCTGATGCTGAGCCTCTCACACTCCAATCTGCCCTCTCTGTCCGATAGGAAGCCTTGCTGGCTTCGCTGTTCCAGTACAGCTTGGCTGCCTAATCAGAGCCTTCAAGCATTAGGGGGCTCCCCGCAGCTGTGGTGCAGGTGGCAGGGCAGGAACATTGCTCAGGGCTCGGCCCTTGGAGCTCCCATGTCCCTCCGGGGCCCTCCATCTCCCTTCCCTTCAGACCCTGCTCTGCCCCGGCCCTGGGAGCCCGTCCAGACTTCCGGGCCACCTCTGGAAACAGCCTGACCCTACCTCACCTCCTGCTCCTCTAGAACCTTTAACCCTGGGAATAGATGGTGGGAGAGAAAACCAGGCCTCCCCGACCAGGGAGAGGAGGGGAGACCACAGCCCTGCCCTGCCCTGGGGCTTGGGGGCCTGTTCTAGTTCCAGCCTCAATGCTCTCCAACTGTGTGACTTTGGGCAAGTCACTTCTCTCCTCTGGACCTTGGAGGGTCTCTCTAGATAAGCGTCATAGAAGCGAGCCCGGCCAGGTACCAGAGGCTTCTTTAAATAACATTATATCATATAGTAACAAAGTTATCATCTTTTCTATTTCTTTAATCCTGATTAGGAAAAAAACAGTTTCAATTTGGTGATAGTAAATCTTTAATGCCTCCATACCTGTTTATAATATCCCTTCTTAACAAAGAACAGGGTCATCTATAGCAGTGCACACTGATTCTTTAAGCATCTCAGGCAGGCCCCCACAAATATGCATGGGGACCTCAGAAACCCCTAGACAGGCACTTGGCTCCAGGGACCCTGGGGCAACACCTGTGCTAGGATGCAAGGAAGACTGTGGCACCAGGGAAGAGACTTGGGCGGGGCACAGGTGAGCTCTGGGTACCTAGTCCTTTGGAGAGGACTTACTGGGCGAGTTAAGAGGGTATTAGCATCGAAATTTCCACCTGGGCACCAGGATACATGAGATGCTGTATGATACATTGAGGGGTCTGGGCAAAGTGAAGAACCGACAAAGGAAGAGTGTGAAAGCCCATTCCACAGCTCTTGGCACTCTTATCAGATCAAGGGTTTTACAAGGTGACCCCTGTTATCGGGAGCAGAGGGAGAACGGACCTGTGTCTGAGGCCTGGGTGAGAAACCTAAAAGGAGAGCTGGTTGCCTGGGTGGAAGGGGACAGAGGGTGCCCTGCTGCTGGGTGGGGAGGGGCTGACTGCCTTGTCACCCTCCCTGCTAGATGGAGGTAGCAGACATTCACAGCAGGAGCTGGCCCGGGCCAGAGGGATGTGGCCAGAATGTGAGGGGCCCCCCGCAGGGATAACCATGTGGGCTGAATGCCAGAAAACCAGAAGCTGAGGGTGAGGCCTGGATCCCCCAGTAAAAGGAACATGTACCTGGCTACCTCAGGGCTGCTACAGTCATAGGGCTCAATATGGAAACCCCCAAGGAGCTGGTGAAAGGCCCCATGAGACGCAGCTCCAATGTCGGCCAGGCCCAGAGAGGCAGAGCAGTTTAACCCTGTCCAGCCACGAGACATGTAAGAACCCTCCTGCTTCTGTCCCCTTACCTCTCTCTCCTCTCCTCCCTGCAACCCGGAAACAGTGGAGTTGAGAAAGGGAGCAGATGGCCTGCCAGCTTTGCGCCTGCTGGGGGACGGGCTGAAGCCTCACCTTGGAATGAAGATTGAAGTGGATTAGCCTGGTAGGGGGAGCTCCTCACTGGCCAAATTATAAAGGGGCAGAGGGAGGGAACAATTGCAGTTTGCTGTACCTCTGGCGTCACATGTGCTCACCATGGGTGGGATAAACGACACCAGAGGTGGCAGGCAGATATGACAAATGTGAAATGTTAACATGCACGATGTGCTTTTGGAAAACTGCCTGGACACTCCCCAGTCCCCAGGAATCTCCGTCTCCTCCCCTTGCCTACTTGATGAGAGTCCTGCACAACCAGTCAGTGTTACTTGTGGGCTGTGACACATCTGGGCCCCCAGAATAGAAACCGAATTGTCAAAGCAGGTTTGAAATGGCTTGGAAAGTTGCAATCTGCAAACATTTTGCACTAGGGAGAGAAGGAGGAAGGAAGCCGTGGGAGTGAGTCTCCCAGGCAGATGAGAGTCCTGCAAACAGCAGGACAAAGACAGGCAGGAAAGAGAGACAGGCAGATGAGAGACAGGAGAGAGAGGAACCATCCGCTTCAGTTTACCGATCTCCTCTCTCAGCACACAAGAGGAAGGAGGGTCTGCCCCACATCAGCCGCTTGGGACAATAGTGGGCCTGCTCAGTGACAGCTGGCCCTGGCAGGCCCCAGTGGCCGGGTGGAGGCACAGGCGCAGGGCTCTGGGACACGCAGGGAGGAAGGGATTTCTCAGAGCTGGAGCCTGGAGGTTCCCGCAGCCCGAGCCAGGAACTGTTTTGGAAATAAAGGCGGGGAGACTAGATTCTGGTTCCAAACCTAGAGGGAGGGGGAGGAGAGCCTCTTTGCCTCAGGGCACCTCCAAGAAAAAGAAGGCTCCTAATAGCCCTGCTCCCAGCCTGTGCCCCAGCCTCCCAAGTCCGGCCCCAAGTCTGGTGGTGGGGAAGCCAAGGCTCCAAGGAATCCAGACAGGTTAACTCCTCCAGGACCTTTTAAATACCTTTAGAAGGACAAACTTGAGGAGGGTCCCCAAGGTTCAGTCTAATCCAACCCCTTCAGTTACAGACAGGGAAACTGAGGCAGAGGCCAACTGACTTTATTGGAGACACTGACAATGTTCCAGGCACCATGTGAAGCTCTTTACCTAAATTATTTTACTTGAAGTTTACAATAAACCTTGTGAAAATCCTAAGTTATTGTCTCATTTTTCAGAAGAAGAAATAGAAGCTCCGAGAAGTGAAATGATTTACCCAAAGTCACAGAATCAGAGCAATGAGAAAACATTTGAATCCGTGCCTGGGGGGCTCCGAAGGCAACACTACACCCACTCCACCTTGCTCCCTTCTCCTGCTATTGTTTCCTGTTTTATAGAAGAGGAAGCTCAGAGAGGCTAATTTGCTCATGTTTACACAACTAGTTCATGGCAGAAGCTATATTTGAACTTGAGTTTGGCTGACCCCAATGCCCAAATGCTTTCCATTATGTCACTGTTCCTTAGCTCTTTCCTCCTAAATATCCCCAAGTAAAGAGACCGTGACCGTGTATGCCAAAGCCACATACAGTAGTAGAGATTTCGTATTTTATCATTTTACACACACACACACACACACACATACACTCACACTCACAATACATGACTTTGAAAATGGAAAGGAGATGCCTTTTCTCCCTCAGGACACTTGAGTAAATCGATGCTTGAGGCAAACCTCCTGTCCTTGAGAGGCCCACACTCGGCTTAGCCAAGGAGATGGGGGTGGTGCAGCCTCCTGGGCCCTGACTTCCCACCACGAGCCCCTCTGGGGTGTTCTTGGGGTCTGAACCAAAACACCAGGGTGCACAAAGCACAGCCCTGGTGCCATCCGCCATGGCCATCAGCTCATTCCTTGCCTGGACTGGGCAGGGGTCCCCTCCCTGGGCTGTCGCTCCCCCCACAGGCACTCTCCATGCCAGAGGGATCAGTTAAAAACAGAGCTCAGCCACATCACTTCCTGGAGGGTCTCATCCCAGTGGCTGCTGGCTGCAAACAGCAAACGTCGGAATCCCTGACGTGGCCCACAAGGCCCTAAATGACCTGGCCCCAGCCCCAGCTCCTCCCCTCTCTCCGTGCTTCCCCCACCCTGCCACCTTGCCTCCTTCTGTCTGCAACCTAGGGACCCCACCCTCTTGGCCTGCTGCCTTTCTATCCGTTATTTCAGCTTAAATGTCACTTCCTCCAAGGTCTTCCCTGATGTGCCCTCTCCCTTTGGATCCCAGCTCCTTGTTTGTGACTTTCTGGTCCTTAACAACAACTCACCAGTATCTCACTCGCTTCCTGGGCCCACTCCTTCTCCCATGTGTCCCCTGTTCAAATGGAAGCCCATGGGAGCAGGGACCTCCTGCTATATCCCCAGGACTTCCAACCTTCTTGCACACAGTGGGTGTTCAAGAAACATTTGTTGATTAATGAGACCAGACTCTGCCCTCAAGAAAATCCACAGCAAAGAGAAAACAAGACAGTAGCCTAAACCCAAAAGGGGTACTGATACCCTTGGATTCAAATAAGTTTTCTCCCCTTCCCAGTTTTTCTAACCCAAACCAGATCTAATTCTAATCCCTCTTTCCTTTTTTCTTTTTTTTTTTTTGGCGAGGAAGACTGGCCCTTAGCTAACATCTGTGCTAATCTTCCTCTGTTTTGTATGTGGGATGCTTGCTGCCACTGCATGGCTTGCTGAGCGGTGTGCAGGTCCATGCCCAGGATTCAAACCTGTGAACCCTGGGCCACTGAAGCAGAGCACACAAACTTAACCACTACACCACCCAGCTGGCCCCCCTCCTTCCGTTTGATCTTCTAGAGCACAGGGTCTCACCCCTACTCTGGGGAGGGGGCTTGCAGAATACTTTACATATAGTAGATGCTCCATAGATATCTGTTTGACCAGAAAAAAAGAAGTATTGGTCCTTCCTCATCTTTTTAAAAACGATCTGAGCTCCTAAATTGTCCTTTCTGGCATGAGCTGAATAGCCAAGGCTGCAGGATAGCCTTCCTGCTGAAGGGAAAAAAATGTTAGTTGGTCAAACCCCAAAAATGGAATCATGAAGTGTTAAACTTGGAGAAGTTCTCCAGTCTGGTTTTAATTTGCCCATTCCATGGGCCTCTCATGTCTCAGTTAAGTAGCTTATGATTCATAAATACACACGTTCTAGGAAGATGCTAGGAGCGAAGGAGCCCCAGCCTGAAGTCCACTGTCAGGGAAGAGCTTGCCTCTTCCTCCTCCCCCTGCCCCTGGCCCTGAGGACTCAGCTCCGGGGTTCTTTCCCGAGGGCCCTCCGCCCAGACTGTGATGTGAGGAGGGCCAGAAGGGAGGACCTCAGTCCCTCACTGACTCTACCTGAAAGTGGTCTCCAGGAGAAAGTCCAGGGACGCTTGTCCGGGCCTTGAGCATGGCTGCTTAGCCTCAGTTCTGAACAAAGTCCCCTTGGGATCAGAACATAGAAATTGTGCTCAAATAAATGTGACCTGTTGGTTGTCAGGTTATGTCCCACTGACACGCAGGGTGTTTAACTCAGTGACTAAGAGCCATGGGAAGCCCAGCCCCTTGGGATTCACACCTCTCCAACGGGGATCATAGTCTACCCACCTCGTGGAGTTTGTGTAGGAATAATGAGAGAAGGCATGGAAAGCTTCAAGCCTGGTGCGTGAGACAGTAAACGCTTGGCAGTTGAAGACAACTCTGCCTAAAACACCCCCTCATCCTGACCTCCTCCCCTGGAGCTCTCCAGCCTCAGCTCTCACATCCTCTCCTTGGAGAGGCCACCGTCACAGGGTCTGCAGCATCCCCCTGCCCGCTCCAGCTTGTCTGCTCAGACCACCTGGTCTTCCTTTCAAAGCACCTGGCCTGGGTTGTGATTATGCACTTATTTGTTTCTTGACTTGCTAACGGCCTGTGTCCCGTGTTAGCGCCCCCCACCCCCAACTCCACAGTGGGAGGTCCAGGAAAGTGGCGCTGCCTGTCTCTCTCCTGCACCAGAGCCTCCGTGCCCGCCCCGTACGGTGTGAGTGCTCCACACATGGCTGTTCCACAGTCTTGAATGGAGTGGTCACTCTTACAACACAAGAAGAACAAGATCAAAAGGATTTCAGGAAACGTGCAGATGACAAAGCCACACTCGCTGTGGAAGGAAACCCCGAGGGAGGACTGGTCTTGGATTTGGAAGATGTGGGGCCCTGTCCTAGCTGTGTCACTTATGGTCCTGTGACTGTGGGAAAGCCACTTCCTCTTATCTGGGCTTCCATTGCCTCACCTGTAGGATGGAGATCACAACGCCCACCCTGCCTGGCAATCAGGCAAGATAATGGATGTTGAAAGCAAAACCTGATACAAAAGTTAGAGCCTTGTTTAAAATTGTAATTGCCACCAACTGTGGCTGAACAAACAGCGAGCAGTCCTGACGAGCAGTCCTGACCTCCCGCAAGGGGCCCCTGGAGCGTCTCCGGGAGGCCCGGCTCTGGGAGAGGAGGGATTCCAGAACCTCACCTAGCCAGGCAGGTCTCCTGTGTGTGGAGGTAAAAGGGAACGGCTGGTGGTTGGAATGGGGCGGGGCATGCTTGCAGATGAAGCTCGCTGAAAATTCGCTTTGATGGGAGTGAGAATTCTATAATGAGAAACACTCCATGCCCCCTTGAATTCCAGGAAGCAAATTGGAAACAGCCGTCTCCGGCTGAGCGAGCCTGACCAGAGGGGAGAGGGGCTGGCGGCAGCGCCTCACATGCGCTCAGGGACCGCCTCACATGCGCCCAGGGACCGCTGCCCAGGCCTGGGATCTTGAGATCCACACCCATTTGGAAACACTCCAGCATCCAGCGTCTAAATACAGAGGATTAAAAGTCATGGGGCCCACTTGCCAAGAGGCCCCAGAAAATATTTGATCTGCTGTTTTCTGTCTTTCCACCCCCAGTTTCTGGCTCAGTCTAGAAAAAGAGGCTGAAGGACAAACCACGACCTAATGAGGTCTCAGGAGCCAGGATCTCTCGAGGTTTGTCTCAGCAGGCACTCCAGAGAGAACACTGGAAGCCAGCCTGGCGGCCACCGTACCCACACCAAAGAGTTATACCTTCTGATAGACACACCCCAAACCCTTACAAACCAGCAAATGTGGCATGTGATGTGGCGGGCATGGAGCCCACCCCTCTGGGCCCTGGGCTGTTTCACACTGGACTGTAGCTGCCCGTGCAGTGAGGGCAAGAGTCAGGCTCTGGGGTGGCTGAAGCCAAAGCCATCCACTTGGGACCTGCCCACAGCTGTTTTTTGCCCTGGAAGACAAAGGAGTGCAGTGAGAGAAGACTGCAGGTGATGTGCAAGCTGAGTGGGGAGGGAAGGGGGCCTGAGGGCATTCAGAGCCCTGTACCCAGCTTCTCCCAAGGGCCAGCCTCCAGGTGGCAGACCAGAGTGCTGGCGAGCATGTTCCAGCAGCACTGTCCAATAGGAATATGATTTGAGGCCACATATATCATTTTCAGTGGTCTCATTGCCATGTTAAAAAGGTAAAAAGCAACTGAAATTAATTTTAATAATACATTATTTAGGCCAATATATCTCAAATATCATTTCAACATGTAATCAATGTAAAATTTATTAATGACGCATTTTACGTTCTTTAATTAGCACTACATCTTCAAACCCAGTGTGTAGGTCACACTTGCAGAATATCTTTTTTTTTTTTTTAAGATTTTATTTTTCCTTTTTCTCCCCACAGCCCCCGGTACATAGTTGTGTATTTTTAGTTATGGGTCCTTCTAGTTGTGGCCTGTGGGACGCCACCTCAGCATGGCTTGATGAGTGGTGCCATGTCTGCACCCAGGATCCGAATTGGCAAAACCCAAGGCCACTGAAGCTGAGCGCGCGAACTTAATCACTCAGCCACGGGGCCGGCCCCACACTTGCAGAATATCTTAACTCAGACTGGTTACGTTTTAAGTGCTCAACAGTCACAGGGTGGCTACTCTATTAGTTCGAAGCACAGCTGTTTGAGCTGAAATCCCATGAACTAGCTGTAGGACGTTTTACAACTTACTTATCCTCTCTCTTTCAGCCTTGTCATGTCCAAAATGGGGATGCTAATAATTGTACCTACCTTAGAAGGTTTTTATGAGGATATAATTTTCCTAGGATAAGGATTGGCATACAGTAAGAGATATAAAAGCGTTAGCTATTATTTTATTATTTCTTGTCCTGAAAATCAAACAAGATAATGGATGTTGAAAATAAAATATGATACAAAAATTAGGACCTTGCTTAAAATTGTAATTGTCATCAAGTGCAGTGGAACAGTCCTGACCTCCCTCCATGAGTCCTGTGGTATTTCAGGGAGAGACCCCTTCTAGTAATTAGAAATACATACTAATATGTATCTAATAAACACATAACTTCTAATAAGTTCTCCATTTTCACTTAAGCTAATTTGAGTTGTCTTGCTGTCAGTTGCTACAAAAAAGAGTCTGGGGGAGGCTTGGCCTTGCTCCTGCCTAGCTGTTCCATCGAGGGAAGAATGGGGTGTCTCCCTTGGCCCCATACCTCAGAGCCACCTGAGTGTTCATGCTCCATAATACAAAGAGAGGTGAATCAATGGGATGGTGCTTAGCTCATCAAGTGACAGGAGGCAAAATGGGATGTCATGTACCCATATCCTTGGTACCATGGCTTGGCATGTGGATGCCTAATAAATAACAATGCCTAATAAATAATAATGGTGTTGCTTATTCTTATTGCCTTTGAGGCCAGACCCTGGCGATCTGGAGATGAAAAGATGTGCTTGCTGCTCTCATAGGGCACATAGTCTGGTGATACTGCGGTCCAGCCCAGCACACCTGTGTTCTCAGGAGAGAAAGCCAGCTTCTCTCCTCCTTTCTCCCTGTAATAGTCTCTCTCTCTCAGAGAGCATCGAGGACGACATAGAAGGCAGGGGAATGAAATTTGGGGGCTAGATGATCCCTTGGAATGGTATGGAAGGGAGCATGCTTGAAGATCTAGGAACTGAGGAAGAAGAAGAAAGTCTGAACTCGGAAGGGCTGGGGAGAAAAGGCTAAGTTTTCCCTGGGCTTGCTGGTCTCCGTGGGGTCAGTTCCGGTCAGGCCATGATGGGCGTTCAGGGTAACTCTAAAGACCTGACACAGGGCTGGCCTTCAAGAAGCACAGAGTTGGTGTGGCGGTTAAGAGATGGTTAAGAGTTATTTTCTAGCTGTTTGACCTCTGTTAAGTTATTTAACCTCTCTTGGCCTCAGTTTTCTTGTCTGTAAAACGGGAAAAACAATATTGTATGGTTTTTTTGAATTTGGAATAGCATAATACAGAAATATTTATTGTTTCACTTTATGTGTGAAATCTGAAATAACTCAAAATCCCCACATTAAAAGTTTGTCAAGGGCTGGCCCTGTGGCCTAGTGGTTAAGTTTGGTGCACTCCACTTTGGCAGTCTGGGTTCAATTCCCCAGCGTGAACCTATAACACTCATCTGTCAGTGGCCATGATGTGGCAGTGGCTCCCATATACAAAACGAGGAAGATTGGCAACAGATGTTAGCTCAGGGTGAATCTTCCTCAGCAAAAAAAAAAAAAAAAAAAAGTTTGTCAAGAACTTTGCAAGGCAGCATGACTTGTAAATTGGAAACCGCATTTACGCTCTAGCTACATGATTGCAATATTCCCACAGGTAAACAGAAAAACCTGCCCTCCTTCAGCAGGTGAGTTTTGAATTACACTAGCGTGAACTATTTGTGGTCTTTAGGAATGTCTCCCTGGGTAATTTGATTGCTCATACCTCCATTATAGAGTAATTGTGAATATTAAATGAAATGATGCAGTAACCAGCCCACAGGAAGCAGTTGGTAACAGTAGTGTTATTCTGATATAATAATATGTAAAAACAATGAGGGCTATGATAGACTGGGAGAGATTAAAACAGCAGGCCCAGGTAGAGCTGTAGAATGGGGAGGAGCTGAACAATTGTGAGTTTTGGGATAAACGGCATTGAAGGCAGTTAGCACTACTGACGCAATTTTACCGCATGGCGTGCATGCAAAGGGCACGATTTCTACAGGTGTGCCACACTTTAAAAAAGCTTACACAATTCGAATTTAGTCATTCAATGACAGCTTTTTGTTAAGATCGCAACAAACTTGTTAAGTGCGAGAACCTCTGGCTGAGAGGGATTAAAAAGCTACGGAAGATGGCCCTGCCACTGAAGAAATGAGAATCTAGAACAAATGACTTATCAGTGTTCTCGTGGTCTCATGCAAACCACAGACGACACTGTGCACTTTTTTTTTGGAAGATTGGCCCTGAGCTAACATCTGTTGCCAATTTTCCCTCTCTTTTTTTAAAATTTTAAAAAATTTTTCTCCCCAAAGCCCCAGGACTTAGTTGTGTATCCTAGTTGTAAGTCCTTCTAGTTCTTCGAGTCCTTCTAGTTCTCAGCATGGCTTGACAAGCGGTGCTAGGTCTGTACCCAGAGTCTGAACCGACGAATCCCGGGCTACCGAAGCGGAGCACAAGAACTTAACTGATACATCACTGGGCCGGCCCTGCTATTGCTTTTTAATTTGAAATTGTTGCCAATGTAAAACTTGGGAGATTTTATGTTAAAATCAAGATTTCCAGGTTTGCTTGAGAATCTGGAGTATCTAGCAACATTCCAGCAGGGCACCAAATGGTTGCCCTTTGAGACAGGGTGACACGGGCTGAATTGTGTTCCCCAGAATTCATATTTTGAAGTCCTAACCCCAGAACCTCAGAATAGGACTATATTTAGAGATAGGACCTTTAAAGAGGTCATTAAGGGAAAACGAGGTCATATGGATGGGTCCTAATCCAATATGACCTGTGTCCTTATAAGAAGAGGAGACTAGGACACCACACACAGACTGAGGGATGACCATACGAGGTCACACGGAGAAGGCGGCCATCTGTAGGCCAAAGAGAGAGGCCTCAGGAGAAACCAAACCTGCCGTTACCGCAATCACGGATTTCTAGCCTCCAGAACCGTGAGGAAATAAGTTTCTGTTAAGTTGCCCAGTCTGTGGTATTTTGTTATGGCAGCCCCAGCAAACTAATACACAGGACCTATATTCTCAGCGTCCACAGTCCTCACCACTCCCACATGTCGTGCATCCCATTCACTTAGGCATCACACATAGCTGCTGGCGGCATATGAGTTTGTAATCTCTGATCTACAGGAAAAGGGTATTCTCCATGAATGTTACATGTTCTTATTTCAAAGCTTTGATGTTTATTTCCTCCTTTAATTCTCCCCACAGTTCTAAGAGGCTGACACTATCATCCCTACTTGGCAGAAGAAAAAACAGAGCTCAGAAAAGTGAAGTCATTTTTCCCAGGTCAAAGCTGGGAGGGAACCAGGCTGGATGACTCAGGGTCCAGGGCTCATGTCGCTCTACTCTGGCCCCTCTGCCTGAGCACAGGACCCACGAGCAGAAAGCCTTAACGAACAGGGCAGCTCTGCGTGCGTGTGTGAGAGAAGTAAGTCATTACAGCAACGCGCAAATCCAAGGGAGGATTATATCCCTGAACTTGACTGACAGAAACCTGATTTACGCAGGAGTTCATCTCATGGAGGCAAAGCCACATTGGCAGGCCTTTGACGTGGAGGAAGGAGTGGGGGAAGCGGTGAGTGTATTACAGGGACTCTGTTGCCCCAATGATGAACATTCGGGAATAGTAAGCATCAGAGACGGGAACTGTAGAGAGAAGGTTCAGTTGTCTGTGGCCCATCAGCAGATGAGGATGAGAAGGAACAGCAAGACAGGGAAGAAGAGAGGAATTTCCAGAGAAGGAAGTAACTTCTTGGGGGAACTGCTGAATATTTGATGGAGGCAGACCAGCTTCAAAGATGACCCCAGACTTGTGAAAGAAATCTCGATTCATTTGTACAATGACACACTGTGACGCCATTATAAGAACCAAGTAGGTCATACATGCAGATATGGAAAGATAGTCAAGATACACTGTGAAAGGGAAAAAGCAAGTTGCAGCATGGAAAGTAAGGAATGTAAAGTATGATTCTCTTTGAGTTAAAAAAAGATAGATACACAAATGTGTATATGTATATATATATATATATGGGAAATCTCTGAAAGGACACAGCATCTTGTAGAGGGGTTACTTCTTAGAATTAGGAATGAGTGTGTGGGCTTTTACTTTTCACTTTGCACCTTTTTGCACCGTCTGAGTTTCTTATGATGAGCATTGTTAGTTTTATATCATTTAAAGCAAAAGGTAAGTCTAACATTCAAGCATGAAAGACAGGCAAGGCTAGTGTTCCTGCCAGGGGAAGGGGAGAAGACAGACATTTGGGAAGAAACAGACTCTGTGGGGCATTTGCTATGTTAGAATGAAGGGCAGTAGTGATGTTCTGAAGAGTATGGAGGGTCTGAGGAGCTGGCAGTTGAAAGTGGGCGTAATGGATAGGATTACCAGATAACAGAACAAATCGGAGGAGAATTGTGCAGATGGTAGGGCAGAAATGCAAGGTAAGAGAGGACAGACATTGAACAATGGTAAGTGAGCATCAGCCTTGGGCTGACATAGACAGGACGTTGTCGGTACTATTGCCGCTGGTTCAGTGTGGCAGGCACACGAGGGTCTCTGGGAGATGGCCAGTCTAAGGAGAGGACTCTTGAAGGGTCGCAGGCAGGAGAGCTCAGTGGTCAGAGAGCAGAGGGGGATTGCACCGAGGTTGTGCAAAGGACTTGTGGTGTTAGGGGAGAGACCTGGGCTGGAGTCTACTGGGGGCCATTGGGATCATTCAGCTGAGAGAGACAGTCCTGGAATGGGGCAGTGGCGGTGGGGATGGAGAAATAAGAACAAAGTAAGTAAGCTGAGGTTTAGAGACAAGTCGTTTACGGGAAGAGGGAGGGTGAAGAGAGTTGTGAAGAATTGGGTGCAAATCTCAGCTTGCCGTTTAGTACATTTTCAGCTCAGTTTGCCCATCTGTATGATGCATTTAATTAAAGAAATGTTGTGAAGAGTAAATGAGACAATGCACTCCATAAATGTTAACTGTTAGCTGGGGTATTGGACTCAGACTTACTAAGGTTCAAATCCTTTTACCACTAGTTACTAGCTGTGCGATCCTGAGCAAGTCATTAACGTCTCTGAGCCTGGTTCCTCCTTTGTAGATGGGGATAACCTGTTGTCACAGAAATGAAACAGCACACGTAGAGGGCTGGCAGGGCCTGGCACAAAATAGGCACGAATAAGTGGCAGAGCTATTACGATCAGCAGGTAAATCCCTGAGCACAGCCCTGACACGCAGTAAGCGCTCAGCAGACGTTAATTCAGGTTGTAATTCGCAAGGCAGAGGTGAGAGCCAGGAATCCGGGGGCTGCCGGCCTGCAAACAGCGGGTGTTCGCAGCACTCCCCCTCCTGCCCCGCCCAGCCCCGCGAGGCCTCCCCTCCGCGCCCGCACTTTCCGCCCCGGCCGGACAGCGCGCGGACACTCACCCTCGCTCCCGCCGGCCACGTCCCGGGGCGTCCGGAGCGACGAAGCCCTCGGCCGTGCTCGCGACCCCGCCTCCCGCGGCAGCTGCGGCCCGGCCGGCGCCCGCCCCAGGCATACTTTTCCCATCCCGTCATGGGCGGGGGCGCCTTCCTCCGGTCACGTGGGCCCGCGAGAAGCTCCGCGCTCTCTCTTCAGCATCGGTTGCGGGCTCCCAGGGCTAGTGACAGCTTGCGTGTGTCGATGAATCTCTGTGTGTAGAACTTATCAGTGTATTTGAAAGTTTACGTGCACGAGAGTGATCGTTACGCAGGCGTTTGCAAGGGTGTGGGTACGTCTGCGTGTGTCAAGAGCCATCTGTGTTGCTTGCACGTGAACATGCATCTCACTGAGGATCTGAGGGTGCTGGGGGCAGGACAGCTTATAACAGAGTACCTTTTCCTGCGTACTGAACGTGCGTGTACTTGAGAGTGATCATGAATCGCGTGTGCGTGCTTAGTTATCTATGTGTGGGCATTCATAAGTGCATGTGTCCACACGTGCATCAGGGCTGGTGTATGTACATATACACACCGTGTCCAAGACTGCAGCTTGGTGTGCAATTGGAATGTACTTCAGTTGCTGAGTACACACGATAGTGGCTGACTGTGTGTTGGTGCATGTTTAAATGTTTGTATGAGAGTGCATAACCACATATCAGTGTGCATGTGCATAATGCATGTGTGGTACCTGTTTGTGCAGTGGCTCATCCTGTGTGTGTGTATATGTAAGCAAGCCTTGGTGTGGACTTTGTCCAGACGTGAGTGTGCACGTACATAATAGTGTGGACAGGTACCCATGCGTGATAGCCCTCAGCTCTCTCCTCCCCAGAAGATGAGGCCTCACTAACTCTGGCCCAGCCTCGTTACTGGGAGAGGTGTGTGTGCCTGCTGGAGGGTCTCTGCTCCAGAGCAGGCAGAGCCATCCTGCTCAGGTAGCAAGCAGACACTAGAGAAGAGAAGAATCATCAGAAGCCTGACTTTTGCTTCTCCCTGTTCCGTCCACTGCTCTCTTTCACCAGCTACCAGTATTTTGCTCAGCTGCCAGAGCATCTGGTTAACAGATTGTATATAACCCAAGGTTTACAGTCAGAATTTTAATGCAGATATGCATTCGAACTCTAATGCTGGTTCCAATACCTTAGACAAGTCAGTTACGTTATAGATGCTGTTTCATTTTCTGAAATGTAGGGAGAATAATGATGATATTACTGCATTGTCTTTCCTCCCAAAGTTGGGGCACTCACTCGTAAAAGTGTTTGGTAAGCCACTGAACTATGTAGAGAATTATTGTTAATATTACATAAATATTATTTGAGGATGAAAGTTAGTGGGCTCAACAAACATTCACTCAACAAACATTTAATAAGCATCTATCATGTGTCAGTCCCTGAGCTAGGTGCCAGGGATATAGAGGTAAACCAAATAGATATGGTGCCTATCCTCATGGAACTTAGGGTCTAGTGGGGATGACACAAGTGGTTCCAAGTGAAATGAGTGTTACAGTAGAGAAAAACATTGTGTATACAACTGGGTGGTCAGGGGAAGGCCTGGGGAAGAGATGTTTCCATTGAGCCCTGAGGGATGACTGTAACTTGTCCGGTTGTAGGGGAGGAGTGTGCAATGAACATGACTGAAAGACGACATGTGAAGTAGAGTTTGGTGTGCTGATTCATATATGGCTGGAAAGGGGACCTCCATCCACCACCCCCTGTGGGCACCTTGGTCTGTCCCCAGATGAGTCAGGGATGGAAAAGGTGAAGAAACTCTGTTCACAATGCCTGGAGGCTATCCAGAATCTCGAAGGCTCAGGAAAGCCCGTCTTCCAGGGTGCAGTAGGAATCTCCGTGTGTTACCCACGGGGCTCCATGGCGACAGAAGTTGAAATCACTGGCATGCTCTTGTGGAAAGGAAATGGTGAATGAAAAGTATAGGGAAAGGCTGTGGTGCCATACTTTTACAACAGTAAATGTTTACTGGCTGAATGAATGGGAGTGGATGTTTATCCAACTTTTGGAGGAGCGCTGGAACCCAGGTCTCCTGGAGTCGAGCAGAGTCCTTGGGGCCTTGTCCTGTGGGTCCTTGCAATGGAGATAGCTTCACGTAGCAGGAAATCCAAAATACGCATGAAATGGCTGTTCCAGGAGCTGCCTCAAGCTAGAAGGGACCTCAGGACTTCCTCCCTCTAGCCTGTGTCTGTCTTTAATTCAATCTGAAAACATTTATGACCTATTATGAGTGTGGGGACAAGGAGATGAACTTCTGGTCCACATGGAAAATGAATGAGAACACAAATTAAGAAGCAAAATGCGATAGCACCACAGGAAAGGTACAGCGTCCTATAAGAAATGAGGAGGCTTTCCCCTTTGTTTGATTCATTTCATTTCACAGTTCCATTCGAGTCTGGAGAACATGTCCAGCATCGAATGAGAGAAGATGAATGACATTATGACACTGACGGCCACAGAGAGTTTACAATCTGGCAGGGGCAGCCATGTGCCAGACGTGGTTGATTGGCTTGTTTCACACCTGTTCAAACCTCTCTCAGGTGTGCCTTCCTATGCTACAGAGGCTGGAATGTAAAAACCCGTTTCCTAGACTCCTTGCTGCTGGGGTTCTCATTGTAATTTAGGTTTAGCCAGTCCTGTGTGCTTCTGCAAGACCTGAGTTCAAAATTGAGTTAGGAAAAAAAATTGAGTTTGATGGAGAGGAGGCAGCAGCTTGGGAGGAATCCACTTGCTGATGCTGACCCAAAAGGGGCAGTATGGCTCTGGAGTCCTGGCAGCAGCTCCGGGTCCCCAGATTACACCTCAGATGGTGTGTTCCTGTAGCCAGCGGCTGGGCCAGTCTCTCCCTCAATTCCTAGCTTCCATATTGTGCCAGAAATAGTAGTTCCCTCGGGGTGTCAGTACTGCGGTGGTGTTCTGGGAGTCATTCCCGGAGGCCCAGGCCGGAACTTGCTGGGCAGTGATTCTGAATTCTCTTGACTCTCTTTATTAAATCCTGTCTGCTGAAAATTGCTAGAAGGGTGTTGCATCTCACTTGAACCCTAACTGATCTGTCATGCTGTGAACTCTAGATCCTGTGAAAGTCAGAGAAGGGAGATGAGGGTGGGTCAGAGCGAGCAGGGGAGAAATCCAGAGGACTGCCTTCCTTTCCTCTTTCAACCCCACCTCCTATCCTCCAGCTCTCTTCAATCCCATAATCAACCTTCACATTAATCAATCGATTAAATATGATATGACTGTGATGCAAAACGCACTCTGCTTAATGTTGGGGTCACAGTAAGGAACAGATAAGCGAGGCCTCTGTCTCCATGATACTTATGAGGAGACGGATGTTCAACCATCGCCCAAATAAACATGTAAGTCAGAGTTGTGGTTTAGAGTTAGGAAGGAAAAGAAGAGGGAACTGTGGGAGACGATGATGGACGTCTGTGAGAGAACTTATTTTGATTGGGAGATCTGTGAAGATCTCTTGAGTAGGTAACATTTAAGCTGAGTTGCAAAGGATGAAAAATGGCCAGCTATGCAAAGCTGGCAAAGAAGGAGCAGAGAGTATCAAAGCCATGTCAGCCTTTCTCCACATCTTTGTAATGCTCGCCTGTGGAATAGTTGCAGGATAAAGCCTCAACTCCTTAGGCTTTCTGGAGCCTCACTAACTGGAAGCCCTCTTTGATTTGACATCTTCCCAGCCACTTCTCCTGTAGGGCCATGTTTCTCAACCTCAGCAATACTGACATTTGGGGCTGGATAAGCCTTCGTTGTGGGGACTGTCCTGTGCATTGTAGGATGTTTAGCAGGATCTCTGGCCTCTGCCCTCTAGAAAATAGTAGCAGCTCTCCCATCCCCAGTTGTGACAACCAAAAACGTCTCCAGACATTGCCAAACGTCCCCAGAGGGGGAAAATTGCCCTCTGTTGAGAACCACTGTCCTGTGGGCAGCCTTGCTTTTGTCAGGGTGGTCTTCTTGCTGACTCCCCAAAGCACCATCAACTTCTATGTTTCTGCACCTCCACTTATGCTGCTCCTCTAACTATCTCCAACTCTTCTGCTTCTCCACAAAGACTCATCCACATGTCTACTAGAAACTCATGGCTTTTATCTGCCCAGTACCCCTCTGTCCATTGGGGAACTCTGTTTGGATGATTCTCATGAGTATTGGTGGTGGGACGAGTGGTCCATCCTAGTGCTCTGCCTGCCCTCTGGCTGCAGGGGCAGGGCACCATGTGGACCAGGTATTCTTTTCTTTATGCCCAGTTATGAGCCCAAACAGTGGGCATGAGACCCAAGCAGAGCCAATCAGAGTCTTTCCATGTGATTTCCACCAGAGGGCATTGCTTTGCTTCTGAATTGTTAACTGTGAGGCTATAGCTCTGGGCTGCCACTAGCGTATTTCCTGCCACTTGGAGAGAGCCTGCTTATGGCGGGAGACAATGTTATCAATACACAAATAGAAGCAGATTCAGGAAGTGAAAGGTAGAGAGAACAGTGCTGTGACCATATTATTAGAGCCCTTTGTTCAGATACTTGTACTAAAATAGTCACATTCTCATATTCTTTCTCTCCCTTTCTTTAAGCTAGTTTGAATGGTTTCTGTCAGCTACCATGGAAAGAGTCCTAATACAGTATCCTTCAAGGCCTAATACAAATCTCTCCTCTTTCATGAAGTCTTTTCAACACAGAACTGAAGAAAATTCTTTGAATTCCTAACTGGTGGTTTGCTGAAGCCAGCAGCTAATTCTGTGCCTCTTTCCAACTCTGAGTTTAGTGATGTCATGTTGGCAGTTTGAAATCATCAAAATAGTCAATTACACTACAGAAATCAGCAAATGCTACAAATCAAGGCTCTCTTTCTCCCAACCCAGCCCCCAGCCTGTTTACCAGCACACCACTGTCTAAATTGCTTCTCAATTGTACCACCCATTTGGATATTAATAATGTACTGATTTGTGACATCTCTTGCCTTTTGAATTTGGTGATGTTGGGAGAAGTGCCCCTGACCTACACTGCATTTGTAGCTTCAGATTCTCAAAGGAGGAAAGGTCCTGAGAAATAATTTGGTCTGTGGTCTTCATTTTGCACATGAGGACAAAGAAGTCCAGAGAGCTTCAGCGGTTTGGTAGGTAGTTGTGGAGTGAAGACAAGGAAAGTCTAAGATCTTGACTTAGATCCATTATGAAAATGTAGGTCTTCCTGGGCTCCCTTTTTGCCTTTTTCAACCCTTTCCTTTCTCCAATTCTCATACAAAAGAGAGTTTAAAAACAATTATTGAATCATTCCAAACACCTAATGGCCAAGACCCAAGCTGACAATGCTTACTTTCAACAAGGGGCTTTGGGGCTGCGAAATTCTCTAGAATGAGATCATTCCAGATGGAGTCTCACTAATGTGGCAGCACTGGGGAGACAGCTGTTGATAGAAAGGACATGCTGCCATTGCACAGAAGGACGGTGATGTTGGAGTGAGTGTTGGCTGCTCTGTGTATTATATCACTTAGATGATAGCTGAAATGCAAGGAAAGGTGACAGATTTATAATAATTAAAAATATGCATTTTTTGACAGAGGTGTTCTATTTCTAGTAACTCATCCTGGAAGTGAATATAGGGATATTCATTGCAACCTTGTTTGAACTAATACACGACTGGAAACACTCTAAATGTCTAGCAATAGGGGACTAATTAAATAAATCATTATACATATATACAGAGAGGCAGAACTCTATGTACTATTTTGGAATTATCTCCAGGATATGTTGTTTAGTGAAAAAAATAAGGAGCAGAACAATGTGTAGTTTGCTGTTATCCAAATTAAAAAAAGAAGAGGTGAGGAAAATGCACATAAACACATGGATGTATGAGCATAAGCAATCTGTAGAAGGATATACAGAAAATTGTAACACAAGACATTGTATCTGGAGAGGCGAATTGGAAAACAGTGGTAAGAGGGAGACTTATTTTTCATGGTAGGTCTTTTGGAGCAGCTTGATTTTTAAAAACATGGGTATCTATTACATATTCAACACCCTTCCCATCAATAAAATAAAAAATAAAGGATATATTGTGTTGCAGTTCTTGGAAATTCTTCCTTTGCTCTTATGGATGAGTTGGATCTGGGGATGTGGCAAACCCCTTACAATTATACCCTTTTTTTTTTTTCTCCTATGTAAGAGTATTTTTTTAAAAGCTCTGGAAGAATACATATCAAACTCATGACGGTGGTAACTTCAGGCAGAGGGATTATATGCTTTCTTTTAAAAAAAAACCTTTCAAAGAGCAGTCTGTTCCAACCTTGCAAGTGTGGGACAAGTATTTCTCTCATCATACAGCCAGAGGAACGGAGGCACAGAAGCAGGCCTCCCCCGGTCACGCAGTGGGGGAGGTGCAGGTGGGGAGAGCTCAGATCTTGCCCAGGCAGACATTCCTTCTACTGGACCACATTTAGCTGGGCAGAGGCTCCAACAAGCAGAGCAGTTGTCACAGGAAGGAAAAGGAGACCCAGGGAGTTCTGAGAGGCTCTTCTGGCCTAAGCTTTGAGGAAAGTTAGAGCCCTGAGCCAACTAGCGTCCCAGAGCAAATGAAGTCAGACCAAAATAGACACCACTTACATTCAGCAGGAAATGACCCAGAAAAGATCCAATCCGTTTCCAGATGTTATTTGAAGGGACTCAGTTGGAGAGACTTCATTTTGGAAGCTGAGGCAAAAAGCTCTTGATAAGGTTTCTCAACTCAGAGTGTGGATCAGAAGCGAGCAGGCATTTGATTGGAGGGAAATGCGCTGCTATGGAGGTTGAGAGGCTTCTGTTTTATGGAATCAAGGTTTGAGAAAGCAGCCTATGAATGAGTATAGAAACCAAGGCTTTGCCATCTTTTGTCAGCATAATTTTGGGAAGGAACATGAGAAATATAGGGTCTATTCCTGCCTTTTGGCTGGGAAGAAAAGCAGAAATTTCAGATTGAGGAAATGAGGCATGATTAAACTGTATAAATGAGACTGAGCTGGAGGATAAAAAAATTTTTATGTGTTAGCTGTTGTGAAGTAGGAGACTAATTTCTCTAAATCTTGTATTTCAGAGACGTCTACAGATTTATTTTACATAACACTCAGAAGACACTTAGCTCTACATGTCTCATCCACTTATGATGGGTATAATAAAAACTAAAAACCTTGAAGCAAACAAGAGTGTGTCTAATGTGCTACTCCTTATGAAGGAGAAAGGTTACACTCACAAACACACACACACTTGTTTATGTGTAACCATCTCTTTAAAGATACCTAATCTGGTAAGAGCGGCTGCCTCTGGGGAGAACCGTGGAGGCGAGAGACGAGGTGGGAGGTACAGCCTTCGCTGCACTGTTCAATTTACCCTATGCCTGTATTATGTATTAAAAATAAAACATAGTCTTAAAAAAGTGGAAAGAGAAAAACATCCCTTTACAATGGAGAGATCAGGTGGCCATTCTGCTAACCACACAAGGAAATTTTGCATCACCAAGGCTAAAACAACCTGACGTTATACGGTGCATTAACGGTTTTAACCTAAATTTAATCAAGCCTTCAGACCTAACCTCTGATTAGCAGAAATCAAAGGAGATGACATAGGAGAAAGCAATCCAGAGAGTGGGACATTCTTCAAAATGTTGTCAGAAAAAAATTAGGTGGTTCAAAAAAATTAGGAATAAAAGATATTTTGAGGGCAACTGGAGAAACTTTGAATATGGCCTGAGTATTAGGCAATTATTAGAGAATCATTAATTTTCTTGGGTGTGAATAATGGTTTTGTGGTTGTATAGCATAATACCCTTATTCTTACGAGATGCATGCCAAAGTAGGAGGGGTGAAGAGACATGATGTAGGAAATTCACTTTAAAGTGGCTCCAAAAACACACCTGAACACACGAACACACAGAGTTGGTTATTAAGCTATAGTCTCTTAGCTTCAAACTAGGCCATGAGATGCCAGGGCTGGGACTTTGCAAATCACAGTTCTCCTTTGCCAGCTGGCCTTCTGCTTGTCTTCCAGTTGGGGCACTAGAAAGAGACCGGAAGTCCAGAGGAGTGGAAAGGAACCCGCTCCTTTCTGTTTTGCTTCCTGTTACTGTCAGCCTCACCGGAGCAACAGTTCCTCACCCTGGCAATTAGAGAGTTATTTCCTGTAGGAGCAGCTGGTTCAAATTTACATTTTTTCCACACTCTCAGAACCAGCCTCATTATGCTTCTTCAGACATACCGGTATCAGCTGGCAGATGTCTTCTCTGTCCGAGCTCCATGGGCCTCTTCATCCAAGTCTCTCAGTTGTATTAATCCCAAGCTCTTCTCCTTGTTCTCCCAGCCCTAGGATGGTAACTTTCTGTATTTACTACAGTATTCCTTTTGCCTTTCCAGCTCTCCAATACTCGGTTAACAATTCTTTACATTAAATTCTCTCTGCAAAAGTAACTGGTGAGGTTTGTGTCCCCTGACTGAGCCTTGACTGATACAGAAATCGGTACCAGGAGCCTCAGGAAACAGACCCTCCAAGATGGAATTTTTTCACATGCCTGGGTTAGTCTTCAGATTTGAATGCAATGTTGAGCTCCTTGTCATGGAAAGGGGATGCTAGTAACCCATGGCATGGAGTGGTACTGATTAGTCAAATTATTGACTGTAGATTATTGTGATAAAGAACCTCCTGAAGCAGGTGCCTGGCGACCAAGCGGCTGCCTGGAATAATGATGACTACAAGGACTGTGGGGTGGGATGCCTTCTTCTGAGTGCACTGAAGTGCTTACAGAAAGAAAAGGACACACTCAGCTATTTAAAATCTCAGCTCAAGTCTCAGTCAGAGAACTAGAGAGAATCTATGGCAGTTCTGAAATATCTCAAATCTTTTGTAGCTGCAAATTCAGACACAATATTTAATTGTGAGGGTTGCAGAGTTAAATGTAAATTGAATTCACAGCCTCCATCTTTCAGTGAAAGTTAGGATGAGGATTGGGAACTGTCCGCAAGATTTGGAATGAGAACATCTGCATGGACTCAGACGAAGCTGAAAATCTTAACCCCTAAGTCACTCTGAGCCTGCCTTGCCTTCACCTTCCATGTCTGAGAGTAGCCTGAAGTCCTTGTAATAACCTCACCTGAGGCAAGTGCCTTTCAAGGAGATGCCTATACTCTTCAAGACCGACCCCACCTACTTCTTGTTGCCACTAGATGCCTAACTAGGGTGAAATCCAGCATATTCCAAGGGAACAAGTACAAAGTCTGATCCCAAAGGAAAGATTTTATAATCCAAAGAACAGCAAGACTTTTCTAATCGACATAGGCAGAAACCTGGTGAGTATGTGTGGGAATGGCATTCTAAGAGCATTAGACTAAAGAGCACAGAATATAATAGGCCAAATTTACCGATACGTGCATACTTATCAGCGATTCTGGATTTAATGTTAGCTTGCATTAAGAATTTATTTACTTGGATGACAGAAATTTGGACTCAACAGTGACTTAAATATAATGAGTTTGAGATCCCAGAACTTCCCTGGCATAATGTGGAGAAAGGAATTCAAAGACTTAGGGAGATAGAAATG
Source organism: Equus caballus (assembly GCF_041296265.1). NCBI lineage: Eukaryota > Metazoa > Chordata > Mammalia > Perissodactyla > Equidae > Equus > Equus caballus. Next base: position 35,031,642 of record NC_091697.1, on the reverse strand, counting down.
TTGGAGCAAACTTACCAGGTGTGACCTTCAACCTTCCCTCACCCACTACCCCCCACTACTTTATGGTTCAAGGGGGCCCAGAGGACACTCGTTCACTAGGTATTGAGCAATACATTAAGGAGTCCACCAATACCCTTGACAATCTCTGTGGTGGTTGTTCTCCGTAGGCTGGTTTGATGGCAGAAGATGCTGCCACTGAGATGAGTTCACTGACTGCAGTGAGGTTGATGGGATCCTAGAGTGGCAGAGTCCAAGTGGCAGCATTCTGTCATTAGAGATAAGGCAGATGCATTTAACAAAATGCACACCAGGGACAAAATGGTAATTAGAATGTTTTGACCCACAGGGATCATTGATAGTAGCTGTCATGGTTAATTCTATGTGTTAACTTGGCTGGGTGACCGTGTGCCCAGATATTTGGTCAAACATTATTCTGGGCGTTTCTGTGAGGGTGTTTTTGGATAAGATTAACACTTAAATGGATGGACTCTGAGTAAACCAGATTGCCCTACAAAATTTTGGTGGGCCTCATCCAATCAGTTGAAAGCCTGAATAGAATAAAAAGACCAAGCTCCCCTAAGCAAGAAAGAATTCTCTAGCAGACTGTTTTCAGACTACAACTGCAGCAACGGCTCTCCTGGCTCTCTGGGCTGCTGGCCAAAACCCTGCAGATTTTGGACTTGTTAGCATCCATAATTCTCTGAGCCAATTCCTTATAATCATATATATTCATATCATCCTGGTTCTGTTTCTCTGGAGAACCCTACTAATACATTAGCTAATTGGTACAGTGGATCTAGGAATGAAATAGATGGGCAGTCTACTAAAATATTATTTGATCTATACAACAGGAAAAACTCTTAGGTCTGATGCTCAGAAATCTGACTAAAGTTACTACAGAGAGAGTCATAGCCTCTCCTTGTTTCCAGACCCAAGGCAGTTTTCAGATCCAGAGTCCCCTGATTGGCGGATGTGCTGAGTTCCCTTAAGGACTCCACAACACTGCCACAAGTATATACTATAAACCTTTCTCCAAGACTTCCCCAGAGATCTGCAGTGTTTAAAAGGATGACTGCGTATTGCAAAAAAAGAAAATCCTCAGCTCTTTTGGGGATTAATAGGCACTGGCCCTGAACTAATTCTAATTCCTGGGAACCTAAAACTCTATTATAGTCCATCAGTCAAGGTGGGGGCTAATGGTGGTCAGGTAATGAATGAAGTATTGGCCCAAGTTTAACTTACAGAGAGCCTAGTAGGTCTAAGAACCTAGAGGTTACAGCTCCAGTTCTTGAATGTGTACGTGGAATACACATACTCAACTACTGGCAGAATCCCCAAATTTGCTCTCTGATCCATGGAGTGTGGGCTATTGTGGTAAAAAGGGCGAAGTAGAAGCTCCCAGAAATTCCCCTCCTTACTAAGGTAGTAAGCAATACCACATTCCTAGAGGAAACTGCAGATAAGAGTCCCACCATCATAGCTTAATATCTATCACATTCACCTGTTTGTTCTGTGCAGGTTGATGGATCTGGAGAAGGACTATGGATTACTGTCAGCTTAATCAGGCGATGACTCCAATTGCAGCTACTGTTCCAGATGTGGTATCTTTATAAGAGAAAAATCAATATAACCTCATATACCATTAGTGACCTGGTAAGTGCTTTTCTTTTTTCTATACCAATTGGCACTGCCACCAGAAGTTTGTCTTTACTTTGCAGAACCAAGAGACCATCTTCACAGCCTTGCCTTAGGGCTACGTCCACTTACTGTCTGCTGCAGTATAAACTGCAGAGACCTTGATCATCGGACATTTCACAGACCATCATACTGGTCCACTTTGCTGATGACATGCAGATTGGATCTGATAAGAAGGTAGTAGCAAGTACTTTAGATGCCTTAGTAAAATATATGTGAGTCAGGGAGTGGAAGATAAACCCCATAAAGATTCAGGGACCCACCCATCTTAGTGAAGCTTCTGATGTGCTAATCGTCTAGAGCATGTTTCAACAGTCCATTCCTTTTCTATCTTTTTCATTGAAATGTATTTGACATATAACATTGTGTAAATCAAAGGTGTACAATATGTTGACTTGGTACATTTGTATGTTGTAATATGATTGCCATGTAGCGGTAGTTAGCACCTCTATCACTTCAGATAATTATCATTTCTTTCTTGTGGTGGGAATAATTAAAATCTAGTTTCTTAGCAAGCTGGATGATTACAATACCATATTGCTGTTTATATTGTAATAGTCCTTCCAAGGAGAAAGACAAGTTGCTGTACCTCACATCACCTACACTACAACAGAGGCACAAGGCTTCACGGGCCTTTTTGGCTTTTGGAGGCAACGCACACGTTTGAGTGTGCCAGTCTGACCCATTTACCAAGTAACGTGTAACACTGCCAGTTTTGAGTGGAGAGCAGAGCACGAAAAGGCTCTGCAGCAAGTCCATCTGGAGTGCTCGCTACTCTGCCACTGGAGACCTAAGACGCAGCAGATCCAATGACATTTGAATGTGGCAAATAGGGATTCTGGATGGAGCCTTTGGCAAATGCCCATACAAGCATAGACCTCTAGGGTTTTGGAGAAAATCTGTACCCTCTTTTGAAAATAACTATTCTCCTTTTGAGAAATAGCTCCTGGTTTGCTACTAGGCCCTGTTAAAACTGAACACCTAACTATGGGACTAGGTGCTATGTGATCCAGCAAGCCATGAACTGGAGTGTGCCCAGCAGCAGTCTATCACCAAGTGGAAACGGTACATAAAGAAGAGAGATCAGCAGGTCTGGAAGGCACAAGCAAGTTGCCTGAGTAGGTGACCCAACTCCTTTGACACCTCCTCCCATGCAAAGCTTCCTTTTCCCTCAATCTATAACTTTGGGTGCATGGGGAGTTCCCTATGACGAGCTGACTAGTAGGAAGAAATTTAGCCTGGTCTACAGTTTATTCTGCCCAGCATGCAAGGACCAGCTGGTTGCTGCAAAAACTGCCGCAGCATTACAACCCCAGTCAGGTCTGTCTCTGAAAGACCCCACTGAAGGGAAATCTGCCTGGGGAGCAGAACTTGGAGCAGGACATTTGGTTGTCTGCTATGTCTAGACTGAGCACTACCCAGAAGTAGGCACCTAAACTCGTGTTCAAGGGCGGTTACTGATGGTTTGACGGATGGTCAGGGACTCAGAAAGAACAGATTTAAAAGTGACAAGGAGGTCTGGGGGCGAGGCATGGCTGAACACCTCAGAATAGGCAGAGAACTGGAGATCACTGCATTCTAGGTGAATGCTCACCAAGGGACGCTGTGCAGCCATGAGAATGAGAATGTTCTTTGTAGACAGACAACCACAGGGAACATAACGAACCAAGAGCTTCAGCAGCTGCAATCTGAAATTCGTCACTGCACCTGGACCAGCTCACACTTCCATGGGCTGCTCCCAGCACATAACTGAGTGTGACAAGAATACTAAGGCATGCATATTCACGGGATATACAAGTCTCCTGTGACAGCTGACTTTGGCTTGAGGACTTCCCGATGGCCTTGCTGAACCTACATTAACACAGAGGAGGATCTCAATAATCAGGACATGATGACGTACTTTATAGCTATTAGTCAGCCTCTTTCTCCAGACATCACAATTATTGCCCAAAGGGCCATGTGTGAGAGTGGCCATGTAGGCAAGGATGCAGGCTTATACATAAGCACAACATTGACTTCCCCTCACCAAGACTGACCTACTGAGTGCCCGACCTGCCAACAGCAGAGACCAGAGACCCACACTGAGGCCCTGATATGGGCACTTGGTGGCAGGTTATTTATACTAGATCCCTTCTATCATGGACAGGGCAGTAACCTACTCTTATTGGAAAAGACACACCATTCAGATATGACTTTGCCTTCAGTACTTCGGCCAGCCTTATTAACTGTCACGGCATCCTGCACCACATTGTATCTCATCAAGGAACAGCAAAGGAGTGTGTGTTATTCTGCTTGGGCTGCCATAGCAAAATACTATAGACTGGGTGAAATTTCTCACAGTTCTGGAGGCTGAGAAGTCCAAGATCAAGGTGTGACAAGGTAGGTTTAATTCTGAAGCCTCTTCTCTTGGCTTGTAGCGGGAATCCATCTCTCGGTGTGCTCACATGACCTCCTTTGTGGACCAGAGAGAGAAAGCAAGCTCTGTGGTGTCTCTTCTTATAGAGGCACTAATCTCATTGGGCTAGGGTCCCATCCTCATCACCTCACCTCACCCTAATTACCTCCCAAGGTCTACCTCCAAATATCACATTGGGGGTTAGGGTTTCACTATAGAAATTTGGAGGTGGACACAAACCTTTAGCCCATAACAGAGTGTGGCAACAGACTGATGCCTACAGAATTTACTGGTCTTGTCATGTACTTCACCACCAAAAAGCGGCTGGTCTGTTGGCATGACAGAATGATTTACTTAAGACTCAGTTACTTGCAAATGGGAGAAAATAACCTAAAAGGATAAAGTTCTTTCTTATAAGATGCAATATGTACTTTGAATTGGTAACCAATGAATATGGATTTTTTTTCTAAGCCATAATACAAGGGTCCAGGAATCAAGGGGTGGACGTGAGAGTAGCTCCGCTTACTATTGTACTTAACAACTCACAGAATTTTCACTTCTCATTGCTGCAACTCTGAGCACTGGTAGTTTGGAAGTCTTGGTTCCCAAGGAATGCTTTCCAGAGGACGTAACAGTAGTTCTACTAACTTGGAAGTTGAGGTTGCCACTGCCCATTTTGGGCTTATGCTGTGAGGGTTAATGCCAGTGGGCCTGAACGTGGCCTGGTCAAGGCATAACATGTCCAGATGACTAGTGTTGCACTGGAACCATGCATCTGAGGAGTTTCAGGGTGGTTTGTACCAGCTTGTCATCACTGTTTATTGTTAGAGTGAGATGGATGATTTATACCTGGAGACCTCCTCTACACCCCCAGCCCTCAACCCCTGCCCCACAAACTTGGTTGTTGGGGCTGCTTTTTAGGCAACTGAATAATTAATGGCACTGCTACTAAATTTGAGAAGAGAGTTGAAACTTTGTGTCTCCTCATTCTGGGGAGAAGGCAGAGCATCTTTATTTGTAGAGAGGGTAGTTAACACCTTAAGAGAACCACAAAGCTGTTTATTGTATAGAAATTCAAATATGGATAGAGGGTAGGAATGGATGCTCAATCGCCAAAGGGATGAATGTGCTGGTTATTAAACTATTGTCTTTCAGCTTCAAACCCATCCTTCCATACTTCCTATAATCTGCTCTGTGATCCTGGGGCTGGGACCCCACAAAGTATATTTCTTTATCACCTAGGTTTCTGTTAAACTCTGCAAATAAGGGAGCAAGAGAGATAATGGAACTATAGAGGAAGGCCCAGGGACTTGCTCCTTGCTCTTTTCCCTTGTATTGCTGTCAGTATCATCTCTGCAGTGGTTCTTCAGCCTGGCAGTGAGAGTGAGTTCCAGTAGCAGCAGCTGCTTTGAGTTTTCAGTTTTTTCACACTTCTGGAGCCAGCCTCATCATGCACTCTCAGAGATGGCAGCACCAGCAGGCTGACACTCATTCTTCCGACTTTCGAGGTCCTGAGACAATAATACCAGTCAAGCGCGGCCCCTTCCTCAGACTCCCGAGTCTCACTTCCAAGGGACCCCTCATCCAAGCTTCCAAGTTTTAATAATCCCACCTCTTTTCTTGTTCACCCATCCTAGTGATGCCAGTTGCTTCCTGCACTTACTATCTCGGTGATACCTCAGTATCCCCTTTTTCCTTTCTAGTTCTCCAACACCTGGTTAATGATTCTTTATTGTAGATTCCATTTCTTTAAAAACTGGTTTGGTTTCTATTTCTTACTGGATCCTGTTTGATACATGGATACCTATGCATTTATATAACAGCTACAGCAAAATGTTAATTTTTGAATCTAGAAAATAGGCATGTGGGTGTTCATTTTATTATTCTTCCAACTTCGTGGTATGTTGGAGACCTTTCATAATAAAACACTGGGGATAAGGTCTTCTGAAGATTTGAATAAATATCAGTTCCAGAATAAAAAGGTAACCCTGATAAAGGGTGAAAGTTTCCAAAATTGTAGGTTAGGAAATGATAAATAAAAACTGTGATTGCTCCAGAAACCAAGCTGGGAACCATGACAAAAATAAACATAGAAAAAACCCAAAACAAACAACAAAAAGTCTAGTTTTCTGTTTATATCTAGGAAAAGTTCTTTCAACTGATGTCAATGCCACCAAAATTCCAAAATCAAGCAAATAAAATATGGTTTCTGTGGGAAAAAAATGAAGACGTTCTCTAGGGAAAACCTGTCCAATTGTTCCGTCTTATAGGGGAGAAAACTGAGGCGCAGGACAGGTAAGAGCTGCCCAAAATCACGTAATAAAATTAACAGAGTCAAAACTTTCCCATGAGCCATTCGTAATAAGAAAGATTGGAAACCAGGTATTGAAGCAGGTCTCTTGACTGCACACGTCAGGAAACAGACTTCAGAAAAAGAGGGACTCTGTTAGCTCACGTAACTGAGAGGAAAAAAGTACGACTGCACTTGGGTGCTGCAGCAGTGTCACGGGGAATCTGCCTCCTCCCTTTTCTCGGCTCTGTCTCTGCCGACTTCATCCTCTGGCAGCAGAGTTGATCACTGGAAGCTCCAGACTCACGTGCTGCTAGTTTAGCAAGTATAACGTCTTTCCCATTAACTCCAACAAAAGGACTGGAGCTCACTCTAGCCAGGATGTGGTCATACAGACTGCCAGCGGGTAAGAAAGTTCCTCAAAGAAAAATCTGGGTGCTATTATTTAAAAAGGCAAGTGAATGAATGAATGAATGAATGCTAAGCAGACCAAAATAAGAGATGATTTGTCTGCCAGACCTCTTGATTCCTATATGCTGAGGGCTATAGAGTTTACACAGCTAGTAAGTAGCTGAGCCAGAACTGGAATCCATTTCTGTATTAGAGTAAGATTTAGAGCAAAACTGTAAAACAGAAGAAACGTAACCTCAGGTGTCTCTTTATTCTCAGAAGATAAATCAAGTACAACATACAACGAATGAGACAATTACTTTATATTGCCTTGCAAATTAAGGTAGACTGAAAGCTTCAAATTTGACTTTTCCAAATGCTTGGTAGATATTAAAGCCAAGCTTACAATATTTTGATATAATTTAGTGCTAAAAAGGTTTTATACTATAAATACCCAGATCCTAATCTTTTAAAAACTGAGATATAATTCACATATCATAAAGTTCACCCTTTAAAAGTATGTGTGTTTCGTTTTGATTCTCATTGGATCATGCCTGAAAATGCTGACCCATCTATTTACTACAAGTAGCTTTTGGTGGCTTACAAGAGCAGCCAAGATGTCAAAAATTCACATGCAAGTCAGTATAGACAAAAAGTCCCTCCCATCTTCTCTTTCCCACCCTTGCTCCCCAACGATTTCTTGCAGTCTGGTAGTTACTGGCTCCACCAGAGTTCTGTCTGCCAATTTTGTAGCAGAGGCTCAGGTGGAGCATTTTTAATATGAACTACTAATTCCTTTTCTAGTGATGTTTAAAATCAGATATTTGGCAAAATCTGTAATGCAAGCAGGTTTGCTTTCAACCAATCATGCACAGAGAGTGACATCTGCTGGTCATAAAGGTTATATCTTTATCCTGCCTTGATTCCTTTTTGCAATTTATCAGTGACCTTAATTATATAGTAAAAATATAAGAAAAACAATCTCATATCAATCTTATATGATCTCTTCCTTGGGAGAAAAAGAAACCAACACATATGACTTATATGTGCCAATATATGTACCACTGTCGGAGATTATTTAAATTAAAAAAAAAACTAGGTTTCTTCTTCATTTAGCAGACACTGCACCCTCTTTCATTTGATCAGGGGAAAATAAACTGTTGTAGAATTTGAAAATGAATTAAAAACTCAGCCATTTCCTTTACAAATCCTTTGGGTTTTTGTTTCAGAGCAGAAATGAATGAATTTAGTTGAAGAGAGATTCTAGTGGACTTAATCAAAGCCTGGGCATCAAAGGTCATTGCTTCTGGCCTTTCATCCTAGTCTTGCTATTGTGTCGTTAGGTCCCAGGTTTCATACAAGCCCTTGCTCCATCCCTACTTCCCTTCTATCTTCAGATATGCAGACATATTAAACTTTATACATACTCATCCAGATTTATTCCTATATTAGCTTTGGAAATTTTTCCCACTGTTCTTGAAGTTAGATTATACTAGGAAACATTACAACGTATATTCTGTAACTACATTTTTAAATGAAAGGCATGTATTTATATTTACTGATAAAAGTATTTGATGGTGATAAAGCTCAGTTTTATGTAGAAAATATAAACTTCAATTTGCATCTCAATTTGGTAGTCAGATTCCATTGCCTTTCAGGTTTTTTTTTCAATTTTTCACTATTATAAAAATGCTGTGATTGGGCTGGCCTGGTGGCATAGTGGTTAGGTTTGTGTGCTCTGATTCAGCAGCCCGGGGTTTGTGGGTTTGGATCCTGGGTGCGGACTTACACATTCCTCATCAAGCCAGGCTGTGGCAGCATCCCATATATAAGACAGAGGAAGACTGCCACAGAGGTTAGCTCAGGGCCAATCTTCCTCACCAAAATAACTAAATAAATAATGCTGTGATTACTCACCTTATAAATAAAACTTTGTGGACATCCCTGCTTCTTTCCATGTGACAAATTACTACACGGAAAAATCCTAAATCAAACGGCTATGAATAATCAATAAAGGAACGAAAACTAGTACTATAATAATCAAAAATTGGTAGTAGTAGAAGAGATGTTTTAGAAATCCAATCCTTGTCTATTATCTAGAGGAGTAAATACATAACTTTTAAAGCTGATAAATCAAAGCTGGTATATGTGTTCGATATAAACATATTACTTACAGATGTGGGCAGAACCACAAAAAGTTAAAGCAGAAATGGTCAAGGTGATTGGGCAGGAAGGGGACTGCAGCTTTTCATCACAGACGCATGTTTTTTTTTTTTTAGGATGATAAGCCCTGAGCTAACATCTGCTGCCAATCCTCCTCTTTTTGCTGAGGAAGACTGGCCCTGAGCTAACATCTGTGCCCATCTTCCACAGCATGGCTTGACAAAGAGTGCGTAGGTTTGGACCCGGGATCTGAACCGGCGAACCCTGGGCCACTGAAGCGGAATTTGCGAACTTAACCACTGTGCCACCAGGCTGGGCCCCGCAGACTCATTTCTTTCTCCAGCCTTGAGCATTTAGTACTTTGATAAAAAAATTCAAGTTTTGAAACAAAAATGTAAGCTTATTTAAATTAGAAAATACTTTGTCAAATTATCATCTAGAAAAAGAACATTCCTTTAGATGCCCATGGGGAATTTTTTGATGACCCTGACTTACTCTAGTAATTTCTTGTCAATTTGTTTATTATTTATATTCTGGTCCATTCAAAAGTTTTGAACTATTTTGGAAAAATACATACAGTATAAAATGTAAAACAGGTGAGGAAGCTGGGGTGTAGGAAAATAAGAGGAGGCCAGAGGACCAAAGAATCCATCAGAACCATCTGGAAAGGTAGTTGAGAATGAAGATCTGTGATCTTCTCCCAGACTTGCTAAATCGGAATCTCGAGGAGGCGGCTCTGGGACCTCCTTTTTAGCAGCCTCGGTGACTTGGAGTCCTCATGTAATTTAAAGGAAGACGAGTGATGATAAGGTATGAGGATGTTTATTAACGTCATGGCATTCAGAGCATGGGAGCTAGGGGGATGGACAGTGTGAGAGTGACTCCAAAGAACGCATTTAAAAATAAATCTTATATAAACTAGAATCATCCCTTCTCTCACTATAACATTTCATGATCCTCTTCTGATTTCACTAACCTCCCCATAACAGCCTGCACAGAGATGAGAGGACTCTCTGCCATTTTGTCCTTTGACTTTTACCCTTCACACGAAGATGCCAGCTGTGGGAGGTCTTCTTTTTTCTCTTGGCTCCATTCCTAGCCTACTGTACTATTTAGCTGGATATTCTAGTGTTGGGTGTCTTTTTCATGTATTGCATCAAGAGGTTAGACAGACACATAAAATTAGAAAAACCCTATGGATCAACTAGGCAGTGAGGGGTACTTAATCTTTTCTGCTGCTTGTGTTCTCATCCTCAAAATATATTTTCACATGCCTCATTAATGAAGTCAAAGTTACTCAATTTTTAAACATTGGATTTGGTATACCATAAATATAAAAGGAAAGAGACAGAATTATAGCTTAATTTTACAGTGGAATTAAGAATATATTAGAAATCATACATTAAAAAAGTTTACCAGCTTACAGTGACTTCTGCTGTAGCTGTAGCTTCTGTTCAATGATGTCTGAGAAACGAGGAACTTTTTTTGAAATAGCCACACGGATGTCATCACTCATATTAAAGCAGCTCCTGGACTTTGTTTTAAAATGTAAAAGTGATGAAAATCCCAATTCACAAAGGTAGGTAGTTGCAAACGGTATAAGGATTTCTAGAGCTGTCTTTGCCAGGTTTGGAAACGCTGTGAATTGAGCACACCAGAAATCCTCAAGCTTCATTGTCTCAAATTCCATTAGGATTTGGCCACTAGCTCGTAATTCAGCAAGATCATTTTTCATTAAATAACCATCATCGACAAAATCCAGATTAAAAAGAAATGGATCCAGTATCCATTTACTGGCCTCATCAAGGTCTCCAATGGAAAAATAGCCGTGGAAGAAGTTGCTCAACTGTTGCAGATGCAGTGTTATGTCAGTGGCAATGCATACTGCTTCATTATCTGAAACGATTATTTCTTCCAGAAAGGGAAAGTTGGTAAAATTTCTTTTCTCAATTCGCTTTAGCCAAAACGGAAACTTCCTAACAAAAGCAGATAACTTCTCTCTGGCTGACACCGTGTTCATCCCAGTCCTTTGCATAGACGCGCTAAGTTCATTTAGGTGTTTGAATAAATCTGCAAGGTATGCTAGGTGAATTTTAAACTCTTTATTTTCAAAGCCATCAACTAAATTACTGCTTTGGTGGTGAAGAAACTGATCTATTTCTTCATACATTTCAAAGACATGAGTAAGTATTTGGCCTCGAGAAAGCCACCGCATTTCAGTATGGAAAAGGAGGACACTATACTCTATTCCAATTTCTTCAAAAAAAGCCTGAAACACGCGATGATTTGGAGCTCGCCCTTTGATGAAATTTACTACCCTCACCACAGTAAACAGAGCATCCCTCAGTTTTGCAGGCAATGTCTTTGTGACAAGTTCATGAGGGTTTAACAAACAATGCGTGATCACGATATGAGGTACTTCTTTTTTCACACAAGCAACAAATTCTGAATTTTCTCCTAGCATAGAGGAGGCACCATCAGTACAAACAGAGCCACACACATCAAGTGCTATCTTATGCTTCCAAAAGAAGTCTCTGAAGAGATTGAACACATCTATTCCTTTCATTGTTAACTGCAAAGGTTCACAGAACAGGAATTCTTCTATGATCTCTCTCTCTTTTACGTATCGCACAAATGCCATTAGCTGACTGCAGTCATCCATGTCAGTTGTCTCAGCAAGCTGAACGCCCACTTTAAGAGGACTGGCTTTGATATCTTCCAGAACTTGCTGTAAGATATCCTGGCTCATTTCATCAATTCTAGAATGGATCACATCATCTGATAAGGGTACCTGCTGAAGCTTCTTTTGTGCATCTGGTCCCAGAACTATTTGTGCTATTTCTAATGCGCAAGGTTTCACTAATTTTTCAGCTATTGTATGAGGATTCTTCTCCTTGGCACATAAATAAGCAAACTGATATGACGCTTGTAACAAGGCATCCTCATGAGATGCAACTCCAAATGCTTTCAAGGTTTCATTCTGATCAGAATGTGCTGGCATATGCTTCAGGCTATTGAGATCATGCCCACCTACACCACCATGCTGCCTGTTAAAATGGTCAGACAGTTTCGATGGTCTGAGGTCAGCATTTGAGAATATCGAGTTACACAATACACATTGTGGGCGCTGAGTTCCATCAACCTCCGTTGTACAGGTGAACCAGTAACGAACATAGTCGTCATCCCATTTGCGTTTCTTCGACATGGCACCCAAAAATTCTCAGGTAGTATTCCAGAGATGCCGCAGAATTTTGCTTTGGGAGTAAAATATAACCCACACATTAAAAATCAGTGGCTAACCAAATTAAAACAAAGCCACATCACATGCCATCCTGTCATCTGTGTGCATGTCAAGAAATATCCTGTAACATGTCAGTTCAAAGTAAGCCATGACAGCATGACAGTCCAACTTAAAGATAACAGCTCACACAGCTAATGCCCTAGAATAAATGACTTGTCAGCCAGTTATGTATGGGAGATTTGGGCTTATACAAATTGTGAATACTTGTAAGTTCTTACTGGTGAATTGCAGTTATGGCTTAATTTGTTTTCAATGATGTATGTTCCAAACAAATCTGATACAGTTTGTATCCTCGGAAAGGGAATCTCATTACCACCCACTTCTTCCATCCTGCACCAAGGATGTGTGCACAGCCCCAGTCATGAAGCACTGAATAGAGAAGGGAGTAATTCAATAAATACTCTAAGGAAGGGCAGAGATTGCCATGGTGGCTAGTTCTTTTTAATAGTTAAGGAGTAAAAAGGCCTGTAAAACTATTCAATCCTTAAGCAGCTTTGATTCCAACTTAAGCAGAGAATTTCAACCAGGTCTGATTAAGCCACCCTTGACAAACAAGTAGGATACAAATTTGGCTCAGAGCTTTCTTGCTGCTAAAGTGTAACCCACTATTCATCCGTGATTCATACGGTCCATATAGAAAAACAAAACAAGCTGCTCAGGAGAAACACAACTATTCTTATTACCAAGACTTCAGAAAATTTCTCTCATAGGACACCCTTACTTACAATAGAAATTTCATGATGCTTTTTCATAAACTACCCCTCAGTAAAAACAGTCAAGAAAGGAGCTGAAACAATGGAATGAAAATAAGCAGCATTCCTGACCTGGCTTAACCCAAGAGGAGAATGTAGAAGCAGTGGTTCTCTAGTTTAGTAAATGGAGGAATCATCTAAATCTCTTGCGAAAATATGGATTCCTGAGCCCCATGCCCAGAGATTCTGATTCCCCGGCTTTGGAAGAGTGTTCCAGAATCTGTATTCTGAAGAAGCATTTTAGATAATTCTTATGAATTGTAACTAGAGCAGTAATCTTTAACAAAAGCTGCCCATCACAATCCCTGGAAACCTCTTTGAAAGGCTGAACATCCCTGTACCACCTTAGAACTAATAAATCATCTTCTCCAGAAGTAGGACAAAAGAATCCAAAATAACGTTGTCCAGGTGATTCTGATACATATCCTAGTAAGTGGCCGGATTTAGAGGAATGAAACATATCCTTCAGGCCAATCCCTAGCTGGCAGATATTCTAGCTTGCTAAGTAAACAGTCTAAATGCTTTAATAGGCGTTTACGTTTTCTGAGTTGATGACAACCTTCTGTGAAAGCTGAGGGACCTAAAAAGAAAGCCATGCCTTTTTTCTTTTTCTTCCTCCTTAGCAATGAGCAAAGGTATAATCCATAGGTAGGCTCAAATACACCTTAGAAAACAATTCTATCTCCCAGATAAGTGATTCCCAAAGTTTCCAAAGTTCTATGCCACTGAATGTGGCTGAAATAACTTAACAGGGGCACATTTAAATCCAAATGCCCACTTTGGCCATAAAATAAAGTCACAATAAGTAAGCCAAGAATATTTACTTAAAGCACTAGCTTTCTAGTGGCTCTGCCAAGATTCCCTTGTTGTAAAATATACTTCTATGTAACTAATAAGTTGACCTGCCATATGGTTGTTACGAGCCAGTTAAAAATTGGAAGATGTCTGCCAATCAATAAAGACGATTTGAAGTTTAAAGAGTCAATCTTAAGCCTTCTTTTGTCAAGTGATGAGACTATAGGGCCAACTGTGTTTAGAATCGATCCTAATTGACAGCAATAAGCATAAAACATGATTATCCTTCTGTATTGTTATGTAGATTTACTATGTGTATTTTGAGGGGCAGAGGAAGTGAAGGAAAAACCTTGTTTCAGTCTCATTAGAAATCATTACAGGACCGGTTAAGAGTCCATTCCTATTCACCTTGACTATGTTGCTCAAGTATATTTTGACTGAAGATTTACCTGTTTTGAACAAAAGAATTTTTAGAAAAATTCACTTATAGTATTCTTCTCCATCCCCCTCAAAAGGGAGAACAGATAGCAAGGATTTTCAAGATCCTCAAAGATGAACTTACCGCCCAAGAGACTGTCTTGTGTTTTAGAACCTCACAATTTTCACTTGCTCCTTTGTGGTATTTAGCAATCACAATATCCTAAAACATGTAAACATTAAAAAAAGCATCATCTTATTAGGGAATTATTGTTAATCTAAGCGCGTGCGATAAATGGTATGGTTGTGTCCAAAAAAAGTTCTCATTTATTAGAGATACAGACTTATTTACAAATGCAATGATGTCTCGGATTTCCTTTGAAATACTGTACTTCAGCACACACAGACACACAAACATAAAGTAGGGTGGAGACAGAAGAAACAAGATGCACCTTGAGTTGGTAACTGTTGAAGCTGGATGATGGGTACACATTCATTACACCATTCTCACTTTTTTGAGTATGCTGAAAAATTTCCAAAATAAACAGTAAAATAAAAAGCATTATCTTACCAAACAGAAATCATTCGGGTTTAGAATGATTCTTTTGACAGTATGTTCAGAGAGATCTTAAGATGCAGAATGAAAGATCTGATATAACAACGAAAGATCTAATATAACAAAGTAAAATGTTTTGGCAAGTTTATGAAGGATAAGGGTAGATATGAAAAAATATCACAACTGGGAGAAAAAACAGTTAAACGTAAACATGCACATAACAGAGATATTTGAACGCTAAAACATCTGTGTCAGCAATGACAACACCAAAGCGCAGCTGTACGCCTAAACTCCAAACCAAACGCACTTGCACTTGCACTGAGCCACCGCCGCCGGCAGCCCACGGGACGTGCGGTGTCTGGGGAGGCGGAGGATTCAGTCATCACCGTTTACAGTTATAAGCAAGAGCCAGGAGAAAAGGGTCGGGAATGTGGTGGCAGAGCAGACGCTGCAGAGGCCAACGCCTGGGATCCCGGCTTTGTCACTCAGAGGCTGGGACCTTTCCCAGGCTCCACTCGTCAACTGGGGATGACAATAGTACCTACCTTCCAGGGCTGCTGGGAGGTTTACTTATGAGCACGCATGCACAGAACACCAGCTCGTACTGCTGGCCCTGTCGGTGTGTTACTAAGGACCGAGCGTCTGGCAGGCGGCCCCGGCGAGGAAAGCAGGCTCGGCTGCTCTCCGTCCGCCCTTCTCCCAGCCAGAGGCGCAGGCCCGGGGATGCTCGGGCTTCCTTTAGGCGCCCGCTTCGCGCTCCAGCTCGCTCTCTGCTCCGGCGGGGGCGCAGCCTCTGGGCGCCGGAAGCAGTCTAGGCAGCAGCCCTTCAGGGCCGACACGGGGCAGAAACCTGCGGAACGCGGTTAGAGCTAAGCTTCCGCAGCGCCCTCCGCCGCAGCCACACCAGGGCTCCATCCGGGTTCTCCGGGCGGCTTCCCGCCCGCACACTGGGGGAGGCGGTTCCCCGCACGCAGGCGCATTAGCAAACGGCTGAGGGCCCGGCTGGCTTGAGTAGGGAGCATGCGTGATGGCCCTTCTAGCTTGTGTCCGTGGAGGTGGGAGTTTTTTGCTTGTTGTGTCTGGCAGAAAAGATGAATCGTAGAGACTCAGGAATGGAAGGCGTTGTAAAGCCCCCATAGTTCTAATTGTTAACATTTAGAGCACTAGATATAAAGTTTTCTGTCAGACTTTGTGCTTGGAGATTATAATGCTCCAATAATTACCAGTTTCTATGTGGAATCAACGAGGAAAAAAAGAAGGAAGATCATTCTACTCCCAAATGAAACGTTCAGGCAAATGGGACTAGCTGTACATTCCATTAAGATACTAAGGTGGAGGATGAGCTTGCATTGTCTTGCCCCCCCCCCCCCCATATCTTTAGCTGAAGGTGGCATTTAAGGTGGCAACCTTGGCCATTTTGGCAAGTTGCTGTTTTCCTGGGTTTCTCCCATGTATACATGTTATAAAGCTTTGTTTGATTTTCTCCTGTTATTCTGTCTCATATCAATTTAATTTGCAGACCAGCCAGAAGGACCCAGAGTGGGTAGAGGAATTGTCTTCCTCTCCTACATTATAAACTTAATGAAATGGTATTTTATTCATTTTTGAATAATCAATCTTGTGAGAAGCATCCCACAAGGTTAGGGGAGGGGGAAGCATCAAAGAACGTGGGTCAGATGCATCATTTTCAGGTGTTTAGAGTGAATGTGATAAAGACTGAGAGCCTGCTTAAGGTTTCTGTGAATGGAAGAAACTGCAAAGGACCAGCCTTCCTGGTCCACAAACCTGGGCCTTAAATACCAGAGAAAGCAGTAGGCTTTAGAGGCAGAGATACTTGGCTTTATGTCCAGGCCCCAGTACTTTGAACTGTTAGGGCATGAGCAAGTTACCTGGACTCTTTAAGCCCGTGTGCTTACTGTAAAATAGGGATATCATCCATTACTCACCCCACGAAATTGTTCTGAGGAGGTAACATACGAAAACTACAGCACACAGTTCCAGCACTCGAAAGGCAGCTATTATTGAGACAGTAAAATCAAAGCTCGTATCTTGAGTAATGTTCCAGATACCTTTTTTCCAAAGTGAAACAAATAAGATTTCAGATATTATAGAATTCTACTTAAAATCAGAGTGAATTAGGTTTCACAGAGAACAGAACCCAAAAAGGTTAGGTGACATGTTTTTTGAGTTAAAGAATCCTGAAATTTTCTAAATCAAACTCACAGAAGCTAACCCAGGCTCTCTGTCAGTCCTATAAACCACTTTTCTGCCAAAATTTTAAATAATGCTACAGACTACTCACAGTCAATTCTCAATTATATATCTTTATTAACAAAAGATAAATAAAATACAAAATAGATACCAATGTCAGACTTTCTGTTGAACCATCCTATGTTAAGGTAGGAATATGAAAACAAATTTTTGACATTCTTAAAGTAGGTAAGAATTAGACCTATTTGCATTGCTGTATTAATTTCATACTAGTCTGAATCTAGATACCACATATATCCATAGTACTTGACAATTTGATGAAGTTACTCTCCCATCAGCACTATTTCTGAGATGCTAACAATGCAATGTCCTGGGAGGTTTTGGTAGCTTAGAAAACCCAGCGAGTTGTTAAAAGTCCACGTACAATGTACAGGCTATTACTGATCCCACTCTCACTGTCAGTATTACCTTCACAATGTTCGTAGAAGAGGATCATGGCAATCTCAGTTACTAATATCCCTATAAGCTATCCTTTTAATTCTTTGAAGAAAGCTTCAACAAGAGGTTTTGCTTTTTGCAAATTTTACAAAGTTACACCTGCTGGCTATAAAGATTAGGAACAACGGATATTCTACAATCTTTTAAAATGTAATATTCATGATTGTTACACAAAGTAATCACAATAAACTAGTATCACAAATTATATCCTCTATTATAAAGGGGAGGATTTCTGTGTCTGAAGACTCACGTCTTGAAGGGTAAAACACCAGGTAGTGATCAGTCGACACTGACTGAAGGATAAGTTATTTTTCTGTTCAAAGGCTAACACATTTAGGTGTAAGGTACAAGGAAATATTTTAAAATCAAAATTTTATAACCAAGTGGAAAACAGAATTATTACCACACAGACTGATGTCAGGGATAAAGTTATTCACATGTCCTGCAGACTTCCCTTCAGTAACCCAAAGCCCAAGATAGAATACTACTTTTAGCTTCAGACCAGGAAAACCTTGGAAGGCAAAAATGAATGATTAGCAAATAACTACAATTATAGTTACTAGTAATTTAAAAAAACCAAGACCTGATTTTGAGAAAGACTAAGTAATCTGCCTTCAAGATGTGTGCTAACACTAAAGGACCATAAAAATTGAAGAAATAAAGTTTGAGACTTAATAAATATAGAGCGTAAGATATTCTTTTTTTCTTTTTTTAAAGATTTTATTTTTTCCTTTTTCTCCCGAAAGCCCCCCAGTACATAGTTGTATATTCTAGTTGTGGGTCCTCCCAGTTGTCGCACGTGGGATGCCACCTCAGCATGGCCTGATGAGTGGTACCATGTCCGTGCCCAGGATTCGAGCCGATGAAATCCTGGGCTGCCGAAGCGAGCGTGCGAACTTAACGACTCGGCCACGGGGCTGGCCCTGAGCGTAAGATATTCTTGATAGGTAGAGAGCCAAGGCCTCCTTCCACATCACTAATATAAAATTGGAAAAAAATCTTACTCTGCCTTTAATGTATCTCCTCTTTCTTTTTCTTCTTTGTTTCTTCTGTGTGAGAAGGAATGAATTTACCATGAGACTTCAGGAACCTTTATTAAAGTCAGGCACAAGAAGAGTAGACACAGAGTTTTCCACCTACAATCATCAGCAAGAAGCTCAAAGAATGTATCAGCAGTGTCTATCTTGGGTGACCATCTACGACTAGTTACTACTGTCCAAGGAAAGAGGCCATGGGGTCATCGGGCCTCTGACGTTTCATTCTGTAGGCCTCCATTTCCTCTTCCGTGGGTTCCCGAGTTTCGTATACGCTATTGTAAGGCCGCTTCCTCTCATCAATCTGCATGATCTCCTTGACATGGAGAAGGCGGGCCTCCTCTGCATTCAGTGCCTATAGTGAGAGGAAAAACATGAGTACCATGGCTCTCCATCAGATCTCTTTTGTTCAAAAGTGGCAGAGTACCGAAAGCCCCACTGAATATGAACTGCTATGTCAAAAACCTAGATTCCCTGAAAAAGCCAGGGAGTCAGTCCTTCTACTGTCAAGCTACAACTAATCACTATTTGGCTCATATATTTTCATAGAGCACAAAATTCTATGACATTTTCAATGTTACAGAAATTTTATTTAATAACAAAAATTGAATGAGGTTCATTTTACTGACAGAAGCTGGCAACTGATGCTTCAGGTGGAGACTGCAAGACATTTCCCAAGGACTTGCTGAAACTTACAAATTATAGAGTTAGAAGGCAATTCTTTCTGGGCAACGAGCCAATAACTCTAAACTAACAGCTTTAACAAGCACATTTCTTCTGTGCCTTAGTGATAGTTAACAAATAATCCAAGAAGCAGGCAAGACCAAGACACATCAAATCTCCACTCACATTCCAGACCTGATGCAAGGTGACCTGAGCAAATCACCCAGACTCGGGCCTCGCTTCCTCATTTTTAGAATGGGGCTGGAGACAGAACTAGATGATCTCCTCAGGCCCCTACAAATAAAGAACCCTGTTGCCACTCTTACTATTTATTTAGACCTCACGAAGTACCTTTTTCAATTTTTCATGTTTCTTTTCTTCGTCCTCGCTGTCTGAACTGCTCTTTCGATGCTGCTTCTTCTTCTTCTTCTTCTTCTTTTTCTCCTCTTTTAGTTTTTCCTGATGCATCTGACGGGGAGGGTTGAAATACAGTGTTATTAACGCAAAGACAAAGCGCTGGTGCAAGTTTTAAAGTCCTCCCTCCAGGACTTAAAAATTCAGGACAAATCATCACAGACTCACCTCCATGAGGGTTTGAGGTTTTTTCACCGATTCTTCTCCAGTGATATCATTTACAAGACATTCCTCTGAATTCTGTGGGGAAATATATGTAATTTGACTTGAGTATCATAGAGACCAATCATCTAAGAAAACGTTAAAATTTGAAACACGAGAAGATAAGTTTTATCCAGACTTTGACTTAAGAGCTTTGGCTATTTTACCCCGTCAGAACTAGAGGACAACTACGTACAGCAATCTCCTTCCCAGCTTCTCCAGTACAATAGGAATACTTGAAAAAAGAGTGACAGCATTTGTATCCCCATCGGCCTTCTTTCCAGTAAGATCCCCAGATATGCTGCAGAAGAGAGAGAGAGGTTACTTAAAAAGGGACCTGAAACTAGGGACTCTCATATACTGTTGATAAGAGTATTAAATAATCCAGTCCTTTTAAAGGTAATTTGGGAGGAAATTTACGGGGATTCTAGGGCTAGCAAATAGGGAGAGGGTGGCCCGCCCTCAAGTGTGAGGAGCAGGTATTACAGTTACAACGGTCTTACATTGTATTCCCAAAAACCTATAAAAAACATTTAGGATATCTGAATTCTCTTGAAAAATTTAGAAGCACTGGGGAATGCTGGGACCACATTCCCACTTGTCAATAACTGGCTGTTACTGAATAGTGGATGCCCCATTAGACAGGGCTTATGTTCTCTAGTTTGTACAATTTGCCTGGCTCGCTTCGCTCATATAGATTACTGGCCTGGCTCCTACAGTTAGTTACGTTTTTGACCCCTGACTTGAAGAGACAACTGTAGTTTGGGGACCTCAAGGGTACAGCAAGTGACATTATATACTTCATGATGTGATGCAATATGAAGTATACTGCATCACCCGTGAAGTGTTCTTGTCAAAACATTTAACTTATATCTAATCAAGGCTTTAGGTCTGAATTCCTGTTATAGGAAATACAGGAGATAAAGGAATAAGTTATATGATATCATTAGCAACCAGCTGAGTACAGAATATGAGATAGTTTACAGGATAACTGGCCTGATCTGTTAAATAGTCACTGTCACGAAAAAGGAGAGAGGCATTCTAGACAAAAGGGATATAACAACCAGTAACAAGCAAAATAAACTTCGATTGGATTCTGACTCACAAAAAACACCCAAAACCAAATAGCCACTTAAAGGCGTTTTTGGGTATCTTTTGGAAAATGTGATTAAGGACTAGAGATTAGACAATATTACAGAGTTAACATGAATTTTCTACAGTGTGTTAATGGTAATGTAGTTACATAGAAGAACATCCTTAATTTTAGGAAATACAAGATACAGTGTTTATGGGTAAACTGTCATGATATCTGTAATTTTCAAATTTTTCAGTCAAAAAATTTATAAATATAAGATATACATAGCGCACACACACACACACATACGTAGACAGATCATAAATGGCCATATGTAAATACCCACTT
The DNA here is from genome assembly GCF_041296265.1 of Equus caballus. Classification (NCBI taxonomy): domain Eukaryota; kingdom Metazoa; phylum Chordata; class Mammalia; order Perissodactyla; family Equidae; genus Equus; species Equus caballus. Next base: position 35,010,444 of record NC_091697.1, on the reverse strand, counting down.
AGGTGGTAGGTACATGGGCAAACGTAACAGTACTCTTTCACATTTTTTCTATTTTTGGAAAAATTTCATAAAACAAATTTAAAATGTAAAACAAAACAAAAAAAGCTCAACAATGATTTGCTAATGAAGTTGTAACAGAAAAATACAATCCAGAGCAAAATGCTAACAAGGACACAAGACAGTTCTGGTTCAACACATACCGTGTGATTGTGGATCTTCACATCCTCCTCATACTTAGAGCAGGCGACGGCCCGCTCCTGTCCTTTGATGACTGTCCCATGTCTTGAGTACTCCACATAGTCTTCGGTCTGAGCTAAAAGCAACTCAGCTGGAGGGGCATCCAGGTGTTCTTGGCCGCCATACTAAAAGGACATTGAACATGATTAAATACATTTTACAAAGATCTGCATTCATCTCTCTACCAAAGGGTTTATTTCCAATCAGAAAGATTAGAGGAACATATATTTTATTTAAAGATTGGCACCTGAGCTAACAACTGTTGCCAATCTTTGTTTTTTCTGCTTTTTCTCCCCAAATCCCCCCAGTACATAGTTGCATATTTTCGTTGTGGGTCCTTCTAGCTGTGGCACGTGGGACACCACCTCAACATGGCATGACAAGTGGTGCCATGTCTGTGCCCAGGATCTGAACTGGCAAAACCCTGGGCCGCTGAAGAGGAGTGCGTGAACTTAACCACCTGGCCACGGGGCCGGCCCCATAAAGGAATATTCTTTATGGGCTTTGTTATACAAAACAAAGTGAAAAAAAGGCCATCAAATTTTCATAGGCAAATAAAAGATGTGTCAGTTGCTATTCATCTGTTGAATGTGATAGATTACAAAATGGCCATAAGTTTCTCATATTCTTCTATGTATACCATTTGCTACATGACTTTGCCGCTCTTCCCCTCAAGAGATAGAGTCTGGGGACTGGCCTGGTGGCGCAGCGGTCAAGTTCGCACATTCTGCTTTGGCATCCCGGGGTTCACGGGTTCAGATCCTGGGTGCGAACATAGCACTGCTTAGCAAGCCATGCTGTGGTAGGTGTCCCACATACAAAAAGTAGAGGAAGATGGGCATGGATGTTAGCTCAGGGCCAGTCTTCCTCAGCAAAAAGAGGACTGGCAGCAGAGGTTAGCTCAGGGCTAATCCTCCTCCAAAAAAAAAAAAGAGAGGTAGAGTCTGTTTCTCCATCCTTTGAATCTGGCCTGACCTTCTTACTCATTGTGGCCTCTAGGAAATTGGCAAATATGATGCAAACAAAGGCCTGTTAAGCACATGTGCACTGGAGCATACTGTTTGTTGCTGGTCTCTGGTATCCTGAGAATGCCATGCAAAGAAGCTGGGCCAGCAGACCAGAGGGACAGAGAGGAGCTATTCCAAATGAGGCCTGCTCATTGACAGATACCAAAGTGAGGCTGTCCCAGATCATCCAGCCTTAGATGGGCAGGCTCAGACCAGGAGACCCAGCTGACATACAAAATGGTGAGAAATAAGAACGTTTATTTTAAACTACTAAGTTTTAAGGTAGTGTTTTGTTTTTTTTTTTTCCCCTGAAGAAGATTCACCCTGAGCTAACATCTGCTACCAATCTTGCCACGCTGCTTCTTTTTTTTTAACATGTGAGCTGTGGCCACAGCATGGCCAGTGACAGACAAGTGGTGTGGGTCTGTGCCCAGGAACCAAACCTGGGCCACCAAAGCAGAGCACGCTGAACTTAACCACTAGGCCACTGGGGCTGGTCCTAAGATAGTTTGTTTTGCAGCTCAAGCTCACCTATACAGCTATACTAATACAGTAATACCAGCTGATTAAGTCAATGGAAAGAAACGATGATCCCTGATGGATTAAAAGGGACTGTGTATTGTATTCCAAATGTAAACTGAACGCTTACTCATTGGTAATTTCTCTTTAAGGAATGTTCTTCTTTAGCATTATGGTCAAAATTACCTTTTCCAGGATGCTTTCTTTCTGCTGTTCCTTGAAGTCTTCTTTTTTGACTTTGAAGGACTTATACAACAGCTCAAGTTTTGTAGGATCGGCTTGCAGATGCACTTCAGATCCCTTGTCATAGGCTTCCCAAGCAAACACTAGAGTAATTAAAAACATCTTAATGAGTAGTCAGCTACATTGATTGCATGCTTCTTGAAAACAACCCTTAAAAAACGCCCCCAAATTTCTTATGAGCTGATATGAAATACCTTGACATATAGCAAACACTTACACTGTGTCTGAGCCATTGAAATGGTATCGCCTGTGTATCTAACAAAGTTATCTCCCGCATAGCTCACTCTGTAAATACAAATTAAAAAAAAATTGTTTCAGAGACTCATTTCTTTAAGGAAAGTTAATTCTTTTCTGACCCAACCAGGGATGATGCTCATTTTAATTCAGATTCAGTTTTATGATTAAAAACTCCCCTCCCCCACCTTGAAATCTATACATTTAACTTGATACTTACTCATCTGGGTTCTTTCCTGCATTGGCATAGGGATTCTCTCTCATCGCTCTAGTTTTGGGATCATAGTAAGCAGAATTTGGATCTAAATTCCGCAAATACTAGAAGGGAAAAATGTTTTAAGACTGCATTAATGTTTACTTCTGTCAAAAATGGTTTCAGCAAACTAGTAGTAGGAGTTGATCATGATCAATTGAATGCGTGTGTGCATTTCTGGGGTAGAGATGAAGAGAAAAAGACAGAATGACACTTGATCTTGGAATGACTGACTATATTACCCATTTACTGCTCAGATACCAGACGAGTAGACAAAATTTAGGCTGGGAAGACAAATATTTTTCGAATATGTATGTCAAGTTGGCAAGGCTTACTTTTGCAATATCTTCTCGAATCCTGAGATTCCGGACAGTAATTCGTCTCTTAGAGTCAAAGTTCTGTCCAGGCATGTCAATATCATCTGCATATTTATCTTCGTCCTCATCTTCACTATTATGATCTTTTTCCTGAAAGAAGGAGAGATTGGGGAAAAAACTGTAAGACACAAAGAATGGCATCTAGTTCTGGTTTTCCTTTCTTTTCCGCTTAACCAAACCTGTATTCACTTGTGTTCTTTAAAATTATTATTATTATTATTAATTATATATCATTATTACCATTAGCTATAAGAAATTGAAAAACGTAATGTGTGCCCAGACAGGGCAAATATTTATTACCGTCTGAGAATTTGGTTCCTCTTCTCCCCACTGGTGTTTTGGAGAATTCTGCAACATGAAAGAAGAAAAAGAATTTGTAATTTTATTCCACTGAATCAGCTGACTATTTAGCACTTTAAAAACATGTTAAGATAATATAATTTAAATCTAATTGAACAAATTCTCATATTTCTCACTCATAATAAGTATATAAGTTCTGAATACAAGATATCATTGTGAGTAATTTTACTAGACTATCTACAAAGCCCAAAAATTTCTAGAGAATTTTCATTGATATAGGATTATAATCATACAAAGGTAACAGGAAGATTACATTGACCAATGTACCCAACAAATACTCATTTCACATGTTCATTTTTAGACATACCATTTTCACTAAACTTGATTAGTTTCCTATTAAGGCCAAAAAGAAAAGTTACCAAGATCATGTAATAAGTATTTTTATAGCCAAAACAGCCTTTGTAAAATTTGGGCAATGAAGAAATCCACTCAGGTGACATGGTATTGTGATTTAAGGAGAGTCTGAAATCCTTGTCACAAAGAGAATCTTTCTTCATTAGCAATTGGTCAAGATCCTCTCTAACTCCACAAAATGCCTAGAGCAAAGTGGTCAGTACTTCATCTCGTCCCTTTAAAAAGGCTTCAAAGGCTAAAAAGAATACCTTATAGCATTAGTAGGGGGATGTGGAAATGTGTGTGTGAGAAGAAAAAATATCTATAGCTCTACTGAATGGTAACTAAGTGATCTGTCATCAAAATTTCACATATACATATTTACTGCACCAATAATTATACTTTTAGGAATTTATCCTAAGGAAACAACATGTCAATTATACAAAGATGTATTTACAAGAACATGATAGTGTTGTGTATAGTATCAAAAAATTGGGGAAAAAATCAAATTAACAATAGATTATTGGTTAGATAAATTACTACACTCGATATTGGAACAATGAACAACCATTAAAACTGATTCTACCCAAGGTACAGAAAAATATATAATTTGCTACCCTTTTTTTGTTGGGGGAAAAAAAGGGAAGGGTGGGAATAAGATTATATATTTCTATTTTTACATAAGAAACTCTGGAAGGATATACACCTCTGGAAGGATCCACAAGAAAAGTGAAAAAGGTTATGAGGGAGGTGAGGTTTAGCAATATGGTGGATGGAAGCAGGGGTGGGAGACTTCACTGCATATCTTCTTTTTTTTTTTTCTTAAGGATTGGCACCTGGGCTAACAACTGTTGCCAATCCTTTTTTTTTTTCCTGCTTTATTTCCCCAAACTCCCCCTGTACACAGTTGTATATCCTAGTTGCAGGTCCTTCTAGCTGTGGGATGTGGGACGCTGCCTCAACGTGGCCTGATGAGCAGTGCCATGTCCGCACCCAGGATCCGAACCCTGCGCCGCCGCAGCAGAGCGCGTGAACTTAACCACTCGGTCACAGAGCCGGCCCCCTGCATATCTTCTTAAAGTGTTTTGATTTTTGAACCATGTGAATTTATATAAAAATAAATGATGCTATGGTGTACATTTAATGACACAGAGAACAAGTCCTATCGCACTATATATTTTTTCATGGAAAGAGTAGGTGATAAATGAGTATGTAAAGATGAATCTATTTAAAAAACATGTTGTATTATAATCACGCACATATATAGATATGTGTGGAGGGGTGGAGTGGGACCTAGAACGGCCTACTTCAAAATGTTAACAGTAAGGGGGCCGGCCCCGTGGCCAACTGGTTAAGTTTGCGCCCTCTGCTTCAGCAGCCCAGGGTTTCGCCAGTTTGGATCCCGGGTACAAACACGGTACCGCTCATCAGGCCATGCTGAGGCGGCAACCCACATAACACAGCCAGAGGCACTCACAACTAGAATATACAACTATGTACTCGGGGGCTTTGGGGAGAAGAAGAAGAAGAGGAAGGGAAAAAAAAAAGATTGGCAACAGTTGTTAGCTCAGGTGCCAATCTTTAAAAAAAAAAAGTTAACAGTGAACACGGGATATTTTTCTTCTCTGTAATTTTCTAAATTTTTTGCTGTGTTACTTCCAAATCAGACACTTTTTTTTAAAAAACAATTTTTTTAGAGGTCCCACAAGTTGCCAGTTCAACAGAGGACATTTACATAGACAATTAAATCTCCATAGCAGAGACTGCTCTACTATATGTAGTTAATTTTAATATCCAAGTGGGCAAAATTCATCAGTCCCCTCCATATATTTAAGTGTGTTACCTGGGGAAATAAATTATACTATGCTTACAACAAACAATAGAGAATAGGTTAGAACAAGAGAAACAGGCCCTCTTCCTTTTTCCAGAGTTGGTAATAATTGACAACAATCAAGAGTAGTTACCAATTACCAAGTGTTTATGATGTGATATGTATGCTAAGCCTCCTCGGGGGTTGGTGGTGTTATCTCTACTTTAGAGACGATAAAATGAGGCTCAGAGAGGCAAATTAACTTTTCTAGGCCCACCTAGCTGGCCAGGGGCAGAGCTGGATTTTAACCTGTCTGTCAACTTGTGCTGTGAATCCACCTGACAGGTGGCCTCAGTGACAGCTTACTTGGTGTTGACTTCGTTCTGTTTGCTTGTAATTATATTTGCTGAGACTCTTTTAGGAATTTAAACTCAAAAACTCCAAATGTTTAATTTATTATTTGGTCACGGCATGAATTTGTTAAAAAGAAAACTTTCAGAACTCTAATAAGCATAATATACTTTAACTATTAAGTTGACATGATTTAAAAAAGGAAAAAAAATACCTGGCTGCAATATATCATTTTTTTTTTAGTAGGAAAATTTTTTTACCCAGCTATAAAATTATTACATGTTCATTATAGAAAATGTGGGAAATACTAAAAAAAGAAAAAAAGAAAAATTCACTAATTCTACATTAAGTAAGAACTGGTGCTCTGGTCTTTTTTCCTATGTGGTAATATAATAATATTTTCTCATGTGTCATTAAAATATAAGTATTTTCCAGAGTTGTTACTAAATCTTGATAAAATTCATTTTAAAAGCTATGCAACATAGTGTCATGAGATGCAGAATAGCTTACTCCACCAATTCCTTACTAGGCTATTTCAATTTCTTGCTGTCATAAAAAGTGCTGCAATGAGTATCTTTGTGCATAATGCTTTTTATGAATACCAGAAAATACTTTAGGATGGATGGATCTACTAATTCCAGAAAAGGCATATGGCAGTATTCTTTCTAAAATAATTGCATCAATTTATATTCCCATGAACTGTATAAAAGTGTCAGTTTTACTTTCCCTTCAATAGTACCTCTCTCTCCTTCAAATCTTTTCTAACTTGAGACATATAAAACATATTCTTGTTTCAATCTTCATTTTTTGTTTACTAAAAGTTTGAATTTTATTTTATTTATTTTTTTTGCTGAGGAAGATTCACCCTGAGCTAACATCCATTGCCAATCTTCCTCTTTTTCACTTGCGGAAGATTGGCCCTGATCTAACGTCTGTGCCAATCTTCCTCTATTTTGTATATAGGATGCATCTACAGCACAGCCTGATGAGTGGAGTAGGTCTGTGCCCAGGATCTGAACCTGTAAACCGGGGCCGCCAAAGCGGAGCACGTGAACTTTAACCATTCAGCCATGGGGCCAGCCCCTGAAGTTTTTTTACTGAACATTTTTATTACTTACAGCCTGTTCCACTAATTTTCCTGACGCCAACTCTTCTTGGAGTTTCTGGGCTTTCAGTGTTCGTTTTGCCTAAGAAAAAAGGAAACGTTTGAAATTTACTTACAACATTCAAATGAACGTTTAATCTTATATATTTAAAATAAATAAGTTTATTATTTTCAGAAAAGGTCACTGGACAAGATTACGTCTTTGAGATGTCTTGTAGCTCTAGACCCATAGCTCTCCAAAGAAGAGGAGTTGCAAAGCCCTGTATGAACCAGGCATTAACGTGAGCTGAGCTAGCCAGCACCAGCCGTAAACTGCAGAGAGCAAGCCTTGTCTAAATGGGGCAGTTGCCTCCTGACTCCAGATGACTGACTCTTGCCAGGCAGGCCTATGATTACCATATATTTCATTGTTCAAGAAAGATGAAATTCAGATGTTTATGTGAAATCCCATGATTTTTAAATGTTAACTCTACTTAAAAAATAAAATGGCAGTGTGACTATGGTTTTTAAGGAATAGGTGTGAGTAGGTGAAATCATAAAAGAAAAATCTGAGGTTGAACTAAACAACTCAATTTTCTCAATGGGTTACCCTATTCCTCTTCCACCACCCTCAAATGCCACGTGACAACTGTAAAACAGGCCCATGGGTAAGCCACAGTCTGAGGGCCAAGAGTTGATAACCTCAAAAAGCCAAAAGATTTGAATACTAATCTGTTCTCATGCTTCCAGGATTTTTTGCAACCTAAGTCAGGGAGTAAAGGACAATACAAGAATCAAATAAAAAGAAATTGCTGCCAAATAGGGCTAGCACACTGTTTATTTTCACCATTCAATTAGGCTTAGTATTATTACTATAATAAAAATGTCACCATTTTTATACTGCTCGAAGACACAAAAAATAGAGCTGCTAAATCAGAGCTACAGCAAAATGTACCTTCTTTAAGGATAGTAGGAAAGCAGGAAATTTTGCTCACCAGATCAACTTTGGCATATTCCTCTACAATTTTCATGTGTTCTTCCGGATTGTAGCCATTCCACCGATCCCTCTTCCCATCATAGTCAAACATCAGCTGAGGCTGGACATGTTCATCTGGAGCTATATTAGTACCTGTAAATTTTGCTCCAACTCGCCTGGGTCTCTGGAAAACAGAATAAGATTAAATCTTTTCCTAAGTATCTGTAGCCCAGAGGAAAATTTTGTATAATCTTTACAGAGTGGGTGTGAACACACCATGGGACTTTACGGTCTATTCGATTATCAGTTAGGCTTCCAGCAGAAAATTTTGATGGTGCTAAACATTTTCACTCAATTTTTATTTAACTTGTACCTAAAAACAGTAATTTTAGAAAAACAGAATTAAGCTCTCTGACAAAGAATAAAGAAAGACTCTGACAAGTTTCCAAACTTCTCAAAGGTGAACTTACCTCAAAGCAGTCTTTCTTTTTGTGTGTCATGGCGCCACAATTTTCACATGCTCCTTTGCGGTACTTAGTTGTTATGGAATTCTACAAATGGATATAATGAAAAACAAAGAAAGTGTTCCATTTATCTGCATAAGTTAGAAATAACTTTGGCTCTCTTTACTATATTGTCTAGTGAAATGATTTATTTGTTAAGAGGAAAATAAGCTAGTCTTCACGTTGTTATAAATGAGAAAGTTTAAGGACTTCAGCAATATAAAATTTAAAAGGGAAAATACAGAAGCTAAAGTAATACATATTGTGAATTTTAATACCAGACAAAAGGTTACATAATCTGTTTCTACTTTATATAGTACTGCATTAAAGGTTCTTATATTAAGTTCTTAAAATAAAATCTCCATTTCTACATGGATATACACTGGCTGCCTACATACCTCTTTTACACCCCTCTTGTACCATTCTCCAGAGGAGCTGTACTGCTTCTGTTTCTCTGGTTGTGGTCTCTGATGCTTTAAAGTAGGTCTTTTTGATGGATCAATATACCATGGCACGGAAGAAATATACTGAGGAATATGAGGGTTGATGTCTCTGTAATAAAATTAAAAAATTAAAAAAAATAAAGTTAGAAAATAATTGGTATTACAAAGGCAGCCTATCCAGAATCTAAAAATCGTTATTGCAATGGGAGGGGGGAGAGAGAATATGCTCAATGTTCCTATAATGAAAAATAAGTAAAAATAAAGTAATTTATCTTAGAGTGAAAAAATTTCCAACACAGAAACTAAGAATAATGCCATAACTGAAGGGGAAGGAGAGACGAAGGAAGATTGGGATGTATGTTAATGAGATAAATCTTGTATCAGAACAAGAAGTTAACTAATAATGTGCAGAGTTGTATAATGGTGAAGATACATTATTTAGAGATGTGGAGGTATCAACCAGAAAATCTCAAAATAGAAAGATTTGAAAGCAGTCACTTTTGTAGCGTGGAACAGGGAGTGGGAAGGGCTGAAAGGGACTATAGCTATGCATCACAGGCCCTCCAATATTATTTGATTACTAAACCTTACACATAGGAGTTTGATAAAATAAATAATAACAAAAAGATGATGTAAATGGTAAAGATGGCTTCCTGTCAAAGCAAAGGATGAGAAATTGATAAACTAAGTAGACATGAATTTGAATTTTGAATGAACAGATCATGCAAATACAGTACTTACTTCCCTTCTTCGTCAACTTCTGCAGGAGCATTACCCAGTTTTCTCTGTTCTTCTAGTTCCTTCTTCTTTCTCCAGTCCTCTCTGGTCATCTTCTTTGGTTCCTCCAAACTCATTTCTTTGGACCCCGACAGGGAGGCAGCATTAACTGCATCCACAGCTGCAGCTGACATGGTTAATTGCCCTCCTCTATGAAAAGGAAGAAACACACATTAGTATAAACTAGGCCTTCATGAGTTCATCAGTGAAACTATCAAAAGTACATCCTAATAACACATACTGTGGGTTATACACAATGTGTCATATGTTCTTAGTCTTTCATAGTGTCTGTAAGGGAATGGTGTCTTTCCCCTCCTATTGCAGTTTCTCCCTCAACTCTCACCTACAAATGGAGAAAGACACACACAAACAGGTATTGAAAATTTTGTAAGACTCTTTCTCTCAGATATATTCCTGAATTCCTCTCTTTCTAGGTAGGTGTCTCAAACTTTTTTACCACAATAACCCTTAATGAGTAAACAGGGTCCTATCTCTGGTCCTCTTAAAGACTGAATGAGTTATCTATATTCATTGTCACTATTTCCGCATCTCCTTCCTTCCTCGATCACTCTAATTTAGCTTCCACCCCGCTACTCCAAAGAGTCACCACCAAGATATCAATGATCAATGTGCTAAATCCATTGGACATTTTTCAGTTCCGTTCCTTCTCTTTTTGATATATTCTTATCCCTTGGCTTGTGTGACACTATACTCTCCTGGTTTTTCTTGTATCCCTCTTGCTACTCCTCCTGTCTGCTCTGAAGGTTCATCCATTTCTGCCCAGTTATTTAATTTTGGATTCCACAAGGCTCCATCCTAGAGTCTCTTTCATCACTCTGAACTCCACCTGTGGACAAGCTCATCTATTTCCAAGGCTTCAATAGCCACAGTATACCACTGTTGGCTCTCCAATTTATTTCTCTACTCCAGACCTTTTATCTGAACTGCAGATACATAAGTCCAATTGCTTACTTCAGAGCATCTCCACATACAGGTCTCAGAGACACCTAAACTCAACAAATCTTTTTTTTTTGGCTGAGGAAGATTCACTCTGAGCTAACCTGCTAACCTCTCTTGCCAATCTTCCTCCTTTTTTTTTGCTTGAAGAAGATTAGCCCTGAGCTATCATCTGTGGCAATCTTCCTCTACTTTGCATGTGGGTCGCTGCAGTGGTGTAGGTCAGTGCCCAGGATCGGAACCCTTGACCCCGGGCTGCTGAAACCAAGCTCCCTGAACATAACCACTACACCATGGGGCCTGCTCCTCAACAAATCATAGTTCAAATTCATGATCTTCTCCACGAAATCTAGTTTCCTTCCACTGTTTCCTCTCTTAACGAAAGACACCACCATCCATCGCTTTACGTAAGTGTTCCAGCTAGTCCTCATACCTATTTCATCATTATTTTCATTTTTTGAATATCATTCAAATTCACCTATTTCTCTCAATTCTCAATGCTACCACCTTCGTGTTATTACTTTTCCTACTAGTCTCCTCCAAGTCCCTCCAATCAATTCTCCACACTGCAGTGTTATTTCTTCAAAGCACAAATTTTAAACACAATTATAGCATGTCCCACAAGCTTAAAACCCTCCCACGCAGGGCTGTCCAACGGAAATATAATGCCAGCCCTATACATCATTTAAAATATTTCAGTAGCCATATTAAGAAACTAAAAACAAACAGGTAAAATTACTTTTGCAATATTTTATTTAACCCAATATATCCAACATATCATTTCAATATTAAAAAAACAAAGTAAGTCTCTAAAATCTGATATGGATTTTACACTTATTCAGACTAGCCACATTTCAAGTGCTTAAAAGCCACAAGCAGCTAACAGCTATCATACTGGGCAGTGCAGCTTCAATCGCCTTTTATAATTCTTACTCTAAAAACCACTGAGACACAGTCCTGGTCTGGCCGGGCACGAATACCGCGTCTAAGGCCTAGTACTGCGGCTTCTTTGCCGGTCCCTGCTCCCCGTTCCCTCCTCAACCTGGCGTTCCCCGTCAGGAGACATCTAAGAACTAGGGGACTTTGATCTATTTTCCGGGGTTCCTCAGCTTCACCTGCTTCTCCACCCCTAAGTCCTCACAGTAGTTCCTTACCCAGTCCCGCCGCAGCCGACCCCAAAACCACCGCACAGAAACCAAAGCGATGGGTCAATGTTTACTTCCTGGCTTTCCACCTCCTCCCGGCAGCCACCGCGGTATCTTCAGAACGATCGACACATGCGCATTAATAACCCCTGGCGTCGCAGCTCCCAGGAGACGTTGATCTCGCGAGATCTCGAGCTATACCTATTTCTCTACCTCGGGTCAATAGGCGGAGCTAAGGTTGAGCAGCTTCTTTTCCACTCCCTGTATGTGCAGCTGTTTCTTTTAGAATCGCAGACTCTTATGATGGAAAAAAAAAATGATCACCGACAACGGACGACAGCTTACGCCTCACTTAGCACTATGAAATGAATGGGGAAGCGCGTTAGGCATTAAGTAAAAAAAACCCCAAACAGTTAAAATTAGTATTAGTTAGTAGCCAGGTACTGTGTAACATGCTGGGGACCTAGTGAACACAAAGCGTCTTTCTCTCCTTGTATTTATATCATACAGAGTGAGAAAGACACTAAAATAGTTATTGAGGTGATTTACAGTTGTAGAGAGTCGCTCTGAAAGGAATACCAGCGCTGTGAGAACACAAGGCACTATTTGGTAATTGTGACACCTGGCTTTGAACTGATCTTATACTTTATCATTAGAAAAAAAATACTATAAAACGGTTTCCCTTTTGGGAAAACAATACTATCCATGACATCCCAACCCTCCTTTTAAAGTATATGTATGAAATAAAGTACTGAAAAGTAAGCAGTAATTTTCCTAGTAGACTTTACTCCGATTTTTTTTCCCTATCTGTTCTGGTCATGTTTTTCTTATTTTTCAAAATGACATGTAAGAGTGAAAATATCTAACATCTTTGCCTCAATAAGAGAGCCCATCATCATATAATCTATTTTTTTTCTTATTAAGAATTTGCAGTGCCTAGAGTTTAAGAACGGTAAATATTAATTTTGATTTTACAGGGAAATAGATGAAGGAACAGAAAATGTCAGAGAATAGACTTAAAGTGCATAGTCCCCGAAGCACCCACACTTTGTTTTTATCTCCCTAAAGAAGTTCCTGAAATTTGCTTGGAAGTGTTGAGGCCTATTTAGTTAAAACCACCAGGCACAAGCCAGGGAGCACATCTCCCACAGGAAGCATAGAATGTGCTGGACAAGCAGGAATAATCTTTTGTAAAGTTTGGATTCTGAGGACAGTCTAGGGAAGCAGGGATCAGTTCTGGATGGGTTGCTGTTTGTGAATGGGTATTAGGATAAACTAGGATTGATTAGGATTTGGGTGCTATTAGGAGATGAGTGTGGTTTAGCGACTGGGTATCCCTAGTAATGGTTTGGAATAACAAAGTGGGTCTGGGGCATCGTTAGTAAGAAAACAGTGGTCACTCAAAGAGGGGGTGGTTATGGCATTTTACAGTTACTGCATGACCTAGAGAGACACGACACTTTCTGTCATAAGGGGAGGACTTACCCTAGGGAGATATAAACCCTGCACCCAAAGACCTTAGGAGATAGAGAATCCCCACTTGGAAGCTGTAGATGTTGTACAAATTTGGTTTCAAAGTGAACATTTGTGTGCTGATAATGTAATATGGAGCTGAGACATATAGAAGGAGATACGGGGGAAATTAAAGGGAGGGTTGGGAGTAAAAGAAAAAGGACAAGGAAGGGGCAATAAAGGCACGCATGATTTTCTGTACTCCTGCTTTTCTTCACCTTCTTGAGTTAGGATCTTTCTTCTTGATGCCTAACACATTATCCAGCATTTACTCAGCATTCAATAAATATTTGTTGAATGAATTAATGATTTAATCAATTTTGATCCTGAAATGCCAGGGAAGAAGGGTCAATGAACTGGCATATATTAAGAACCATGTCTGTGCCAGGTGTAGTGTTAAACCTTTTGTGAAAGAGTAATGTAGGGTCAACTCCTCTCTCCCAACTTACCTGCAGGTTAAATGTATCTGGTGACCTATGGGGAGTAGGGTTTGCCTGACACAGGTCAGCTTTGGTCTTTTGAATTTATTCCTTTATCTTGCATTTGTTCAATATATTTCCATTTACTGTAGAAATAGGAAAAGTTCGTCAACCTTTTCAAGCATAGTTTCTCTCCATATCTTGAAATTGGAATTCCTTTTCTATATCTTTATTATTGCTTTAATCTTCTCTTGTTCATCCATCTGCCTTTCCCCACCAGGGCCTTCCAGGTGGTTTTGATGACTACATATATTGTTGAGATGTTAGAAGTTTAAAATAAGTCCCTATTAAATGACAGAATTTTAAAGGAAGCCTGAATTATGTGTTTTGTAGGATCATCATTTTGTTCCTAAGTCAGATTCCTGATGCTACAGAAGAGACAGCATCCTAGCCTGAAATGTTGAGGATAGATAGTCCTGCAATTAGGGAATAATCAGTACATTCTTAATCACAAGCATAACAGAATGACTCCCACATTGCTGTTTGATCTATCTGTACCTACATTTCTTCTTAATTCTGCTCTGCTACTAGTGTTCCTTAGACCTAATGTGGGTTGTCTTCCCCACCTGACTATATATGTATTCTTTCATGTCTCTAATTGAGATACAACTATTATGTACCCATTTTTCCTCAGTTATGACTCAGTTTTCCAGTGACTACAATGCCTTTCCTCCAGTGCTGTTCCTTCTTTTTATTTGACTTGATCCGGTCTATTTATTCTCTGGACGGATGGTTCATTAGTTGAAGACCTTAGGAAAATAGTTCTGTCGCCACCTTGCACTGACTTTTTTGAACCTCGCAAGCTTTTCATTTAAGAACGTCTTGGTCACCCATGTGTTTCAGGAACGAACGCAAAACTCTGTATCTTGATATCATAAGAATCATAATAATTATTTATTTCTTGGAAGTGGAGACCATATTCACTCCCTTTCTATCTATGTAGGGAGCAGATTGAAAAAACACCTACAAGTCCGTGATTAAGGTGTCAGCAAGTTTGTTTTTTTTCTTCTCAGGAAACAAGCTACAAAACTTCCCGGGAAAAAGCTTCCGGGGGCGGAGCCCAGAGAGCTTAGGTTCCTCCCATTGGTTCTTCCTGGGAGCCTCCGCCCCACCCCGGTCCCGCCTCTTGGGCGGATGAACCAATAGGGGCGTGAGTTGTGGTTTAAACGCAGATTCTGGTGCGACCGCTGGAGACCGAGTCTTGGGTGGTTTTGGCTGTTGATCCCAACGTGGGTGAATGGAAAGGTTGCTAGTGGTTGGGCCAGCGGGGTCTGGCGAGGAAGGAGACGGACCGGACCGGGGCTGGGGGCCGGGGGCCGGGAACTGGGAACCGGGAGCCGGGGTGTTGGGGCCTGGGGGCTGGAGGCTAGGGCTACCCCGGGTTGTCTATGGCCCCGGACTGCGTCCGCCACCCAGGGCGGTTCGGTTTTGATGAGTACCAGGGCCTATGCCAGCCCCAAACCGCCAACTCTTCAGGGGCTTAGAGCCTCTGACGCAGGTTTCGAGCGTTAAGAGCTGGCTTAAGTGCTTGTTGGCTCAAGATCCGGCTTCTCCTTCTTAATTCTTGTTTTTGCGTGGACGTGCCCAGGATAGAAAGTTTGTTCTGAGCTACACCTTAACTTCTGTCGTCTTCCCTAACCCCTCAGGGTCTAATATGTACTTCACATCCCTAGTTTAATCCAGAATGGCTACTCTGATCTTTGTTGATAAGGAAAATGGAGAACCAGGCACCCGTGTGGCTCCTAAGGACGGGATGAAGCTGGGGTCTGGGCCTTGTAAGTATACAGGCTGCAGTCAGATACACAGGTATTGTGAAGCAACTGTGAATGTGGCCTGGAGCTGGGGGAGGCATTTGGTGTCCTTTGTTGGCAAATGGAGTCAGGTTACGGAATACTGTTATTGTAACGTGCTTGTTATGGGTCCCTTTTTCAGGTTCAATGCCTTAATGAGATTATTTAAGAGGGTCATAAACTGAAGTACTATTAGGCATATCATGGCCATGCCACTGTCAAAAATGGGAGTTGAGGGGGCCGGCCCCGTGGCCTGGTGATTAAGTGCGATGCGCTCTGCAGCGGGTTCAGATCCTGTATGCAGACCTATACAACTGGTCAGCCATGCTGTGATGGGGACCCACATCAAAAATAGAGGATTGGCACAGATGTTAGCTCAGGGCTAATCTTCCTCAAGCCAAACAAAAAAGAGAGGAAGATTGGCAACAGATGTTAGCTCAGGGCAACTCTTCCTCAGGGAAAAAAAAAAAAAAGGTTGTGTTTAGGGATGAGAATTAGGCCAAGTTTATATACACAGTCAGCCTTCAAGGTGCACAGGTGTCTACTGCCTACATAATCTTATGGTAAGACTTTTCCTTCAGCAGTCAAAGCCTTGGATGGGAGATCTCAAGTTTCAACACCACGTGTTGGGAAAACGTTTGATGTTCCCCCAGCCTTACCTAAAGCTGCCAGAAAGGCTTTGGGGACTGTCAACAGAGCTACAGAAAAGTCAGTAAAGACTAATGGACCCCTCAAACAGAAACAGACAAGCTTCTCTGGCAAAAAGGTGAGTGTTGGCTATAAAGACACTATTTAAACACTTCACTTTTGACTCATAAAATGACTATTGGCGTCCTACCTGGCTTGCTTTCCTGTGAGCAAAAGGAAACAGAGGCAAACATAGATAGCAGATGAAAGTCAGACTCTCTTTGTGGACTTCCTCTGTACCTCAAAATTAGAAGTCGCAGAAGCAGCTGGTGAATATTGTTGCCTCACCTGCCCTTAGCTAGTATCTTGAAGCAGATTGGTTGGTAGTGTCTACTTACAGATACATGAAGTAGTGCGAGCAAGGGTGCTTACGTTGTAAGTGGTCGCGTTCCTAATGTAATAGCTCAGGTGCTACCATCCTCCTCCCCACGTCCCAGAGCCAGCACCAGCTCGTTGGGTGATAATTTGCTAAAATGTTGGCATTTGTGTGTGTGTGCATGAGTTGTAGGTCAGTGCGTCCCAGACCAAGAGGACTTTGCTGTGAAAGGTGACTTCAGCATAGAGAGTAACACTTTATTTGAATAATTGGTTTAATGTGTATTAGGAAAAAACAACTAGTACTTTACATCAAACCCGTGGCTTACACGTAATACGGCCTAGGACAAGGATGTCTTTTTAAAAAACTGAGTTGACTTAGAAACGTTAAATATGGGTATTGCAAGGACATGGCAAAAATAAGGAGAATGTGACACAGAACCAAAGTGTGGGAAACCCTGCCATAGGGATTTGCTCTATGTGTAAGGTTAAATCCGGAAAACTCAGGCTTCGTTTTGGCCTGCCGCTGTCGTGGACTGCCTACCTCTCAGTTCCAGACGAGGCAGTGATCGCTGGTGGGCTTCTAAAGTCCTTGACTGTTTTTTGCTGCCTCTTACTATGTGTATGTATTTGAGGAATACAAACTTGTTTTTAATATTAACCAAGCAAGTAATGAAGATAAATCACACTTCCAAAAGCCAAAAATGGCTTCTAGGACTAGCTACTATTCTGGGTGCTCATGCCCAGATTCTTCTCTGTTAGGCTGAGTGAGTGAGTTGATTAGCTCTGAATTAACTCCACTCTGCATTCTTGATAGTTTATGCTGACAGGTGCCAGTACTTAAATTTCGGACTTAACTTTTGAACCCTGCTACTAGAATGGCTTGCTGAATTGTATTTGCGTGTAATCATGACAACTGAAGATTATGGTTTCTTAGAAGTCCGCATGAAATTGAAAACAAACTGTAGCAAAGCAGTCGCATGTCTTGAGGAAGCTCTATGATCTCTTGTACTAATCAGTTGACAAGGCTTCCACTCTCACTAATCGGTATTTTCTTGGCTTGTTTTAGGTGACTGACAAGACTGTGAAAGCAAAAAGCTCTGTTCCTGCCCCGGACGACGCCTATCCAGAAATAGAAAAATTCTTCCCCTTCAATCCTCTAGGTAGTATCTTGTGGTGTTGCACAAATGCGTTAGCCTTGAGTTTCAAACATAGGACCCCAACTATAATGAGACTGTCTGAATCTGGGTGTCTTTGAACAAATCTAATTGTTGGTGGAATGATTTGTAAGGTATTATCCTTACGTCAGGAGGGAAATCAGAAGATGTGGAGAGCATTGTTCTGTCCTCAGAAGCTAACCACCTGGGGCAGAGAAGATGCGCTCACTAACAGTGAAGAAGTCTAAAGTGGGCAGTCTTCCTGGCAAGCCTTTTAGACAGTGGGCTTTGTGTCAAGTTGAGCAATGCCTGAAAAATCCACATAGCCAGTGAAAATGTGTTTTTTTAACTCCTTCAACCAGCTACATGGATCTGAAATGTTTTGTATTATAGAACCTGCTTCTCAAGCTTTAATTTCCTCACATTTGAGGAGAGGCTACTGTATGCCAGGCACTATTAGGCTGTGAATGAAATGATTAAGAAGACAGGCCCTACCCTGAGGGAGTGCAGGATTTGGAGGGAGAGTCAAGCACTGAACCAATCATCTCTGTGCTGGAGTGTGAGCCAGGAGAGAAAGAGGGTGGGCTTCTGAGGGGACTGACCCAGCCTGGAAGAGCGGGGAAGCTTTCTCTCAGGAAGTGACCTGAGGTTGAGTCTTGAAGGATATAAGGAGGTAGCTGGGTGAAGGGGAGAGGCAAGGCAAAAGTATTGTACCTACGTGTGTGCAAAGATCCTGAGGCAGAACAAAGGCCTGGAGTGGTTCTGGGAGACCGACTGAAAGGCCAAGTGAAGGATGTTGCTGGTGCCTGGGTGGGGGCAGACCACGAGGGCCCAAAGAGCATTTAGTCATTCTGCTAATGTACATCTAAGTTTTTTCTGGCTGTTGTATATTACAAACAATTCTGCCATTAGTATCGTCGAAATTATATTGTCGCGAGTTTGTGGGTATATCTGGAGAGTAAACTTTAAAAAGCATTGTTGGGTCTCAAAGTGTGTGTAATTAAGTTTTGATAAAACATGGTGCATCCATTCTAATGATTAACATTCAGGAAAATGAGGTAGGTTTATGCATATTGACCAGGGAAGAGGACTATAATATGCTGTGTTTGAGGAAAGAGATACTGCTAAATTGCCCTCCAAAACAGAAGCATAAATAAGCGAACCCACCTGCAGTGGGTGAGGATGCCTCCCTTCCCCGTGTTCTCTAACTGCAGATGTTTCAAAACTCTAATCTTTACCAGAAAGGCAGCAGGTCTCTCATGTCTTAAATTGGGGGATGTTTGTGGCTGAGCATGTTTGATTATTGGCCATCTATAGTTTTTCTTTCTCTTTAACTTCCTGTTTGTATCTTTGTTTGCCTTTGATTATGTGACTTTCTTACAGATTGACTTATTTTTTAAGGGCTCTTTGTGGATAAAGGAAATTAGCCTTGTTATGTTGCCGACTTCTTTCCTCTGGCATCTTTGTCTATGGTTTCCTTTACAATTCAGTGGTTTTAAACTAAGTAGTCACGCAACACTCGATTTCTTTCTGACTTCTGGGTTTGACCAGGCTTGAAAAACAACAGACAATTCTTAGTACTTAGGCTATAGAAAACTTCACATTTCAGAAAATGATGGTTCTCCCTCCATCTTTGTTCTTATCTTTTGAGGAAGCACTTAACCTCTTTGAAAAGAGGAAAGACTCAATATTTGAATCTTAGTTCTGTTACTGTCAAGAGGAATCAGTTTTAAATAATTTCTAAGAAGTAAGGCACTCAGATTTTAAGAAGGAATGTTACCTAACAGAGTGGTTCTCAAATTTTTTGTTTTAGGACTTTCTCACACTTAAAAATTAGCAAACACCCCAAAGAAGCTTTGTTTGTGTGTTCTGTTTCTATTTCCTGTATTAGAAATTAAAATTGAGAAATTAAAAAAATTAATTGGTTAAAAATAAACCTACTACGTTAATGTTAACAACTTTTGTTTTTTTCATAAAATAACTTTTCCAAAACAAAACTTAGAAGACTGGCATGGTGTTATACTTTTGAAGATTTGCTTAATTTGGCTTAATTTAAGACAGCTGGATTCTCATCTGATTCTGCATTCAATCTGTTGCATCTGTTTTGGTTGAAGTATGAAGAAAATTGGGCCTCGTGGAGATACATGATTAGGAAAGGGAGAAGTATTTTAGTAGTCTTTTCAGATAAGTCTGGATAGTTTTCTTTGATACGGCACTAAAACTCAACAATGTTTTCCGACCCATAGTTGCAATCTGGAATCTGAAACCATGTCAATGAACACTTTATCCTCTGACAAAATCTATTGGTCTATTTTGTACTTCCAATGTATCTTTTATCCTTGCATTTATCTCGCATTGGTCATTTAGAAGTATTGGTTCACTGAGAAATGTAGATCATCCAAATGTTGAAATGTTTCATTATGTGACATCAAAAGCACGTTCATTAACATCACTGATCTCTTCAGAAAAGTCTAAGTATTAGGAAGCTGTCAAGCTAATGATTGCAGATAAGTTTTCCAAAGCTCTGGTTTTTTTCCTTGAAATTGTGAATTTTGTCATTGGCAACAAATACTGTTTTCCTTGAAGTGATAGACTTCTTTCATTCCTCTGAGAAAATGTGTGACAAATATCCAAGTCTGAGTAACCATGGTTTGTCTTTCCGTTCTTCTTTCGACTACGTGGTGTTCCAGGAAAAAGGCCTCTAGTTTCGCTTGAAAATCAAATCATTGTGCAAATCTTTTTCTTTGAGATCACCGTGGTATTTCAGTTTGCAACAGATGTGCTTTATGGCATACTTCTCATTTTATCGTACAGAATACTAAAAAGACATGTTCTCAAAGGTTGAGAGCTAATAAAATTAATACTACATATGGTAAAGTGATATGTGAAACTGGCATTTTTTACTGCAAGCGAATGACAGGAATAGAGTGACTACTAAATATAGTTTATTACCACTGCCTTGATTCGTTCTATGACACAGCAGTTTTATCCACCATTGCTTTTGTACCATCATTGCATCAACCCAGTGGGAAAGAGTATTAATGTTATGAAAAATAGTTTGACCTCATGGACCCACTGAAAGGGTCTCAGACCTCCAGAGGCCACTGACCACCCTGAAAACTGTTGCCTTGACAAAATGCTTTCTCGGTGACAGATTTTGAGAGTTTCGACCTGCCTGAAGAGCACCAGATTGCACACCTGCCCTTGAATGGAGTGCCTCTCATGATCCTCGAGGAGGAACGGGAACTTGAAAAGCTGTTACACCTGGGCCCCCCTTCCCCTCTGAAGATGCCTTCTCCACTGTGGGAGTCCAGTAAGTGAACAAGTGCCCTTCTCGAAGGGCTGCAAACAATTTGTGTCATAACACTTTCCTTAGCCTGCGCACAGAGTTGTGTGGAAGGTTAGCCTGCAAGTAATTTCTATCCCTCACATTCAGGGATAAGGTTCCAGAACTGGTACTGCTTTTTAGTCCCAAATGCCCGGGTAGAATTAGGGCATTCTGGAATCTGGACAGTCTTAGATACAGCAAAACAAGATTGAATTTAGCATATAGCTTCTTAGATTATAAATCGAAGTAGAATAAACTTGCTTAGAATGAGAGTTCCAAGTTATGTCCAAAGCTAATATAGGATCAAGACAGCTGTGTAATAACAGCATGACAAAACCTTCTTACTGCAGAAGGTTTGAGGACTTGGTTCCTGCTGGTGGTCAAAAGTATGTTTTCTATTTATTCTGATGGGATAACTTATGCTATTTTATAAATTACATTAGTGACATTGTTGGCTCTTACTTGGGTCTCTAAGAACAGTAGAGTTTCAGGTACTTCTAAGATTTATTTCCTAATTAATGAAGGTTAATTCTGGGACCACAGCCACGTCTCCAAGTGAGCGAGAGTGTGTGTATGTGTATGTGTGTAGGTAGGGCAGGGTAGGGATTCATTAGACAAAGGGAAAAACAAGAATTTATGATTAAAAGTGATAACTAATGCCTGTTGAGATGGACCGTGACTCAAGGATTTGCACATATTGAATAAGAAATTCCTGTTTTCTAGATCCGTTGCAGTCTCCCTCAAGCATTCTGTCAGCCCTGGATGTTGAATTGCCGCCCGTTTGCTATGACTTCAACATTTAAATTTCTTAGCACTTTATAGTTTGTGTGTATGTATGAATAGTTTGTATTAATAAAGCAATTCTTTGTTTAACAGACTCTTAATATTGTGGTTGGTATTCTTTGGAATCTGCTTAAAACAGTGTGAAAATTAGTGGAAGTGTTTAACAGACAAGAGTCTAGAATCTGACAATGGAAGTTTGTCTGATTTGAAAAACTTATCTTAAAACCCTTTTGTTTGTTAACAGCTTACTTTAGAAGCTACCACTGTTTTCCCTGAAACATATACCCCTCAATGTGTACTTTATTGCCTTTTTGTGGCCATTAACTAGTGCCAGTTATTAGATCTCTTAATTGGAGGAGCCACTTCCAGCTCATTAAGTATCTATTGCTAGGCATTCTTTATTGCTGGTTCTGTTTAGTTTCTAATGACTTGAATGCTCAGTGTTCAGTAATCAGAATTTGGAAGCCTCTAAATCTTCTGAGAACTCGACCTCCCTGGGATCTTTGATTAGGTTCTTTGAAGATCACACCAGTTGGTTTACTGACAGGAAGATCCGCTCTTCACCTGTAAGAAGCTCTGTTTCGTTGCTCGCCCTGTGTTGGACATCAAGTGTTTGATAAGCATTGCATTTCATGTTCATGACCCTGTTTTTCAGATGAGGACAGTGAGGTTCGGAAGTTCATTAATAGGCCAAAGACATGAAGAATTAGAAAATGATAAAGCTGGTATTTTGATTCCAAATCTGAGATTGGAATCAAAATATCGGAGATTGCAAATGGTTGCTGTGGATTTTCTTTTTTGGGGGAGGGGAGTGGATATTTTAAAAAAAAACATTGTTGTCACCATTTAAAATTCCAGAGTTTCACATATTTTTGGTTTTGGAGCTTCTCTAGGCAATAGGAGGCCCTGGTTTCCAGCACTTGGTGGACTGGCGATGGGGTGCTGGCTGCCTTTTAGGTGGACTGTGGGTTTTCTGTCCTCAGAACCTACCTGAGGTGGCCTGAAGGGAGAGCTGGCGTGTCCTTTTACTCTGTCTCTTCTCTGACCCAGCCTACTTAACTCACTTTACTTGCCGGGGCCATGTAGTCAATTGAATTTGATCCTTGCTCAATACTAACCTATGTAGGAAGCCTTTTCCCTAAACATCTGTAGCATTTATAGTCAAGTTAGAGTGCAAATCCTTTCTTTTCCATCACTATTAGAGGAAGCTGCCAGATGCTAGGCATAAAGTACCAGGAGCACATACAGACACTGGTCCTGACTTTGAAATTTTTGCCCTCTGAATATGACTGAATCGTCTGAATTTGTGGAATTAGTAGAAAGGCTTCTGAAAGAATAAGATGACAAAAGCGCTTTTCTTTAAGGGAGACTATTAGATCCAGCATCCTTGGGTATAATAGAACTACTTTGAAAAGCCAAACATAATAGTGAATGGCTTTTGTACTCTACGTAAATTTAGAAACTTTGGGAAGTGGCCTCTTGTGGTGGAGGGAACAAAGGGCTGGGAGCAAGGCGACTAGTCAGTCCCTCACCAGTGAGTTACTGTCCTCCGTCAGACCTGAGTGCCGAGTGATCTCTTTGTCTGCTGTTAATCTGGATGCAAAGTGCTTAATGCTTGTTGAGACTCTCAGAACTTTAAACAGATGCTTCTCCATTAAGAGAATTTTCTGGGATTGTTGCTGTTTGCGTACAAGTTACGAAGTATAATGTATTTGGCTTCATTACTTGAAAAAGCTTATGAGAAGCCCCATTTGGAGTTCTAGTCTGTCCAAACTCTGGGATTAAAGTTTCTTTCAGGTCAGGCAGTTGCCTGCACTGGACCTTCAGGGGGCTCTTGTCCGTAAGGTTCACCCACCCCTAGCTTGCTCCTCTCACGGCATTTTTCAGGCTTCAAATTCCAGTTACCCTTCAACAGGAACACAAAGCCTTTTCAATATATTGATGTTAATATTCTCTATCAGGCCAATACTATGCAATAGGACCAACTCACAAAAGGGTCAGTACTACGTAGAAATTCCTAGGTTGACTTTGTTCTTTCCGTTAGTTTAATCATAAGTCCTTTACTGAGGCCCCACCGTGCTGGGGACCAAGCATAGGATGGTTAAGTAATACTTCCCCCCCATCCTCAGGAGCCTGTGCTCCAGTGGGCGAGGCAGGCAGGAAACACCCTCACAACAGGGGATAAAGGCATGCAGGGGCGGAAGGACCAGGGCTGTGGAGCGCTCCCCAGCCCAGCGTAGGGAAGGGCAGGGACAGCTTCCTGAGGAGGAACGTGTGGATGGAGACTTGGTGGAAGAGAAGTGTTCTGGGCAGGGGGAACAGCTTTTGCAAATTCAAGGAGGCAAGAGAACGCAGCTTGTTAAATGAAAACTGCCTTTTTTTTTCTGCTTGAGGTTTGGGCAAGGAGCTTGGCTGGCAACAGAGGAGTCTGGAGAGTTAAGCAGGGGCCAGATGGCTTGTAAACTATGTCGGGGGGTTTACAGTCTGTCCTACGTTTGGAGTTTGTCCTGTGGGTGTCACGGAAAGGTTTTAAGGAGAGAAGTGACAGGGTCAGGTTTGTGCTTCAGAAACTCACTCAAGAGGCAGGGAGTGGTTACCAGAGGGGAGAGGGGGAGGGAGGAGGGTGAAAGGGGTGATTAGGCATGTGTGTGTGGTGGTGGGTAGTAATTAGTCTTTGGGTGGTGAACATGGTGTAATCCACACAGAAACTGAAATATATAACAATGTACACCTGAAATTTATATAATGTTATAAACCAATGTTACTGCAATAAAACATACATTAGAAATTTTTTTTAATTAAAAAAATGGGGAATAAAAGAGGCAAGGAGACCAATTTGGAGTCTGTGGCAGATGATGATGAAATGACCTTGAGGAGGTGACAGTGGAGAAAAGAATAAGGCTGGAGGAATCTAGGGTTTGGAATTGGCAGGGTGGCAAATGGTGGGGAGGAAGGCACAGAAAAGAGTCAAGGATGTACCGAAAAACCCCTCACGTGTGAGTGTCCCCGTGTGTTTACGAGGATGTTTGCTGTCACATAGTTTGTAATGGGAAAATGTGATACAGATATACAGTAGAATAAAATGCATTCTTTGAAAGGACAAGGTTGGGGCTGGCCCTGTGGCCGAGTGGTTAAGTTTGTGTGCTTTGCTTCGGTGGCAGGGTTTCGCTGGTTCAGATCCTGGGCGCAGACATGACACTGCTCATCAGGCCATGCTGAGGCAGCGTCCCACATGCCACAACTAGAAGGACCCACAACTAAAATATACAACTATGTACTGGGGGGATTTGAGGAAAAAAAGCAAAAAATAAAAAAAAAATAAAAGGACAAGGTAGATCTACATGTGTGGACATGGAAAGATAACCACGGAACTTTTCCGGTGTAAACATGGGCTATAGAACAGTGTCCAGGATCACTTTTATTTAAATGCATATATACATATATGCAACAGAAAAGCATGGTGGTGGGCAGTACAGCCTCCAGAATCAGATCCTGGATCAGCAACTTAGGTGCTCTGTGACCTTGGGCACATTGGTTAACCTCTCTGAACTTCCATTTTTTTCATCTGTGAAACCCAAAATAAAATTTATCTTGAAAGGTGGTCAGGAGGGCTATATGAGCTAATGCATGAACACTCAAAACAGGCTTGGCCTGTTACTATTACAGTTAGGTTGATTTGTGAGTACAAAAATATCTGTAAAGCTATACCTTTTGTCTATTACCAGGGTTATCTTGTGTGAACATATGGGAGATTAGCATAGTTTAAATTTATCAGAATTTGCATATTAATAGGATTATACCATTTAAAGAGAGAAGACACCCTTCCCTCTGGAACCTTGAGAACCCAGAGGCTGGAAAGATGGCCTTCCTCTTGCTGATTTCCCACAGTCCTCATTGTGGGGGTGGGGGTGTCAGGTTGAAGCCTTACCTTGATAACTGCTGCTAAGGTCTGGGCTGGCTGCACATCCCGTTTGTGACTTGGGTTGGAGCTGGTGTGGCTGATTCTGAAACAGCCTCCAAGGAGGCTAGGGGTAGGATGTGGTACTTTGGTATTAGTGCCCTTTGGGAACTGAAGTTCATTCCTGGAGAAAATCGCCCAATGGAGCCATTTGGCATCCCTGAGGATTCAGGATCAACCACCTTGGTGAGTGGCATGCCACGCTGTCTGACAGTTTTACACTAATATCCATTCTCCCACTTTGAGTCAACTGTTTTCATACCGTCTCTGCTCTAAACTTCTGCCCCCTACCCCTGCCTCTCAGGTTCTGTACCTCCTCCCTAGTAGAGGATGTAGGAGCCAACCGTCAGGAGTGCCCTCAACTTGCTGCCATTGATTCTACAAGCTTCCTGCATGTTGCAGCAGAGGTGTCCCTCCTGCCATCATGGGCCAATCCCTCCATGTGCTCTGGGTCACCTCCCCTCTTCCGTTCTCTCCTTCCTCTCTCTCTCTCTCTTTTTGCAGCCTCTCTAGTCTCCACTCCATCATCACTAAAAGTCCTTCCTTGTCTCGGCATCTTTCTTAAATGTCAGATCTTAGGGGCTCAGTCTCGGCCTCTTTTCTCACTTCTACACACTCTCCTCGTGCGATCTTATCTACCTCTGTGGTTAGAACCCCACCTCTGTGCTGCCTTTGTCTCTCTGGCCCACATTTGTATCTAACCCAGGTCTCTTCTCTCAGCTCCAAGACCCCTGTCTCTAGTTGCTTACTTGAGATCTCAAATCTAACACATCTAAACCGGATCTCTTGATTCTCCCCTCCCAAATCTGCCGTTTGCTAGCCTTCTCTACCTCAATAAATGGCATTTACTCCTGTCACAAACCTGGGAGCTATCCTTGTCACCTCTGTCTCTTCCCACCTCCATCCTAAACAAGCCTGAGGACCTGCTTCTAACTTATCTTTCCGGTTTGTTCACTTCTTTCCACCCCTCAGTTGTAAGCCGTTATCTCTCACCGTGACCAAAGCCCTCAACTGCTCATTCTGCAGCTGCTCATGTCCCTTCCAGTCCATTCTCCACCACTGACCAGTGTGACATTTTAAAATGCACATGCAATTGTCAGTCCCCTGCTTGCAGCCTTCTAGTAGATTCTCATTGTGCCTTGGGTAACATCTGCACTCGTCACCCTGGCCCTCAAGGCCCTGCCTGGCGCTTCAGTGTCACTCTGTTTCATGCTCCCTCTCCCCAGAAGCCAACTGCCCCGCCTTTTCTTTCTTGAGTCCACCATTCATGCCCGTGGCGCGGCACCCTGAGGGAGGCTGTTGCCTCCTGATTTCATGGCTTCGCCTCCTGAACGGCATTTCAGATTCCTCTGCCATTGCTGAGTCCACCTAAGGCATCAGTTGGTTCTCTTCGACCTCACCTCAAGTTGAGGAACTCAGGTTGATGTCTCACCTGGTCGTCGTCAGCTTCCTCACCCGACACTTCGGAGCAGTCACCTCATCCTGCCAATTCCACCTCTTAAATATCTCAGAAAGGCCTGACTCTTCCGGTGCTACCATCATTCTGACCTGCGATGTTCCAACAGCTTCTTATTCCTGCTTTAACAGTATCTCCCCAAAGCCATTCTCCAGGTGCAGGGCTTTCCCCTCCAGCAGATGTGACACTGTCGTTCTATTTGAGACATTGCAGTTTTCAACTCTAGAAGTTTGATTTTGGTCTTTTTTATATCTCCATGTCTCTACTCAACTTTTTGAGCATATGGAATGAGTTATAATCTCTGTTTTGCTAACTCTGACATCTATGTCAATTCTGGGTTGGTTTCAATTGACTGGTTTTTTTCCTCATTACAGGTCATGTTTTTCTATTGCTTTGTATGTCTGACAGTTTTTAATTGGATGCCAGACAGGTATTTTACCTTTTTCTCATGCTGGGTATTTTTACATTTCTAGAAACGTTCTTAAACTTTGTTCTGGGATATGGTTAAATTACTTGGAAACAATCTGATTCATTTGAGTCTTGCTTTTAACTTTTGTTAGGCAGGACCAGAGCAGCATTTGGCCTTGGGCTGAATTCCCCCTTCTCCTGAGGAAAGACTTTTTTCCTTACAGTTTTGTTGAGATATAATTGACATACAGCTCTAGATACGTTTAAGGTGTACAGCATAATGGTTTGACTTACATATATTATGAACTTTTTTTTTTTTAACGTATCTTCCTTTTATCTTTACAACGATCAAATGAATCCCTGTCTTACAGATGAGGACACTGAGGCTTCCAAAGTTTAAGTGACACAGCTGGTAGGTTGTTGGAGCCTAGACTCAAACCTGTGTCTGTCTGGCCTCAATACCTAAGCTCTCTTATTTTTTTCCAGATTTATTGAGATATAATTGTTGTATAACATTGTGTGAGTTTAAGGTGTACAATGTGTTGATTTGACCCATTTCTATGTTGCAGAATGATGACCCCCCCCCATAGCGTTAGCTGACACCCCATCATGTCACGTAATTACTGTTTCTTTTCTGTGATGAGAACATTTAAGATCTACTCTCTTAACAACTTTCAAGTATATAATACAGTATTCTTAACTATAGGCATCATCCTGTACATGGGATCCCCAGAAATTATTCATCTTATAAGTAGAAGTTTGTACCCTTTGACCATTATCTCCCCATTTTCGTCACCCCCCAAGACCCTGGTAACCCCCATTCTACTGTTTGTTTCTATGAGTTTGGCTTTTTTAGATTCCACATATAAATGGTACCATATAGTGTTTGTCCTTCTCTTGCCTGACTTATCCTACTTAACATAATGCTTTCAGAGCTTCTGAGGGAGAGCCAAGATGGGGCCGTGAGTAGTCCTCTTTGTCTCTCGCCCTTCGAGTCTACAATTATTTGGACACTTATCGCTTGACAAAGGATATCCAGACAGCATCTCAGGACATTTGAGACACCCACGCGACTATACATCGGAAGGCGGATGGACTTTCCTCCGGGAGGATGTGGAAATAGGTGAAAACTCTCCGACCCTGACGGGCAGCCTAGTACCCACAAGCAGCTTTCTTCCAACGGACGCCCCCAGAGGATCCACACACATCTAGGGCAGGAGCGAGAACACAACAGAGGAGCGACGGTGGAAACAGGTGACCAGAACCCTACCTAAACCCCCCGCAGTTACTCCTAAACGCAGAGGGAAACTTTGGAGTTGCACACCTGAGCCCGCGGGGAGAGTCTCTCCCCACCATTGGCGGGGAGACCCAGCCTGGTGCTCGGGGCGCCCGGAGGGTCCCAGAGAGAGACACGGAGGGCACGGAGGTCTCCCAGCTGCCGTTGCCCGCCCCGTGGGGCTAGGGATTGCCAGAGATCTCGGAGAGGACCGGGGCGGGGAAACTTTCAAAGGCCGGTTCTGCGACCCGGAGGGGAAGCGCCGGAGCTCCGCCAGGCAGCAGACAAAACTCTCTGTCTGCCATTAGCAGAGGGGCCACGCCCAGCATTCAGGGCTCCCGGCAGAGGCCCGGAGAGAAGCCCAGAGGGCGGGGCGACCCCCAGCTGCCGTTGCCCGCCCCGTGGGACTAGGGATTGCCGGAGATCTCGGAGAGGACCGGGGCTGGGGGAACTTTCAAAGGCCGGTTCTGCGACCCGGAGGGGAAGCGCTGGAGCTCCGCCCGGGCAGCAGACAAAACTCTCTGTGTGCCGTTAGCAGAGGGGCCACGCTGAGCATTCACGGCTCCGGGAGAGGCCCGGAGAGAATCCCAGAGGGCAGGGCGACCCCCAGCTGCCGTTGCCCGCCCTGTGGGACTAGGGATTGCCGGAGATCTTGCAGAGGAGAGGACCAGGGCTGGGGGAAATTTCAAAGGCCGGTTCTGCGACCCGGAGGGGAAGCGCCGGAGCTCCGCCCGGGCAGCAGACAAAACTCTCTGTGTGCCGTTAGCAGAGGGGCCACGCTGAGCATTCACGGCTCCGGGAGAGGCCCGGAGAGAATCCCAGAGGGCGGGGCGACCCCCAGCTGCCGTTGCCCACCCCGTGAGGCTAGGGATTGCCGGAGATCTCGGAGAGGACTGGGGCTGGAGAGAGTTCCAGAGACCCAGCTTAGTAGCCTAGGGGGAAACCCTACAGGCTCACAGCAGCCTTAGGGAAAGCCTCTGCACAGCACCAGTAGAAGGCACCCAGCCGCCAGCCTCAAGGCTGGAAGACCCCAGGGCAAAAGCAGCATAGCTAGGTGTACTAACCACAGACTGTAGAAGATGCCAATAGCTCTCCTGCGACCCATAGAGGACAAATGAGATTTGGTGGGTGCCGACAGCAACGGAGCGACAAATATAAGTGATCCCACCCCTGGCCGCTGGGAAAGCCCATAACACCGTTGCAGACCCCAAGGAGAGAGCGCATCTAGGTGGGCAACAACAGTAGGCACCTGCAGCCTGAAGCCCCCCTGTGATGGCCCCCATGGCAGAGGAGGGAATCCAAAGGGCCACTGTGGCTACGAAGAGGGGCCCAGGCCCAGTTAGCAACTACGGACAGGGTTCCTGGTTGGTGAAGTATAAACAGCTGCTCCCCCCACCGCAGCAGCTGAAACAAGTGAAAGGAGCAACTAAACTCTATCTCCATGCGGAGGCACAAATCAACAACATCAAGCAATATGAAAAAATACATTAAATCTCCAGAACAGAAAGAAAGTAACAAATACACAGAAAACAATCCCAAAGAAAATGAGATATATAACCTAAATGATGATGACTTCAAAACAGCCATCATTAAGATTCTCAATGAGTTAAGAGAGAATTCTGACCGACAACTCAACAAGTTCAGGAGCTATGTCACAAAAGAGTTTGATACGATAAAGAAGAACCAAACAGAAATATTGGAAATGAAGAACACAATAGAGGAGATTAAGAAAAATCTAGATGCTCTGAACAGTAGGGCCGATAATATGGAGGAAAGAATTAGCAATTTGGAAGATGGCAATATAGAATTGTTGCAGGCAGAGGAGGAGAGAGAAGCAAGACTTAAAAGAAATGAAGAAACTCTCCGAGAATTATCAGACACAATTAGGAGATGCAACGTAAGGATTATAGGTATACCAGAGGGAGAAGAGAAGGAGAAAGGGGCAGAAAACCTATTCAAAGAAATAATGGCTGAGAACTTCCCAAATC
This sequence comes from Equus caballus, assembly GCF_041296265.1. Taxonomy (NCBI): domain Eukaryota; kingdom Metazoa; phylum Chordata; class Mammalia; order Perissodactyla; family Equidae; genus Equus; species Equus caballus. Next base: position 34,979,698 of record NC_091697.1, on the reverse strand, counting down.
TGGTGAGGGAGATGGATCTTCAGGTGACAGAAGCCAATAGATCTCCAAACTTTATCAATGCAAGAAGACCAACTCCACGGCATATAGTAGTGAAGCTAGCAAACGTCAACGACAAGGAGAAAATATTAAGGACAGCCAGGCAAAAGAAACTAACCTACAAAGGAACCCCCATCAGGCTATCAGCAGATTTCTCAGCAGAAACTTTACAGGCTAGAAGAGAGTGGAATGATATATTCAAAAATCTGAAGGACAAAAATCTACAGCCGAGAATTCTCTACCCAGCGAAAATATCCTTCAAATACGATGGAGAAATAAAAACTTTCCCAGATAAACAAAAATTAAGGGAGTTCATTGCCACAAAACCTCCTCTTCAGGAAATCCTCAGGAAAACCCTCATTCCTGAAAAATCCAAAAAAGGAAAGGGGCTACAAAACCAAGAGCAGAGGAGATAAGTAGAAGGACAACAACAGAGAGTAGCAGCTCTACATCAGAACAGATTAAACCATGGGACGAGAAACAAAGGAAACTGAAGAAAACCGGAAAACAAGACACAAAATGGTAGTGGTAGGCCCCCACGTCTCAATAATCACTCTAAATGTAAATGGATTGAACTCCCCAATCAAAAGACACAGAGTGGCAGGATGGATCAAAGAACAAGATCCAACAATATGCTGCCTCCAGGAAACACACCTCAGCCCCAAAGACAAACACAGACTCAGAGTGAAGGGATGGAGAACAATACTCCAAGCTAATAATGAACAAAAGAAAGCAGGTGTCGCTATACTAATATCAGACAAGGTAGATTTCAAAGCAAAACAGATAAAGAAAGATAAAGAGGGACAGTATATAATGATAAAAGGGACTCTCCACCAAGAAGACATAACACTTATAAATATATACGCACCCAACACAGGAGCACCAAAATTTGTAAAGCAACTCTTAATAGAACTAAAAGAAGACATCAACAACAATACAATAATAGTAGGGGACCTCAACACACCATTAACACCAATGGACAGATCATCCAGACAGAAAATCAACAAGGAAATAACAGAATTAAATGAAAAATTAGACCAGATGGACTTAATAGATATATATAGAACACTTCATCCAAAAACAGCAGGCTACACATTCTTCTCAAGTGCACATGGAACATTCTCAAGGATTGACCATATTTTGGGAACCAAAGCAAACATCAATAAATACAAGAGAGTTGAAATAATATCAAGCATCTTTTCTGATCATAACGCTATTAAACTAGAAATCAACTACAAGAAAAAAGCAGAGAAAGGTGCAAAAATGTGGAGACTAAACAACACGCTTCTCAACAAACAATGGATCATTGAAGAAATTAAAGAAGAAATCAAATATTATCTGGAGACAAATGAAAATGAGAACACGACATACCAAATCATTTGGGATGCAGCAAAAGCAGTCCTAAGAGGGAAATTCATCGCAATACAGGCTCACCTCACTAAACAAGAAAAAGCTCACGTAAGCAACCTCAAACGACACCTAACAGAACTAGAAAAAGAAGAACAAACAAAGCCCAGAGTCAGTAGAAGGAGGGAAATAATAAAAATAAGAGCAGAAATAAACGATATTGAAACAAAAAAGACAATAGAAAGGATCAATGAAACAAAGAGTTGGTTCTTCGAAAGAATTAACAAAACTGACAAACCCCTAGCCAGACTCACCAAGAAAAGAAGAGAGAAATCGCAAATTAATAAAATCCGGAATGACAGAGGAGAAATCACAACAGATACCAATGAAATACAAGAGATCATAAGAGAATACTATGAAAAACTATATGCCAACAAATTGAACAACCTGGAAGAAATGGACAAATTCCTAGACTCCTACAATCTCCCCAAACTGAATCAGGAAGAAATGGAGAATCTGAATAGACCAATCACAAGTAAGGAAATAGAAACGGTAATCAAAAACCTCCCCAAAAACAAGAGTCCAGGACCAGACGGCTTCTCTGGAGAATTCTACCAAACATTCAAAGAAGACTTAATACCTATTCTCCTCAAACTGTTCCAGAAAATTGAGAAAGATGGAGAACTCCCTAACACATTCTATGAAGCCAACATCACTCTGATCCCCAAACCTGACAAGGACAACACAAAGAAGGAGAACTACAGGCCGATATCACTGATGAACATAGATGCAAAAATCCTCAACAAAATTTTGGCAAACCGATTACAGCAATACATCAAAAAGATTATACACCATGATCAAGTGGGATTTATACCAGGGACACAGGGATGGTTCAACATCCGCAAGTCAATCAACGTGATACACTACATCAACAAAATGAAAACCAAAAACCACATGATCATCTCAATAGATGCAGAGAAAGCATTCGACAAGATCCAACACCCATTTATGATAAAAACCCTCAGTAAAATGGGTATAGAAGGAAAGTACCTCAACATAATAAAGGCCATATATGATAGACCCACAGCCAACATCATACTCAATGGACAAAAGCTGAAAGCCATCCCTCTGAGGACAGGAACAAGACAAGGGTGCCCACTTTCACCACTCCTATTCAACATAGTACTGGAGGTGCTGGCCAGAGCAATTCGGCAGGAAAAAGAAATAAAAGGAATCCAAATAGGTAACGAAGAAGTAAAACTCTCGTTGTTTGCAGATGACATGATCTTATACATAGAAAACCCCAAAGAATCCACAGAAAAACTATTAGAAATAATCAACAACTACAGCAAAGTAGCAGGGTATAAAATTAACGTGCATAAATCAGTAGCATTTCTATACACTAACAATAAACTAACAGAAAAAGAACTCAAGAACTCTATCCCATTCACAATCGCAACAAAAAGAATAAAATACCTTGGGATAAACTTAACCAAGGAAGTGAAGGATCTATACAATGAAAACTACAAGACTTTCTTGAAAGAAATAGGCGATGACATAAAGAGATGGAAAAACATTCCTTGTACATGGATTGGAAGAATAAACATAGTTAAAATGTCCATACTACCTAAAGCAATATACAGATTCAATGCTATCCCAATCAGAATCCCAAGAACATTCTTCACAGAAATTGAACAAACAATCCTAAAATTCATATGGGGGAACAAAAGACCGCGAATTGCTAAAGCAATCCTGAGCAAGAAAAACAAAGCCGGCGGAATCACAATCCCCGATTTCAAAACATATTACAAAGCTACAGTGATCAAAACAGCATGGTACTGGTACAAAAACAGGTCCACAGATCAATGGAACAGAATTGAAAGCCCAGAGATAAAACCACATATCTATGGACAGCTAATCTTCGACAAAGGAGCAGAGGGCCTACAATGGAGAAAAGAAAGTCTCTTCAACAAATGGTACTGGGAAAACTGGACAGCCACATGCAAAAGATTGAAAATTGACCATTCTTTTTCACCACACACCAAAATAAACTCAAAATGGATCAAAGACCTAAAGATTAGGCCTGAGACAATAAGTCTTTTGGAAGAGAATATAGGCAGTACACTCTTTGACATCAGTTTCAAAAGAATCTTTTCGGACACTGTAACTCCTCAGTTGAGGGAAACAATAGAAAGAATAAACAAATGGGACTTCATCAGACTAAAGAGCTTCTTCAAGGCAAGGGAAAACAGAATTGAAACAAAAAAACAGCTCACTAATTGGGAAAAAATATTTACAAGCCACTTATCCGACAAAGGGTTAATCTCCATAATATACAAAGAACTCACACTGCTTAACAACAAAAAAACAAACAACCCGATCAAAAAATGGGCAGAGGACATGAACAGACATTTCTCAAAAGAAGATATGAATATGGCCAATAGACACATGAAAAGATGTTCATCATCGCTAATCATCAGGGAAATGCAAATCAAAACTACACTAAGATATCACCTTACCCCCGTTAGATTGGCAAAAACATCCAAAACCAAGAACGACAAATGTTGGAGAGGTTGTGGAGAAAGAGGAACCCTCATACACTGTTGGTGGGAATGCAAACTGGTACAGCCACTATGGAAAACAGTATGGAGATTTCTCAAAAAGTTAAAAATAGAAATACCCTATGACCCAGCCATCCCATTACTGGGTATCTATCCTAAGAACCTGATAACAGATATCTCAAGAGTCCGTTGCACCCCTATGTTCATCGCAGCATTATTTACAATAGCCAAGACGTGGAACCAGCCTACATGCCCAGAAACTGATGATTGGATAAAGAAGATGTGGTATATATACACAATGGAATACTACTCAGCCATAAAAAAAGACGAAATTGGCCCATTCACAACAACGTGGATGGACCTCGAGGGCATTATGTTAAGCGAAATAAGTCAGTCAGAGAAAGACGATCTCTATATGACTCCACTCATAGGTGCAAATTAGTATATTGAGAAGGAGATCTGATCGGTGGTTACCAGGGAAAAGGGGGGGTGGGGGAAGGGTACGGAGGGGGAAGTGGTGTACCCACAACATGACTAACAAAAATGTACAACTGAAATCTCACAAGCTTGTAATCTATCATAACATTAATAAAGAAAAAACAAAAAAAAAAAAAAAAAAACACATAATGCTTTCAATGTCCACCCATATGGCAGGATTTCCTTCTTTCTCATGGATGAAATAATACTCCATTGTATATATAAACCACATTTTTATCCACCTTTATCCATCCACCTGTTGATTGCCCCTTGGCCATTGTGAATAATGCTTCAATGAACATGGCAGTGCAGATATCTCTTTGAGATCCTGTATTCATTTCCTTTGGATGTATACCAGAAGTGGTACTGCTGGATCATATGATGGTTCTATTTTTAATTTTAATGTAAGGAATGAAGTAAGACTCTTAATATTCTATCCAGTGTTCCCTGGATTGTGAAGTTTTCCCATCTGGCAGTTGGGAATGGGCGCTATTCCCAGTGGTGTGTGACCCGTGGGCGCTCCTCCCTCTAACCCTTTCAGGCAGTCTTCTTGCGTGCAGGTGATGAGCTGGCTCTTCCAAATGCTAGAGGGAGACCCTCTGCAAATCCCCAGGGCTCTCTCTCTGCAGCTCTGTCCTCCCCAGTGCTCTGCCCTGCAAACTAGCTGCCATGCTCTCCGCTGACCCTGCTGTGTCTTCGATTCAGGGGGTCGGCTGGGCTCTGCTGGGTTCCCCTCTCTTCCCCACTCTGTGGCAGGCTTCAGGCTCACCTCATTTATTTCCCGTTCCTCAAGGATCACTGCCCTTTTTGCCTGACATCTAGTCTCTTGGAAACCATTGTTTCATATGTTTGTCCTGTTTATTAGTTGTTTCAGGCAGAAGGCTACAGTGGTCCTTGTTACTCCGTCTTGGCTGGAATTGAAAGTTCCTTCCATGTGTCATTTACTTTTTTTTTTAACTGGGGTAAAATTCATGAAACATAAAGTTCACCATTTTACCCATTTTAAAGCGTACAATTCAGTGGCTTTTAGTACATTCACAATGTTGTGCAACCATCTACCTAATTTCAGAACATTTTATCACGCCAGTAAAGAAACCCGTGCCCATTAAGTGGTCATTCCACACTTCATTTACTTTTCAATGATGCCACACTGCCCTCGGGATAAAGTCTGCGGGGCTCCCAAGGCAGCCTGGTGGCTCCTGGGGATATGACGTGCGATTCACTTCTGGAAAGCTCTTCTGATTTGCCCGACTCCTACCTGTCCACCCTTGAGCTTTCCACTGAGGCAAGTCTCTTACGGAAGCCTTTCCTGAGACCCTAAGCATGGGCTAGCTGCCCTCCTATTTGCTCAGTTAGCCCCAGACCCTTAAACTTCTCCTAGCACTTACCAAGCTAAGCTTTGCCTGCCTGTTGGTCCAGCTCTCTCTTCGGCCACACGGGGAGCTGCTGAGGTCTGTCCTGTTCGCTGTTGTATCCTCGTGCCTGGCATGTGGTAGGTACTCTGGTGTTTGCTGCAATGAATGAGTATGTCATCAGTCCCTGGGAACCCAGCTTCCTAGAGACCCAGTGACTGCACTGTGCCCACTGTCACATCAGGCAGAGTCTGGGCCAGGGAGCCCACCTTCGTCACAGTTTTCCACAGAGAGAGTGGTGGGGGCAAAGCACAAGCAAGGGGGCCAGCTTCCTGCCTCCCCTGCTAGACAGCTCGGGTCCTGTTGGCGTTCTTCTCACGGCCCCACCCCTGCTTACTGAGAACGTCCAGGTCATAAGGGTGGAAGTGAACTGGTTTTCTTTCTTTAGGAACTGCTGCCACACGTGTTTGGTTGACCTCTCCTCCCTGCTGGGTGGTGGGTGATGCTTAACAGCATCTCAACAGATTGCGCAGCTCTCTAGTTTGGGTTAAACTTCAACTTTGGCTTGGAATATAAGCATTGGTCCTATTCATTTTAAAACTTCCATCTCAAACTCCTTGCAAGCTCTTCCCTGAGATCTCAGGCCCTTGTGGGCCTTACTGCAACCCAATGCCCTGGAGGACACCTGGAAGGAGAAGGATTCTGCTCATGGGATGAGCCATGTGCTGGTGATGGTGAGTGTCCTGGCCTCATTCTGGGTGTTGGGCTCTGTGTGATGCTGGTGGCCAACACTCTGTAGGGTGTGTGACCACACGTTTGATGGCTGAGGACTCCCTCCCTCCTGAGAATGGCCACCCTGCCTCTTCCCACAGCTTTCCCACCTGGGGCCTCTTATTGCCTGATCCAGCGGCCAACCATGGCCGCTGCCTCTCCATTAATAACCACCGGGGGCCTTTCCATACCTGTGAGGGCCACAGAGGATGGGATGGGGGTGAAGGTTTCCCAGGCACACCATGTTGGAGGATCTTCAGGCCCTGCAGACTTGGGCTACTCTGGCAGGTGAGAAATCTCTGGACCAGGAGCAGGCACCAGTGTTTAAGGTCAAGTCCCCCCACACCACTGGTCCCCTCTTTCTCTCCATAGTGCGTTAAGAAGACAGAAAAGGACACACACTATTTTTTCAGACTCCCACAATGCTCCCCGAAGAGCCCTGTCTCAACACACTTGGCTCTGTTGGTGGCACCAGGGTGAGCCTACAATTTCTGAGATGTCACTCTCCCCTTCTTGCAGGTCCATGTGGTTCATTTAGAGCTACTCTTGGCTGCAGGAAGGGGAGGAACCTCTCTCCCCCCACCCCATTGACGTGGCTGTCCCCTGCAGACTGCAGGGGTTCTGCCCATCCTCTCAGGCCTCTTTCCTCTCCTGATGGCTGGTGCTCCCAGGGCAGGTCCTGGCCTCTCTCGGCAAGCCCAGAGCTAACTTCGAACATGCTGCACTTAGTGGCTTTTGGAACCTTAGCCATATGTGCTCAAGCAACAGGAGCAGACAAATGGCAGATCTAATGTCCCTCTCCCCCAGCTAGAGTGAACGCCTGCCGAGGGTGGTTTATCTTTGAGGCCTCCAGGTTTACAGCCTTGCCTGGGGTAGACAAACAATCGGTCTGTGGAATTGAATTACAGCAGGAAGTACGACAGCAAAGTGGCTGCCTGTGTCCCTATGCACTGGCTCCCAGGAGGATTTGGGCCTCCACTCGCCGCAAAGAGGCCTCTCTTTCCTGTAAGAGAAGCTGGATTGAGGAGCCACTTCTCTTCTCAGAGCACACCGTGCAACAGCCTGCAGGTCCTGCCTTCCCCTGGAGCCTGAGGAGTAGGAGGGGGTTTCCATGGCGATGGCACGTGCCAGCCCTCCTCTCCATCTTGCAGCCCCACTGCAGAGGCGGGAGCTGCCTGCCATTGGTATGCTGCTCAGAGCCCGGGCCACAGCTGGCTTCTGGCTTCCTGAAGACTTGCACTGACACACTAGAAGGGACAGCCCATCGGGGGCACTATGGGACACTAACCCAGGGTTGCAGTCGGGGGCAGGGCACAGAGTTAAGAAGCATCTTTATCTTCCAGAAAGATCAGAAGCTAGTTGAGCACAAAGTTCTGCGTTTCTAGGTTGAACACTGGGCATGTAACTAGGGCAGTAAAACGAATAGTCTTTCAGTCCTGCTTTGTACTTAGAGGCAGAGAGGTGAGGGGGCGTGGAGAGACGCTGAAGAGGACGGACGGGTGAAGATAGACAGGGAAAGCAGGCGTGGATTCATGCCTTGAGAAGGAGCCAGAGAGAAGCGGGAGCTAAGAAGGCAGCAGACATAACATCACACAGAACTATGTAACTTGCGGTGCTCAAACACAGGACTGTGGAATCTTACGGGAGGGTTGTATTCCTGAAGACCTTCCATAAAAACTAAAAATTTATTAATTTGGGACTAACCCTGACACAGATGCTGTATTAGGGTGCTTGGGCTGCCATAATGGAATACCACAGACTAGGGGCTTAAACAACAAAACTTTATCTTCTGAACATTCTGGAGGCTGGAAGTCCAAGATCAAGATGTCAGTGGGGTTGGTTGCTTCTGAGGCCTCTCCCCTTGGCTTGCAGATGGCCCCCTTCTCTCTGTGTCCTCACATGATCTTCCTTCTGTGTGTCTGTGTCCTAACCTCTTCTTGTAAGGACACCAGTCCTACTGGATGAGGGTCCACCCTATGGACTCCGTTATCACTTAATCACCTCTTTAAAGGGCCTATCTCCAGATATAGTCACATTCTGAGGTACTGGATGTTAGGACGTCAGCCGAGGAACTTTGGGGCAGGGGAGTGGGGTGAGGAGAGACACAATTCAGCCCATAACAGATGTCATGTGTGTCTGTTAAAGAGGCGAAGCTATACAGCAATGGCATAAATATAAGTTCTTTTAAACCCATTAAAACTTTGAAAGATAATTCTTGATAAATTCTGAGAAATTGCTGGGTGCTTTATTGCTTAAGATGCTATGTAGATGACTTAAACATTTTTATTTTTTCAAATCTGCATAATCCAATTTCCTTCATTCAGGCAGAAAATACCTACTAAGTGGTCTCTATGTGCCAGGTGCTGTTCCAGGTACTAAGGATACAGCAGTGAGCAAAACAGGTAAAAATCTCTGCCCTCATCCTAGCTGGAAGAAACAGACTATCTACAAAATGCGAGTAAGTTATACCACACATTAGAAAGTGATAGATGCCATGGAAAAGATAAAGTAGGGAAGGAGGTAAGGCCAGTGGGTGAGTGGCTGGATGGGTGGGTTGAAATTTTAAATAGAGAGGTTATAGAGGGCCTCACTGAGAGGATATTTTGAACAAAGATTTGAAGGAAGTGAGGGAGGAGCCCTGAGGACATCCAAGGCTAGGACCATCCAGGTAGAGGACAGTGCAAGTGCAAAGGCCCTGAGGCAGGAATGGACTTGATATATTTGAGGAATCACAGAAAGGTCAGCAGAGCTGGAGGGTAGCGAGTGATAGGGAGAGGGTTGGGACACAATGCCAGAGAGGTGGGGAGGGGCCATATCCTGTGGGATCTTAAAGGCCATGGAAATGTGTTTAGATTTTAAGTGTAGGTCCCTGTCAGGCCACAAGATTGTTGGGGATGGATAGTATAGTGTTGAGCTGGGAAGGTGGAGAGTGGGGTGCTTGAAGATCAGATTATGGAGAGTTTGGAGTTGTTGGTAGTGATAATGTCTAGGAGATGACTACAGGAGTGAGCGACTGAGACAGATGGAGGGCAAGCTCACTGGAGGAGACGTGTCAGGGAATTTGGAGAGCAGGGTCTTGGGAGGAGTAAACAGAGCGAAGGAGTGGTGGTGGAGAGAATGGTAGTGAGCGAGGAACCCAAAACTTCAAGGAGGAAAGGGAATGACCCAGGTGTTTGCAACAAGACAGGCAAGGGGTGGTACAGTCTGATGCCATGAGGTTCAAGCTGGGGCTTTGAGGCAGAGAGAAGTGTGGTCTGGAAGCAGCAGTGTGGATCCCTGTTGGGGCTGGGGATGGAGCAGGGGCCCCCTCCTCACTGTGCTGATGGGAGGCTAGCGGAGAGTTGGTGACCAGGGGAAGGATGGCACCCAGGCGAACCAAGGTTCCCTCTAGGTGTGAAATGGGACTGTCTTTTAGGATACCACAATTAATGACTCATATTTATTTATTTTAACGAGACGAGAGTATTGCTTCTTAATCCTGAGTTTCTTAGTCTAGATGAAATTGAGTGAGGAGTTTTCGGAAGTTCTTTTCCCTAGAAATGGAGTAAGAGTTAGGAATTAATAGTTAATGCTCCTTGGTCTTTATACAGAGGGATCTAGGATTAAGACAGAGTCCGTCTTTATCGCTTGTAGAATTCTGTCTCAAGGTTCCTCATCGCCCTGACAGGCTGTATCCAGAGCATAGAGGAGGATATTAAAGTTGACTTAAAAGTTTCCTGCCGTTGCCAGGAAAAAAGCAAGAATGGAGGAAAAGGGAAGAAAAGATATTTGAGAAGTCAAAAGGAAAGTTTCAGGGGGAATGAACTTCCTAAAGAAGTGACGCTCAGCAAGGCAAGGCCCTCGTTCACTGGCCCTGGGGAGGCATGTTATAGAGCATTGGTTCTCCAAGGGCGTCTGGAGACCCCAGGTTTCCCCAAGACCCTTTCAGGGGTGCGTGAGGTCAAGAGCATCTTAGTAACAGTACTAAGAGGGCATTCGCCTGTTTCACTCTCCTCTCACGAGCATACCCTAGAGTTTTGCAGAAGCTACGCGAAGTGTGACACCAGAGCAGATTGAAGGCAGATGTAGATACGAGAATCCAGCTGCCTTCTTTTAAGTCAGATAGTAAAGAAATCTGCAAAAATGTCAAACAATCTCAATCTTCTCACTAAATATTTTATTTGGGAAAATAATTTTCATGAAAATATCTTAATTATGTTAACATTAAAAGGGTTATTGCAATGTTTAAATTAATTAGTCAATTAAAAAATTCTTGTTATAGGGGCCAGCCTGGTGGCATAGTGGTTAAGTTCATGTGCTCCACTTTGGTGGCCTAGGGTTTGTGGGTTCGGATCCCAGGCATAGACCTACACACTGCTCATCAAGCCACACTGTGGTGGCATCCCATATACAAAGTAGAGGAAGATTGGCACAGATGTTAGCTCAGGGACCATCTCAAGCAAAAAGAGGAAGATCGGCAACAAATGTGAGCTCAGGACCAATCTTCCTCACCAAAAAAATAAAATAAAATCCTGTTTTAATTTCAAATACTGTAAATATTGATAGATACAATCCTTGTAAACAAAAGCTCTTTGTGGTCATTAATAATTTTTGAGTGTAAAGGAATCCTGAGACCAAACAATTTGAGAACTTGTGGTCTAGTGGATGAGAGGCCCAGCTCTGGAGTTAATGTGCTTGGGTGCAAATCCAGGCTTTGTGATCTTAGGCAAGTTACTTAACATCTCTGAGACTTAATTTCCTTATTTGTAAGCTAGGCTACCTCACACAGTTATTGTGAACAACAAATGAAATAATATATTAATAGCACTTGGCACATGATCATTTCATAAATGTTGATTATCATTTCATCAAATAATTCATTTGATTTCCTAAAGAATTGATGCATATGTCTATTACATACATAACCCGGTGGTAAGTGCTGTGAAGGACGTAAACATATAAGCTGCAGCTCCTACTCTGAAAGGGTTTGCTTTCGAGTAGGGGAGAGATTTCCAGATTTGTAGTTGGCACCCTTGGGTTCAATTGCCAGCTCTACCCTTGACTAACAAGCTGACCTTGAGTGAGTCACTTCCTGTGGGGTAAAGTCAGATAATAAAGGCATCCGTGCTGGTGAGTTCCCACTTGTGTCTTTCAGGCATCACTGCCTCCCACCTGAGTTTAACACTTGGTTTTGTCCTCCATGAACACTATGCTAAATCCTCTGCTTTCCATTGCCAGAATCCACTTTTCTTCCCGAGATGACATAACCATGCCACTAGGGGGCACCTCCTGCCTTCTTCATTCATTTGCTGCACTCTCTAATTTGGAACCGGTCTTTTAGCTGAGAGGGGTGGCGGGCCTAGATTTTATATCTTCGGGACACCATCAGCTTGGTGGTGAGCTTTGTTGGAGAATCCTGACTCTGTTTTTATCATTCAACACACATCTACTGAGACCTCTTTAAATCAAGCCAGTGGGGAAGGGTTGGTGGAGGGGAGATTGGGGGTGTCACGACGACCACCTGACATTTATGCAGCATCTACTTCATGCCAGGACCGTGTAAATGCTTCGTAAGCATCATCTCATAGAATCTCAGAGCAACGCCACGGGCTGTGGGTGGGGCACTCGTTTTTAATAGCCGGAAACCCGGGCTCTGCCTGGTTAAGTAACTCGTGCGAAGTCCAGCGTGGTGGAACTAGGTCAAACCCAGGAGAAGTGAGCTGACTGCGGAGGAGGGTGAGATGGTTGTGAGCCGGAGGGAGGGAGGCCTGGGCCTGGTGGGAGGCAGGATTTGGACAGAAAAAGAAGACCAGAGAGAGTTTGGTCAGGCAGGGGAGTAACACTTCGTACTATGAAATGGCCTCCATGGGGGCTCGTCCTGCCCGTCAGCCCTCAAAGCAGGGAACAGGTCTTACTGTTCAAGAACAGTGGTTCTCAACCTTACCAGACACAGAAACCCCTTTCTAACAAGTATTTTGTAACACCCCCTTTACCGTCCTGAGTTGAAATTCAAAAGCAGTATATTATCTATGTTTACATCCGTGCTTACATATAATACAAAGCAAAGTACTTTCTCACACGTGAGTATCAAGCTTGCCGAGATGAGGACAAAAAGCCTCCGGCATGAATTTCCAAGCTGTCCACCAGGGGGCGGCAGACCGCTTCGACTGCTGGGAACAGCACACGCAGTGCCTCCGCGGTGCCGTCGGGCTGCATCTCTTTCCAGTTGTAATCGCCTCGTGTTAGACTCCTCCTCGGGCGGCGTGATTGTGTCCCTGAGGTCACCTGAGTGGTAAGGGGGTGTGGAGTGAAGAGAGGAAGTCACAGAGTATGGAGCTGACCTTCAAGTTAGTGTGATGAATGTCTAGTCACATGAACGCGCCGTGATTAGAGTCATATGCTTTAAAGTCCTGGTTTTGTTATTGAGTCATTTGCTTAAAAAGTCATTATGAAGTATCAAGTCTCTTTTATTTTCTTTGAAATTATTTTTGAGGTTACTTTGTATTATAGCAAACGATAAGTATTCATTTAACAATTTTCTTGACTCATTTTTTCTTTAACCTAAATACATATGTTTAAATGGAAACTTTAGTGTATAAATGGAAAACTTATATTGCTTGGCATAGGGTAACCTAAAAAAAAAACACCAAAGAAAATAAGACAATGTTACTACATTCTTGCTGGTACTTATACTATTTCCACGAAAGGTCCATTCTCTCTCTATAAAAAGGGAGTTTAACACTGTTAAAGACATATTCACACTGAACTCAGGCTGTCCTTAAAGTAACCGCAATGACTGAAAAAGAAATGAAAGGGAATATTTTTCTCGTTATTTAAGAGAATTCATGTTATTTAAAGCTTTCTCTGAGTACCCCTAAAATCATCTCCCATAGAACATGGGCAAAATGTCTCTGTCTGGAGACTTCGGTTCAGTGGATGGCTTCCTGGACTTGGAGTCAAGGGACCACTCACTAGCTGTGTGTCCTGCACATAGTCCTTGCCCTCTCTGGGCCACTTTGTCCACACTTGTCAAATGGAGAGGTTGGAAGAGACGGTCTTTAAACTTCTCCTGGCTCTAACAGTCTGACTCTCTGAAGCCCTGGTTCTCAGTGGAAGGAGCTCTGTTTGGTGCTTAGAACCTTTGAAGGGGACCAGGGAAAGCCATGGCTTCTTAGGAATCTCAGCCAGCACCCTCTCTCCTGAGAGGCATTTAGCTAAACATAGCAGAGCAGCTGTGGGTTGAGAACCTGGAGTCTAAGAGCCCTGGATTAAAGATTTCGCTCTGCCTCCTATAGTTTTGGAAATTTGAGCAAGTAACTTAGCTTCATTTGCCCCAGTTTCCTTAATATAAAATAGGGCCGGTAATAGTATTTGTCCTTACTGTGAAGTCGGAACTGTAATATGATGTCCATTGCTCACTACAGTGCCTGGCCCGTATGTTAGCAGCTATTCCTGTTTGTCGTGGTCATTCCTAAGATTTTTTTTTTTTTTTTTAATTAAACTGGGATATCCTGAAAGGAAACCATTTGGAAAAACTGTCTGGTGGCCCTGTCTGCAATATTTTTAAACTGAGGAAATGAAATGAATGTTATAGGCACCCAAGAAAAGGAGGCCTCGTCTGAGAAAGGTGAAGGTGGGTGTGAGGGCCGTCCCACCCACGCGGCCTTGGCGCTAACGCCGGGGCCCAGCCTCTTGCGTGGGTTTCAGGACTTCAAAAAAACTTTTTGCTTTAAAGCACTAGCTGAGTGACTTGTGGCTTCCCAGCCCACAGGTTCCTGCGTCTCTGCCTGGCCCCGAGGTGCAGGTGCCTGCAAGTGTGAGCGTGGGACACAGCAGAGTTGGGGGGACAGTGGAGGGACAGAGTTTGCCCCTGGTGGCCCTGGACCTGCTCCACCACCGAGGCAGGCCTGTCCTTGCCCGGGGGCGGGGTGGGGGCAGTGGGAGCCTGAGGTTTGGAAGAGCAGCAGTGCTGGTGCTGGGGGATACATATCTGCTGCTCCCGGGACACTCCTGACCAGGGAGAATTCTCTCCATGAAGAGATCTTGTTGGCATGACCGTGTGACTGCTACTTAAAGCGGAAAGAGAATTCTGTTATTTGAGCTGTGGACCTGGGTTTTCATCTTGACTGATGACCACTAATGAGCTCTGTGACCTTTCTCAACATTTATTTCTTCCTTTCCTTATTTGTAAAGTGAAAGATTACATTATACTGGTGGTTTTTAAGTCATGGTTTATTTGTGTGTGTGGTAGGTAGATCACAGAGCCTTTAGACACACTGATGAGAGTTAGAGACCCTCTCTCCAGAAACGCATGGGTTGCCACAACTTTTTTTTTCTCTTTTTCTAACAACTCAATCTGGATCTCCAGAATTTTCCTGTTTTTGTGGTTCATCTTAGCCATCATCTACTTTGTTTTCTTTTTTTATGAAGAAGATTGGCCCTGAGCTAACATCTGTGCCAATTTTCCCCTACTTTGTATGTGGGATGCTGCCACAGCATAGCTTGATGAGCGGTGTGTAGGTCTGTGCCTGGGATCTGAACCTGTGAACCCTGGGTCACCGAAGCGTAGCACACGAACTTAACCACTACACCACGGGGCTGGCCCCTCCACAATGTTTTATATAAAATTTCAAGGTGTTTGAAGACCTCCCCTGGAAGCCTATCCATGGGTTCCAGGTTGCAAACCACTGATTCTATGCTTCCTTCCGCTTATAGACTTCTACAAAGCCCATGCTTTCCTCCTGAATCTCAACCAATGACAATTCTGTCCATTTGTGAACACGTGGTTAGTACCTTCTTCCTCCCCTCCAGCTCCATCAGTGTCAGCCTAGCAGGGCCATGGAGGAGATGGCCACCAGGGCTTTTGCATGTGGCCACGCACGTTGGTCCCTACACAAGATGTCCTCAGTTGATGACTAAGCCTTTTCCTAATCCACACAAAGATGGAACATGGGCCAGCAACAGCCTTTGAAACATATACTTGGGCATCAAAATATAAGGTCCAGCAGGAGGTTCTCCACCTGAGGGGCTGGACCTGAGGCTGGCTCTCCCTGCGTGGGCTCAGTAGATAATATAAATTAGTGGCTGGGGAGAGGGGTCATCAAGAGGATGGAAATATACACTTAAAGAAGATTCAGGAAAACAAAACAAAAAATGGGCCGGCCTGGTGGCACAGCGGTCAAATGTGCACATTTGGCTTCGGTGGCCCAGGGTTCACCAGTTCAGATCCCGGGTGCAGACATGGCACTGCTTGGCATGCCATGCTGTTGTAGGCGTCCCACATATAAAGAGTAGAGGAAGATGGGCACGGATGATAGCTCAGGGCCAGTCTTCCTCAGCAAAAAGAGGAGGATTGGCGGCCAATGTCAGCTCAGAGCTAATCTTCCTCAAAAAGAGAAGAAGAAGATTCAGGCAAGGCTGAGCTCCTTGAGTTAGTTAGGGCCCATTTGTGGGAAGTAACTGGATCCACTGGAGTTTCTGCAGGCAACAGAAACCAATTCAGCTGACGTAAGCAGAAAAGGAATTTATTGAAAGCATGTCAGGTGGTTCATAGAAATGTCAGGAAAGCTACAGAACAGGCCTGAGATAAAAGGGAGTAACAAGGGAGGTCAGGCCTCAGCCAGGGTAGCAGTCAGAGTGATGAGACTGGCACGGATGCCACCACCATCAAACAACCCAGCTTGTGCTGCCGCCACTGGTGGTGTTGGATGGAGGGTGTTGCTGTTACGGCCACCGTTAGAGTGAACTCTTCAAGGCCACGTTTCATTGCATGTAACATCTAGTTGGTTGAACCCGGGTGATGTGCTCAACCATCCCAGCTGCAAGGAACACTGGGAAAGTGAGTGACTGACATTTACAACTTCGATTGTGGGAGATGCTCTCTGCTTCCCACCAAGACTCTAAACTAGGGGAATTCCCCAAACAATGGCGGGCAGCCCTCCAAAATCAACAACATTCTGCAGGAGGAGAAACCAGCTAGAGATAGCTTCGTAAAGAAGACTGGTATAGCCTTTAGGGTGTTTCATGAGACCAAGGGCAGGAGGATTGCCGGACATCTGGAATGGTCTGGAACCAGGTACTCGGAAATCAGCTGAACTCTTTCTCCAGCTCTTATCTCTGCTTCTCTGTGCTCCTTCTGCATTTTCTGTCTTTGCATTCTGACATTTAATTTCCTCAGTCCAGGAGGTGGTATCATGTGGTAAAAATGGGGTCTTTGGACGCCCCCTCCCATGACTGTAAGGTATCTCCCAGGAAGGAGAGCTAGGCATTCACTACAAGGGGTAGCTCCTGCCTCCATCCTGCCTTCATTCTGGCCACCCGGGATGGGTGTCTGCTGTTCTATACTGCTTTCACCCACTGCCCAGGTCCCTTTCAATAACCTCAACACTCCTCCTGTGTCTCTCCGAGGCTGTGGTTAACTGCTGAGATATTCCCAGAATGTTAGGGCTTCTTCTTTTTACTGATGGAGGGTCTGGGGTCTCAGAAATTAAGTGACTTACTTAAGATTCTGACTGTGCCATGAACGAATTGGTACATATACAATGCTTAGAAGAGTGCTTAGCATGTGGGAAACTCTCAATAGATGTTACTTATGTCACTGGGATTTCTTTTCTTGCAAAGTATATATCTTTCCTCTTCTGTCTTTCTCTTTCTTGGCTCCCTCTGTCCCTTCTTTATTTATTCTTTCCAAAAATATGTACTGAGGGCCTTCTGTGTGCGCAGTATCTTTCTAGATGCTAAGAACTCTTCCATGAACAAGATAGACAGGATTCCTGCCCTTCCAAGGCTTTTATTTCAGTACAAAGCAAGTAAAGAAAAAAGATAATTTCTGATGGTGATGAGTGCTCTGGAGTGGCCAAGGATTGGCTCTGGGGGAGGGCTACTTTGAAATGGTGATTAGGGAAGATGCCTCTGAGATGGTGATTGTAAACTGAGATATGGAGGATGAGAGCTGAGGGAAGCGGGAATAGAACATGCAATATCCCTGAGGTGAGAACAAGCTGGAAAGAAGGAAAGAACGCATGCCAGCCTTTGTGGCTGGAACACGATGTGGGTGAGAGTGATGGGAGGTGACGGTGGATAGAAGGCAGAGGTCAGATCAGGAAAGGCTTTGTACTGACACGGTGATCTAAGTGCAAGAGGTTGGGAACCCATAGGAACCATTTATGTTGGACAGTGTCAGGATCTGATTCAGAGTAAAAAAATTTATTTTTGTCAGAGAACCACAGATTGAGGGACATTCTAGAACCGAACAAAAGAAAACAACCACCACCACCACACTGGCCTGTACTCTTCAAAAATGTCCAGGTCATGAAAGACAAAGAAGAGCTGAGGAATAGCTCTGTGTTAAAGAGACAAGACAATTAAATGCAATGTGTGATACTGGATTGGGAAAAAGTCGTTCTAAAGAACCCTATTGGGGGAACTGATGAAATTTTGAAATGTACTGTCTTTAGACAATAGTATTGCATCATCATCAAATTTCCTGACTTTGATAACTTGGCTGTGGTTACATAGGACAATGTCCTTGTTCTTAGGAAATACACGCCGAAGTGTATAGGTGTGAAAGGGCGTGGGGTCTGCAATATACTCTCAAAAGTTTCAGGAAAAATGTGTGTGTAGAGAGAGTGATAAGGCAAATACGGAATAACATTAAAAGTTGGTGAATCTGTGGGAAGGGGCTGCTTGAGTTCTCCGTAGTATTTCTGTGACTTTTCTGTAAGCGTGACTATGGATGTGGTTGTTTGTCTGTCATCTTGCCCTTTGTTTTCTGTTTGCCTCATCTGCTCTTTGTTCCTCTTTTCCTGTCTTCTTTTGGATTGAGGTTTTTTTAAATGAAATCCTTTGTTGGCTCATTAGCTGTAACTCTGTGGATTGCTTTGGTGGTTGCTAGGAGGTTTCCAGTGCACATCTTTATCTTATCCCAGTCTCCTTTCCAGGATGTTGTATCACTTCACACACAGCGTGAGAACCTTGGTCAGTGTACTTCCATTTGTCCCTCCCAGGCTTTGTGCTCTTGTTGTCACACATTTGTATTTTCTAATTTGTTATAAACCCCATATTACATTGTTGTTATTTTTATTTAAACAATCAATTATCTTCTAAAGAGATTTAAATAATAAGAAAACATCTTTTACTTTTTTTGATGCTCTTCATTCCTTTGTGTAGATCCAGATTGCCGTCGAGGGTCTTTTCCCTTCTGCCTGCAGAGCTTCCTTAAGCATTTCTTTTTTTTTTTTTTAAAGATTTTATTTTTTCCTTTTTCTCCCCAAAGCCCCCCGGTACATAGTTGTGCATTCTTCGTTGTGGGTTCTTCTAGTTGTGGTATGTGGGACGCTGCCTCAGCGTGGTCTGACGAGCAGTGCCATGTCCGCGCCCAGGATTCGAACCAACGAAACACTGGGCCGCCTGCAGCGGAGCGCGCGAACTTAACCACTCGGCCACGGGGCCAGCCCCCCTTAAGCATTTCTTGTAGTATGGGTCCGCTGGTGATGAATCCCTTCGGCTTTTGTGTGTCCAAAAAAGTCTTTACTGTAGAATTCTAGGGTGACAGGTTCTTTTTCCCCCAGTACTTTAAAGATGCTGCTCCATTCTCTTCTTGTATTTTTTTCAATGAGGAGAAATCTGCTATTATTCTTTGTACAATGTCTTTTTTTCCTCTAGATGTTTCCCCCTCCCGCCTTCTCACTGATTTTGGACAATTAGACTATGACGTGCCTTTGTGTAGTTCTCTTCATGTTTCTTGTGTTTGGGGTTTGCTGAGCTTGTTGCATCTCCAAGTTTATAGCTTTTACCAAATTTGGAAAATTTTCATTCATTATTTCTTCAAATAGTTTTTTCTTTTTGCCTCCTCTTCCTCTTTGGAGACTCATAGCTCACTGATGCTCTTTTCGCTTTTTCCAGCTGTTTACTCTCTGTATTTGCATTTCATATGGTGTCAATCATGGTGTCTTTAATTTCACCAATATTTTTTTCCACAATTTCTTATCTGCTCTTAATCCCCCAGTGTACTTTTCATTTTAGATATTGTAGTTTTACATCTAGAAGTTTGATCTGAGTCTTTTAAAAGTATGTTCTATGACTTAACTCTGAATGAGTAGAATATAATTATAATAAATGTTTTAATATCTTTGCTATTTCTAACATCTGTGTCAGTTCTGGACCAGTTTCAGTTGATTGATCTTTCCCCTCTTTATGGCCTTGTTTTCCTGTTTCTTTGCATGCCTGATAATTTGTTACTAGATGCCAGTCATTGGGACTTTTAACTCTTTGGGTGCAGGACAGTTTTCTCTTCCTGTAGGAATTTTCTCGAGCTTCGCTCTGGGATGCAGTTAAGTTGCTTGGAAACAGTTTACTCCTTTCAGCTCTTTCTGGATTTGTTAGGCAGGATCAGAGCAGCATTTATTCTGGGGCTAATGATTTCCCTCTGCTAGGGGAGACCCTTCTTGTTACTCTACCAATGCCCTACGAATTACGAGGTTTCCCTGTCTGGTGAGGGGATCAGGCACCACTTCTGACCTAGAGTGAATGCTGGATCCTCTTCCCTCCAGTCCTCTCAGGTTTGGGTGGTTTTCTCTCATGCACGCCATGGTCAGTACTCTCCTGAATACTCAAGGGAGCCCTCTGTGGAGCTCTGTGCTTCTCTGCGGTACTCTCTCCTGCGACCTGCAGCCACTGTGCACTTCAAGGACTCTCAGCTCTGTCTTCTCACCGCTGGGCATTCCCTGGGTCTGCCTGGTTGCCCTGTCTGGGTCATGGCCTGGAAAGTCTCGTAAGGCAGTAAGCTGGGGCAATTGTGGGGCTTCCCATTTCTGAGGTATCACCGACTTGCATTGCCTCACGTCCAGTATCTTAAAAACCTTTGTTTCATTTTGTTTGGTTTTTCAGTTTGTTCAAAGGGGTAAATCCAGTCCTGATTACTCCATCCTGGCCAGAAGTAGGTTTGACATTTTTTAAACTAAAAAGTTAAAAAATAATTGTAGTTTCTATGTGAAGTGAAAGAATAGAAGTGGGAGACGAATAGTCCAGGGGGAGGGAATGGCCATTTGGAATGGGCTGGTGACAGCGAAGTTGGAGAAAAGTAGATGCCTTGGGGATTTGTTTTGGAAATAGGGTTTACATGACTGGTTGGTGCATGGGAGGAAGGAATAAGAATGAGGGTTGGTGTGAAGGAAATGAAGGAATCAAGGCAGTCTCTACACCCACCCTCCTGACCTCTTACCTCTTGGCGTTTAATCTCAGCTCTTGATTTAAAAATATACAGCAATAGGGTATTTCAAGAATATGATTCTAAAGCTAAATGGATCATCCAGGTACTATGTCCTCATTGGAAGGCTGGATGCTCGTGAAGGCTTGATGAACTGGTTGGCCTTTTCATGCCTCACACACAAATGCTTGACATGGTCTATGACTACAGAATAAAATCATTGGTCCTGGGGAAAAATATTTGCTCTCAAGTGGTGTAAAGACTTTCTAAATTTCTGCTTTTCCAGGTTTAGATTTAGATTGGGTAAAGCCTCCCCATTACCTCCAATTTTCTTTTTCTTTTTTTTTTAGGTAGATTAGCCCTGAGCTATCATCCACTACCAATCCTCCTCTTTTTGCTGAGGAAGAGTGGCCCTGAGCTAACATCCACGCCCATCTTCCTCTACTTTATATGTGGGACGCCTACCACAGCATGGCTTGACATGAGGTGCCATGTCCGCACCTGGGATCCGAACCAGCGAACCCTGGGCCACTGAAGCGGAATTTGCGCACTTAACCACTGCACCACCCTGCTGGCCCCCAATTTTCTCTTTTGGGAGGGAAACACATGATGTCTACTGACAAAGACTTTGCTGTGGGGATCTTTATTAAAAATGTTGTATTAGAGGAGTCAATGATGGGGCCTTTCTTCTCGTCACCTTTTTAAAGGTAAATCTTGTCCAGTCAGAAGAGGTATCCCCAAGTGGATGATGGCACTCTGGTCCTCAGCCAATGCTGTTGGACAGGCACTTGACCCCAAAGCAGCCAGTTAATGGGTTTGTAGCAGCCTGTGATGGGGCCTGGCATGAAAAGGTGGGGTGGGCCATTGGAGTCTCTCTCTACCAAGAATTTTGATTTAAGAAATGTATGGGAGAGCTGAAGCTGTGAGGAATCTGGAGTGGTCCTGATGCGACAGGTGCAAGGTATGCTTTTTAGTGCACATTGAGTCACTTGAGAAGCTTGTTTGACATGCCCACTCCCAGACCTCAGCCCCTGAGAGGCAGATCCTATTGTTCTGTGTTGGGGTGGCAACTGGCACAGTATTTTAAGCAGTTCCCAGGAGATTCTGATGCATCTGGTCCAGGAGCACATTTTTGGCCTTTTAAAAATTAATTTTGTTTTCTGTAATTTTATTTCTTAAAAAATATTTCAAACTTAAAGAAAAGTTGCAAGAATAGTTGTAAGGACTTCTGTATACTCTTTAACCAGATTCACCAACTGTAAACATTTGGCCACATTTGCTTCTCTTTCTCTCTGTCCACACACCAGACACACACACATACACAATTTTTTTTTCTAGTCTATTTGAGAGTAGTTTGCACACATCAAGCCCCTTTACTCCTAAATCCTTCAGTATATGTTTCCTAAGAAGAAGGCTAATCTCTTACACAACCACAGTCGACTGATCAAATTCAGGAAATTTAACATTGGTTCAATACTATTACCTAATCTTCAGTCCATGTTCTGATCTCACCAGTTATCCTGATGGTGTCTTTATCCAGACCAAGATCCTACATAGGGTCGTGAATTCTGCTTAATTTCATGTCTCTTCAATGTCCCAAGGACCAAAGTTTGAGAAACACTGCTGTTAAGCTGGTTGGTCGGGGGGAGGCGAGACAATCACAGGCTCTGAAAACAGCTGACTCACTTGAATGACAGCAGAGGCCTGAGGGCAAGGGCCCTGCTGCTGTCTCCCTGGGCTTCTTGGGGCCAGGGCAAGGGTCCCTGGAATGCTCCAGCTCTTCCTGCTGCCCCATTGCGAGTCTTAGGTTCCCCTTCATGACCAGCCTTATTAGTTTCCTTGTACTTTCTCCCCCATCTCCATTGCTTAAGGCAAACAAATAACTCTCTATATTGTGCAATGAAGAGTGGGAAAGGGCAGAGAAAACAGAGAGGAAGAGAGTGGGAAAGATAAGTAGAAAAATAGAGTAAACCAAGCTGGCCTGCCCTTAGACGCACAAATTCCTAGATGACCTTGGGCAAGTTACAAAACATTTTCAAGCATCAGAACCAACATCAGAATAAAACTGATTCTTACTTTCTGTGTCCAGAGGATGAGGTAATGGTTGTAAGGGCCTTGGAAGTTATTGTTATTGTCAAATGAAGGGATGGCAGAAGTCTGCAGAAAAGGTTCTGAACTTATGAACGTCCCACCTTGTCACACCAGGATGTCTATCTCCCACTTGGATTTTGCATTTTTTTTTTTTTTAAAGAGGGAGTGAAAGGAGGAACTCAGTGCACATGACATTGATGGGGCTGAAAAAAAATTCCCTATTTAGAAATCTGATACAAAAGCAAAGTCATCGTTTTCAAATCCAAACTTGGTTCCAAATTGTTGGCCTGACTCGTACTTCTGCACACATTTTGGGGGGAAGCTCCCAGGCCCATGTGCCCAGTTTGCAACTGGAGCTGTGGGAGCAGGGTCTGTGCTCCATCATGCTGGTGCTGAGAAATGCCCAGAAGGTGATGCCTATGCATGAATTCTAACACCTTACATCATGACCTGGTCTCGCTGCAGCCTCCTGTCTGCCCACTGCCCACCTCCCAGTCTCTAGTCAGCCATGTTAGACCTCTTTAGCTCCTCCAAGTCTGGTGACCGTCGTGTTTGCTGTGTACTCAGCTTGGAATATTCTTTCCTGGCTCTTTATCTTAAATCCTGCTTCTCTTTCTGTTCTCAGCTTTGAAGTCACTTCCTAAGCCTTCACTGACAGTCAAGCTTGGAGTATGTGCCCCTACTTGAAATCTCAGTATTCTGTGAGTTCTCCTGTCCCAGTATGATTGTGATTGACTGTTAGCCTGCCTGGACTCCATGGTAGATTCGAAGGACTGTGAGCTCAAGCACGCTGTTTTCTTTACTATTTCTGGCTCGTGGCATAGTACTTCCTACAAAATAGGTAGTCAATAAATATCTTTTGGATGAATTAAAGAGAAGCTTGCTCAGATCTTCTGGCAGTTTGGAGATTAAGACAAAAAGAGTGAATTGTGTTTGGCAACGTTATACATACTCACGTGAACCCCCAGTTCTCCCTCGAACTGTCACGGAAAGCTCAGGTTTATGGCATTAACTAGAAATCTAAGAGTTTGTCTTCAGTTTCTTCCTCACCTTCCCCAGCTAAACATCCAAGTGGTCATCAAACCCTAGACAGTCCACATCCTGGGGTCCCTCAGGTTCCATCTTCTCATTTCCTTTCTCACTGCCATTGCCCTCATCACCTCCTTGTTGGGTCAGGAAAGTTCATTGCTCCTCGACTTTCAGTATCTACTTTGTTCTGGAAGCTTCTCATCACAGCATTTGAAACCTTGTCCTGATTGGTCCACTGGTCTCCCGTGATGGAGGTACCCACACTGGGCTCTTGGCCAATCCTCAGACATCTTTAGTGCTTCATTCTGTTAACTCATGATGCTTCCTCGGTAAGGAATTCCTACCCCCGACCCCCACCTATTGACTCTGCCTGCTTATCTTGCAAGGCTTAGCCTAGCTTCCTCTTCTGAGCCTCTTAGAAGTAAGGATATCCCTTACCCTCTGGATCTCTTTTGTTCCTGATTTCAGATAGCACATTTGGACAGAGGGGGATAGTGGGTTATTGAAAACTAAGAGGTCCCTGATTTTGAGAGAGCCAGAGTTCAGATAGAGAAGGACACCTGTTATCACAATGGCTGAGCTCATCACATTTATTAAGAACCAGGGTGAACGTTTCACCTGCTTCATCTCCTTTATTCTTCACAGCAGCGCTTTCAGGCGAGGGGGAGGGGGGGAGTAGGTTCTTTAAATATCTTCATTTTGCACATAAAGAAACAGAGGTTCAGGGAGGTGACCTGGTTTTCCCACAGTCATCCAGCAAGGAAGGGGTGGATCCTTGTGGCCACCTGGAGTCTCCTCTGCCTCCCTCCAGAACCTGAGCGGTCACTGCTGCGCCCCCTGTAGGAAGGAGCCGGCTCTGGCCTCTCGGCAGGGCTGGTGCACACATCACATCGCTCCTCACACAATCAACGCCCCCTCAGCCTTTTAAACGAATGAATGCTAACTGGTATTGACAGAGCACGATCTTTCATTAGCTTCTACCATTAATATTGATAGCAATATGGTACATAAATGCAGCCCTTTTGTTTATTTAAATAGAAGTTCTGCGCGTGAGTGGTAAAAAAAAATTAAATGGTACAAGAGCATATAGAATGAAAATGAAGTTTCATTTCCCCTCACTCAGGCTGCCTAGTCTAATCCCCAGAGGCAACGACTAGTAACAGTTTCTTGTTTATCCTTCTGGAAATATTCCACGTATAAATCATTATATATGAATACAGATTTCTTTAAAAGAAACACAAATGGGAGCCTACTGTGCATCACTCTGCATCCTGATTTTTTTCATTTAGAAATGGTTTCTGGAGAACATCCCATTTCGCACATGCAGACCTGCTGCGTTCATGTTTAGGGCACTTCGTGTTCCATAGGGTGGATGTGCCCATGATTGGTTTAATGAGCGCTGTGCTGACGGACATTTAGATCATTTCCCCTATTTTGCTATTACAGACAATGCTGCACAGAACACGCTTGCACACCCTTCTTTGCCCTCCTGGTGAGTGATCTGTATCCCCTTACACATAAAGGTCTACCATTGTGGGCGAACTGTGGGCAACTGCTCTCCTTTTAAAAAATAGGAGACCGAGGCACAGAGGTTTTTAGGAATCTTTTCAAATGAAGGGAGGGAGGGAGGAGGTGAGAAGCCTCTACTTTTTCAGAAAAGAGTCAGATTGGAAGGTTATAAACATGGAAAGATTATGGTGTCCTCCTATTAGTAAAAATCATAAATTAATATAAAAAAAAGTTCAGATGTGGGGCTGGCCCCGTGGCCGAGTGGTTAAGTTCGCGTGCTCCGCTGCAAGCGGCCCAGTGTTTCGTTGGTTTGAATCCTGGGCGCGGACATGACACTTCTCATCAAACCACGCTGAGGCAGCATCCCACATGCCACAACTAGAAGGACCCACAACGAAGAATATACGGCTATATACCGGGGGGCTTTGGGGAGAAAAAGGAAAAAATAAAAAAAAAATCTTTAAAAAAAAAAAAAAAGTTCAGATGTTTCCCCACAGAAACCACCTCAGTGTTTTTGTTGAAGTATCTATTGCTTTTAAAACATTCCTTTTTTTGGTGTCCCTGCTTTTTCTGAGGCTCTAAGCCTGGGCTTAGCCTGTCTCTGGTGCTGCCCTGAGTGAGGAATGGAGCTGCACGAGGAACAGAGGGTCCCAGGCCCTGGGATTGGCCAGGTCAGTGCTTAAAGTGGAACTAAGCCTGAATTCACAGCTCTTGTCCCAGCCACCCTCTCTACAGATGAAAAAACTGAGACCTAGAGAGATGCCGTGTGACTGTCAGAAACTGATTGATATCATCTTAACACAGGTCTCCCAACTGTCAGGCTGGTGGCATTTTTAAGTAAGTGAAACCCTAGGCAACCACCCATAAGTGAGTGTAGCCTAATGCTTCATTTTTATTTCACAAATGCAAACAGGCAGCATCAAGTGACTCGTGAAGCCGCTCTGGGTGGATGGCATGTTAAATGTCGGCCGCCCCTGCCCTGAAAGGATGCATCACCCAAGATGGAACTATGATTTACGACGTCCTTTAGGATCTGTGCAGAGCAACAACAGTCAGTGGGTCTCAGGGGCCTAATGTGTGCTGACACTGCCTATCATTCAGACACGCCAATTGCCTGGAGGATGACTGTCAGCTGCCTCTTGGTTAATATTTCAAGGCTGGCCGTGGTATTATCTGTCTTGTGCCCTGTTGATGCAGCTTCAAGAGCTCCCAGCCTCTGCGCTGATCGAGGTAAGATCTGAGCCGGCAACACTTCCTGTCAAGAGAACCTCATAAGTCGAAACTTTCCAGAGAACACGTGTGGCAGCTTTGGCAGCTGATGTGAGTCCTTGGGGACCAAGAGCCTCTTGGGAGCTCCTTGGCCTTTGCATGCATATGACCCTCCTATTTATTTTTTCTTTCCTCTGGCCCAAGTCTGGCAGGCAGTGTGGTGTGGTGTTGTGCTTAAGGGTAAGCTCAGGAATGAGGACTGTCTGGGTTCAAATCGTGCCTCCATCGCACACTGTGGTGTGACCTTGGGTGAGTGACTTACATCTCAGTGGGTCATCAGCCTGGAGCAGGCTCATGATTCTCCTGATGCTGTGTGCACTTCAGAAAATAAAGTTGAGAATTTTGGACTACAGCGATTTATTAGTGGCTTTCTAGAATTTCCCTTGCATTAAAAAGGCCACTGGCCTGAATGGAAACCTGAGTGGAAGCTTGGCAGGAACGAGCGTGGTGCTGGAACCGGGCTGCCTGCGGGAGGCTGGCTGCTGTGGGTTCTTCCTCTTCCCACCGTGTGACTTTGCGCAATCGCTGCACTGCCCTCTGCCCAAGTTCCCTCAACCCTAAAAGGGGTGACAGCCATGCTTACTGAACTCACAGGTTCTTGTGAGGATTGCCTGAGATGTGTATGTAAAGTGACAAACAAATCTCATGAAATATGCCCTGGTATCTATAACTCCCCTGCTCCCTCCTCCAAAATAATATGCCTTTCCCCCTTTCCTTTTTCCTACACTTTAACATACTTTGTTAAAAATATGTACGTAATACAATATGCTCACACACATGGGCAATTCATGTTTATTCACTTCACAAATATTCATTAACCTTCTCCTGTGTGCCAGTTACTATGTTTGAGGCACTGGAGATACATCAGTGAACAAGACAGACACAAATTCCTGCCCTCAGGGAGCTTACATTCTAGTTGGGGAAGACAGACGACAGTAATACAATAAATAAATATACATATGTTAGAAGGTCGTAAATGCTATGGAAAAAATGGTGGAAAGTGGACAAGGGAGATAGGAAGTACTGGGTGTGTGTGCTATTTACAATGTGGGGTACCTCCTTGAGGAGGTGAGAGTTGACCACAACTTTGAAGGAGATGAAGGAGACAGCCATGGAGACAGTAGGGAGGAGACTTCTGAGAGCCAGCAAGGAGGCCTTCGTCACCCACTGGAGAGGCCAGGGGTGATGGTAGAAGATGAGGTCCCAGAGCTGAGAGGGGGGACGGAGGCAGATCTCACTGGGCCGTGCAGGCCCTTGGAAGCATTTTCATTTTTGCTCTGAATGAAACTGGTTTCCACTGTAGATTTTCAAGTCAAGGAGTGACACGGTCTGATGTAATTTTAAAATAATAATTTTTAAAAGTTATTCTTTTCAGCATTGGTCATTTGAGCAAAGACTGGAAACAACCTAGATGCCCTTTAGTAAGGAGTTGGTTATATAAATAGAGCTGTAGAAAAGAAGGCTCATTATTTATGCCTATGATATGTACTATGGACTGAAGGTTTGTGTCCCCCAAAATGTGCATGTTGAAGTCTAAGCCCCAATGTGATGGTATTTAGAGGTGGGGCCTTTGGGAGGTAATTAGGTTATAATGGTGGAGCCCTCGTGATGGGATTAGTGTCCTTATAAGAAGAGACAGCGAGCTTGCTTTTTCTCTCTCTGCTTTTCGTCACATGAGGATACAGCAAAACAGCGTCCATCACAAACCAGGAAGAGGGTCCTCATCAAGAACCCATCCAGGGGCCGGCCCCGTGGCCGAGTGGTTAAGTTCACGCGCTCTGCTTCGGCGGCCCAGGGTTTCGCTGGTTCGGATCCTGGGCATGGACATGGCACAGCTCATCAGGCCACGTTGAGGTGGTGTCCCACATGCCACAACTAGAAGGAGCCACAACTGAAAATACACAACTATGTGCTGGGGGGATTTGGGGATTAAAAAAATTCAGAAAAAAAAAAAAAAGAAGATCGGCAACAGTTGTTAGCTCAGGTGCCAATCTTTAAAAATAAAAGGAAAAAGAACCCATCCATCCTGGCACCCTGATCTTGGACTTCCAGCCTCTAGGCCCAAGAGAAATAAATGTGTGTTGTTGAAGCCACCCAGTCTATGCTATTCTGTTACAGCAGCCCGAATAGACCGAGACAAGATGGTATCTAGGATATGTTGCCAAATGGAAACATGCAAGGTGCAGTGTTTGTGTCATGCTCGCATGCAGAGGTCTCTAGCAGTACCTACCTCTGAAAAGATCATAGGAAACTGACAGCCCCTGGGAACCAAGGGCCTCTGGAGGATGAAGCAAGCAGGACACTCTTACCCTCTATGTTTCTGTCTATTTTGAATTTTGAGCCATGTGAACATATTACCAGATCAAAAAAGAATGACCAAAAATACAAAATATCCACGTTTGTACCAAGTCAGATGATATAATTTGTATATAAAGAAAAAGTTAATAATTGCCCCCTTCTGTCTTCCAGTCCCACCTCCTGAGAAAATCAATGATGTTTATCTTTTCACATCTTTCTCTATGTTTAAACATGAGTATACAAAAGATATAAACACATCTATATTTTCTTCTTAAAGCCAAGAAACCAACAGGAAATGAGATTATGTTATATTCATTAGTCTACAACTGCTTTCCCCCATGCTTAATGAAACACCGTGGCCACTCTCCAGACGAAGCCAATAAAACGAACATTTGTTAACATTATTGCTTTAGTAGCAAAAGCATCCATTATATGAATGTGCTACAGTTTACTTAACAACTCCTTACTTAGAGTGCATTTAAGTTGTCTCCTGTGTGTGTGTGTGTGTGTGTGCGTGCGTGTGCGTGCGCGCTTGTGTATGCTGCCTCTGACAGTGCTGCGAGGACCATCTTCGTAAGCCTTTCAACTGCTTTCAGAGACTCCATCTCAGCTCTGTGGGGAGTCCTATAGGATGGGGACAGGTGGTTAACCTTCTTCCCATTTGTGAAGCATTACAGTGGGTCATATGAAGAGGTGGGTTTCCTCCACCTCTGCCACTAACCAACTCATTGTGTAACTTTGAGCGAGTCCTTCCCCTTGTCTGGGTCTCAGTCTTTCCACCTGTCAAAGGGAGAAGTGGACCGGGTGATGGTGAAGGGCCTTTCCACGTCTAGGATCTTGATGGGACTGCATGTTCCACAAAGAGAGGCACCATGTTTATTTCATTCACCGCTGTTTCCTGAGTATTAAGCACATAGTAGACCCTTGATGAGTATTTGTTGAAAAAACCAATGAATGGATTCTTTGTCTCGTTTAAGGTCACAAAGCTCAGTCACAGCAAAGTCGTGTGAACTCTTGTTTCTCTTTTCCTCTACATCATGCTGCCTCCTGCCTCTTAAGTATCTTTGCCCTTGACCTTTACATCTTGTAACCACATGATCTTTTGTTCTTCTTCTGATACTCATGTGACGTGTGTTTCACTGTCAATGTGTCTTTTACATATTAGGCCCGGGTTCTAATCTTAGTTCCATCATTTACTACCTGCGTGGCCCCGGGGCAAATTGTCTGACCCTGTTTCCTCCTCTATAAATAGGAATGGAAGTTCAATATTTACCATGCAGATGTGCTGTGAGGTAAATTATCTAAGAGAATATGTGTAAATTGCCTAGCGAAGTGCCTGGTGGACAGAGGGTGCTCAATAAATGGTCGAAGTGGTGGTTGGAGCAGGATGAAGCCGAAATGATGGGCATTTCAGTTTGACAAGGGAGTGTTGGTGTCTGTTAGATGAGAGACACTGGCCTAGGTGCTGGGGTGATTCAAATCTGTGTGATATCTTCAAGTAGCTCATCACAAAATTCTAGAAACATCAATTTCATCAAACATGGTTAAGTATATTGTTGCAAATCATATTTCTTGTTTTCCCCTCTTGGGTAGTTACCACATTAAAAGACACATATGTGTACACACAACATAGAGCTTTATGCATTTGACTCAGTTTCTGGGTTATTCTTATTCCAAATGCCTGGACCACTTTTCAAGTCATGTTGTTGGTTTTGGAGGGTACCTTGGAAATTGGGGTGGATTGAAATAATTGAGGTAGGAAAGGGTGAAGGCAGCTGAAGGCTTATTTTCTTTCATTTTCTTCATAGAGAGTCTGAGACTTAACTCAATCAAATTCTATCGATGCAGAGAATGCAGAAAACATGGTCAGGTTCCCGAGAAAGAAACGTAAAGGATTATTCATCTCAGAAAAGTGAATCAGTTAGCACTTCTTATGTGCAAGTTACAGAAGCCCAAACCAAATTGGCTTAAATAACAGACAGTTTGTTGCTTCATATAACTGAATTGTTTAGCAGTATGCTAGCTTCAGGTGAGGCCTGATCAAGGGACTCCAGTGATATCATCAAGAGCTTTCTTTAGTGAAGGCTTCATTTTCTGCTCTTGCATGGGGCTCTCTGGCAGCTCTAGATTCCTCCTTATGGTACCAAATGGCTGTGGCAGTGGCAGCCCCACATTCATATACTACATCATCTGCTGGGGAAAGAGAGAGGGCCTCTTTGGGACACTCTTAAACAAGCCTCAGAATTGTTTCTCCCTCATTGGCCTGAATTGGGTCATGTGCCCCTTCCTGAACCAATCATCATTGTTCAGAAGGGTGGTCTCAGTCCATCAGTGACCACCTTTGGAGGGGAGGGGAGGATCAATTCCACTCAAAATAACAGTGTTGAGAACAGGGGAGTGGTGATTTCATAAAGGAGATCCAGAACAGTGTTTGGAAGGGAGCTGGATGCTAGGCAGCCAGTACACAACAAATGTCTACCAGAATAATCAATTGTTTATTTATGGAATACCTACCATGTGTTGGCCATAGTTCTAAACATTTCACATGTACCAGCTAATTTAGAGCTAATGAAAACCCTGTGGAGCACTGCTGTTTTTTCTTTCTCCAGGATGGAGGCAAAGGAGACAGAAAGAGATCACGTAAGTTGTCTACTTGGTAGGTGGAAGCAGAAGAATTCAGCCTAGGCAGGCTGGCTGGAGACCCTGCGCTTGAACATTGCTCTATGGTTTTAACCAAGACCCAGGCTGGGGCCTAAAGTCGTTCTGCTCCACAAAATCATTTCTCTAATACTATTTTCTGTAAACTGTATTTTGTTTGGGGATTTTTTTTTGAAGAAGATGATGTTCCTGGATAGCTCTGGATCAGTCCACTTCGTTGAAAGCTTTTGGGTAGTTTCAGGGTCCTTTCATGCTTTTAGGAGTTCATGGGAAAGACAAGTAATTTTTGCTTAAAATTACCCTTACATTGCACTTTTTGATCTGTAAATATTTACTCTCTGTTAATGCTTTGGGTATATGTCCCTAGTCTTTTATCTATGATCTTTTACTAGCAGCATGGCTCGCGTTGTTTTTCCTCAGCCAGAAGCTTTGAAGGAAGCAGAGCAGAAAGCTTCGTGGAAGGGAAACAGTTTGGTGGGAAGATGTTTATGAACCCCTGCTTTCTGACTTTCTTTTCTTTCCCCCTTCTCCTCCTCCCTCTCTTTCTTTCTTTCTCTCTCTCTCAAACTAACATTTCACCCTTTAAAAACAGTAAGACACTTGGATTTTTTTAAACATAGAAACAGTGATGACACAAATATAAGAAAGATTTCACATATCCCTTCTATAAATAATTGTTTGTGTGTGTTGCTTTCACTTTTTCTTATAGAAATTACATGATAATAAGCATTTTTTATAGTATTTTTCCCTTTTAAAAGATATCTGGAAGGGCTTTTTTAAATGTTATCAAGCATTCTTTAGCGTCATCATTTTATTTTATTTTTTAAATTTTATTTATTTATTTTTTTGAGGAAGATTAGCCCTGAGCTAACATCTGCTGCCAATCCTCCTCTTTTTGCCAAGGAAGACTGGCCCTCAGCTAACATCCATGCCCATCTTCCTCTACTTTATATGTGGGATGCCTGCCACAGCATGGCTTGATAAGCGGTGCCATGTCTGCACCCGGGATCCGAACCAGCGAACCCTGGGCCGATGAGCCGGAATGTGTGAACTTAACCACTGCTCCACCGAGCCAGCCCCTAGCACCATCATTTTAAATAGAGTGGATATGCTTATTCTGTAGATGCACCATAATTTATTTAGCCACTTTCCTATTTTGGAGAATTAGATTTGTTGCAGTATTTTTGATGTTAAAACAGCTTTACTCATGAGCACTGTTTGACTAAATCGTTACTCTGTGGCTTCCTTCATTTGCTGGGTCGGTACCAAATGTGTCCATATTCCAGCATTATCCACCTCTGGAGACAGGGATGCTCTATTTCTTTTAGGCCCACTTGTGTTGTTCCACCTCACAGATGCTTGATTCTCCACTTACATACATTCAGTTTCAGGGGCTGACTCTTGGAATGCAGGAACACAGTCGGCATCACTGTTGTCTCCCTGCCTGTTGCTACAGCAGCGTGGTGAGATCTCTTTACCAGGCACAAGGTTGGAGATAGCTCTCGGGATGTCCAGCTTGGGGAAAGGCTGCACAAGAAATACAAAGATATTTAATAGGTGATGTTTTGCTCGGTATTTTCAGGGCCTGCTATGGATCATGTATTATGTTTGGCACTTTACTGCTTTTTAAAAATGAATTTAACCTTTAACGCAACCCTGTTAGGGAGGAGTTATTCCCGATTGTATTAGAAGTTAATCAGAAGTTGTTGGTTTTTCTCAGCTGGAGTCTAATGTCTGGCTTTCTCCTACTCCTTGTTGTTTTCACAGGTGTGAAACTAGTTGGAGAGAGCAGTTGTGCACAAATGAAAAGTTAAGACCATTGGACAAGGCATGCATGCCAGATGGTCCTGTGACAGGATGAAGTGGGGGAAACTCGGGTTGTGACAGCCTGGGGGCCTGCTGCTGCTCAACATGCTTCCTGGGCAGCCCCTGAGCAGAAGGGCACTTGGTTACCTGGGATTTTTCTTCGGATAGAGGCAGTCCACTGGGTACTCCGAACTCTCACCTGAACCTGCAGAGACAAGGGTGAGTTACATCCTGATTCTGGGCTCCAGCTGAACTGTAAGCTGATTGAGGTACCTGCTCTAACCCTCACCCCAACAGAGGCTGTCTATTTGGGGATTTCCTGGGTTCAAGAACCCAAAGCATCTTAGCTACTGAGTGGGCTGGAAACACAGCCTGCATCATGGCCCTTGGGGGTATTTTTCACAGCCATCTATGTCACAATTTCCTAGTACCGGATCAAAGAGTCTGAGGGCCAAAGAACTCAGGTGGAGACATCCCCATAGTATTCTGGGACATGCTTGAGGGTTATCTTTCCAATCTGATATTTTCATACCCCTAAGCCCACACTGCGATACTTAAGGTGAACAACGGCAAGATTCTCAAGTTTCTTGTATGTGCATCATGAAACATGGAGCAAAGCCATCTCTTCAACATGGAACCAGGTAACACATCAGAGACTCTGGATGCTGTGAGTGTAAGTTTTTCAAGGGCTCATGAGGGAAAAATGGCTCCAAAATTCAAAAAGAAAACTACAAAATCAAAGATAATAAATGATTAAATGCCTCCCCAACAGAACATCATAACGTTGGATAAATTTCTGAACTTTAACTCAACTCATTTATCAATGTTAGTTTCAGTTAACACAGCACTGTGCAAAACCAAGGACTGCCTGTGTGTAATATTTACTGCGGGATATGGAACCATTTTGAAATGTCTAATACCATGGTAGAAGGTGGGGGGAAGCGAGGGAGTTATTTAAAAAGGAAGGGGTGGGCCTCCTTGGATTTAAAATAAAACAATGCAGGGCTCAAAAATTTTCATATTGGGGCCGGCCCAGTGGTGTAGTGGTTGAGTCTGCATGCTCCGCTTTGGCCTCCCGGGTTCACTGGTTCAGATCCTGTGCATGGACCTACACATCGCTCATCAAGCCATGCTGCTGTGGCATCCCACATACAAAGTAGAGGAAGATTGGCACAGATATTATCTCAGGGACAATCTTCCTCAAGTAAAAAGAGGAAGATTGGCAACAAATGTTTGCTCAGGGCCAATCTTTCTCACACACACACACACACACACACACAATTCATACTAATGTTGTTCCCATTGCTTCCCAAGTAACTGAGTAGCAAATAGCTCCAACCCAGTAATTCTATTAATTTTTGCGTTTGTGAGCACATGTAAAGAAGGCTGCATGACATTTAGTTAGACTGGGCTCCAAACCAGAAAAGGCATGTTCTTGTCACTCAGGAAGATTCATCCTCATTCAACAATTCCCCTCCTCCCAGCGTTGACTTACTAACTCTGTAACTCTGGGAAGTTGTTTAACTTCTCTGAGCTGCATTCATCTGTACATTTTCATCTCTAAGATGGAGATTGTGATACCCATCTTATGAGCATTAAATGAGATAATGTAGGTATAGTGTCTGGCACATTGCCTGGCATAGAAGTTCCATAAATGGCGTTTAAGTTCACCTCCATCCTACCCCCCCTACAAAAATGCAACAAAATGATATAAATTTTGATTGTAAAAGGATGAGGCTAAATTCCTATATTGACCAGGAAAACTTGGCTCAAGATTTTAGAGTCTATTCTTACTGAAAGGCAATAGGCAGACAATGAGAGTGCATACCTCTGGGGGTCTATAGCTGTTTAAATCCTGGCTCCACACATCCACTTGTCTGCTCTGGAAAACTATACAAAATGAGCCCCAGGTGTTGGGGAAGGACCCTTCGGAAGGCAGAAGTCAAGTAAACTGACTGGAATGGGGTAAGGGATTTGTTAGCAGAAACCAGCCAGGCCTGGGTTTCTCCTGTTTATTCTTGAGTTGACCCCCAGTTGATATATCCACATGACTTCAGATGTCTTTAAACAAGATTGTCACTAGTTGATATGATACAGTTCTTATCCTTTTATAAAAGCTTCACAAATGGGTCATTTACTCCTTAATACAGCATGGGATGGGTTAAGAGTATTCTTCTGGACTCTCTTATCCTTCTTCCCCCCATCCACCCAGTGTTTCAGCAAACGCTGAAAAATACTTGAAGGTCAGCTCAGAGTGACTCAGAGGTCTGGGCCCCTACCCACACCCCCAAGGAGCTCGCTTTCCCATGACAGAGAATCTCACAGAGGCAAGGAGTCGTGATGTGGCCCCCTCAAGAGGCGGTGTAATGCAGCGTATGCGGTTCAGAGCTTTGAGGAGCACAAACCTCACTTCAAACCCTGGCTCTGCTAATTTCTAGCTACGCGACTTTGGGCAAGTGTTTTAGTCTCTCGGAGCCTCAGTTTCCTCTTTTGTAACCTGGGGATAATAATAGTATCTGCTTTCTAGGGTTGCTAGGAGGATTGAATAAGAACCTGTATGTATGTCCAGTGTCTGGCATATAATAAGTGCTCAATAATATTTGCTTTTTAAAAAGTTCTCTGTAATAGAAGTTCAAACAAACCTTTTGGGAGCCCAGGAAGGTGAGGAATGAACACCTTCTGGGGAGGCTGGGGAAGTGACCCCAGCCTGGAAGCAAAAATCCCTCAACAGGCTCTTTTCTGTGTAGGGGCAAATGTCCAGTATGGAGAGGCTGTATTTATCTTGGCTGGGAATCTGAATTTGCAGCTGCACATTCAGAGGGCCTAGAAAGGCCTTCCCACTTTGGGAAAAGGAGCAGCAAAGAGCACCCACAGAAGTGGTTATTATGTGACCTTGGGTAAGAGACCCTAACCTCAGAGAAGATAAAATTCCCTTATGGGTAAAATGGGGATCGTAATCCTGGCTAGCAGTCAGGCTTGCCGTGAGATTAGGCAAGATCCTGCATGTGAAACGTTTAGCAGAGAGCCCGGGGCATGGTAAGTGCCCATAAAAATCTGGCTATTATTGTTATCATTAGCTGAGTAAGAGCCAAGACTGCTTTGTATGTCCACATTTCGGAGAAGAGCATTGGGAAAGAAATTTCTGGGTCTCCTGCCTGCTAGGTCCCCGCTCACTTCAAGCAGCCAGTTCACACTTCAAAGCATCCGTTTGTTCAAATGTTGAGCAAATCCAGGCCTCGTGTATGTGCAGCAAGAAAAAGAGCTTTCTGCCTGGTCCTCACTGTAAAGGCCATTTCTTCTTTGCTTTTTTCTTTCTTTCCTTCTTTCTTTTTTTTTTTTTTAAATAAATGCCTGCACACATGTTATTTATTTATTTTTGGTTAACGTTAAATTGAGGTTTTGACCGAAACTCAGCCTGCACATACTTGAAAAGCCAACAGGCTCTTTGGGCAGCGGATAAAGCTCTCGGGATTTCCCCGCGAGGCTGCGGGAGAGTACAGACAGGAAGCCCGGGACCGAGCGCCTGACCAGAACTTCCTCGGGGGAGGCTGGAGCAGAGCACGAGCATCCTGCTCAGAACTCTCCAGAGCGCGCAGGCCAGAGCAGTCGTCTGCGCCCATGGCGCGCTGGGAGAGGGTCCCCTGCCCGGATGCTTTAGTCTGGACCCTGCAGACAGCAGGAGGGGGGCTGAGGCCTCCCCAGGGAGAGGCTGACACCGTCAGGCTGGAACCTTCCATTCCGGCCCAGCCTCTTCCCCCCTCGCT
The DNA here is from genome assembly GCF_041296265.1 of Equus caballus. Taxonomy (NCBI): domain Eukaryota; kingdom Metazoa; phylum Chordata; class Mammalia; order Perissodactyla; family Equidae; genus Equus; species Equus caballus. Next base: position 34,942,545 of record NC_091697.1, on the reverse strand, counting down.
GCGCAAGGAGGGAATCGAGAAGGGACTTTCCAGAGAGCGTTAGCGTGCAGGGTGTGGAAATGGAATAAAAGCATATGCAAATAGGCCTTTGCGTGCCTTCCTCTACCCAAGTGAGCAAGAGCCTTTCTCCAGAAAGATGCTCTTGCTCCAAGACACTTGACAGCTCTCTTCCTTCCCTGGATGGCAGCGGCGGGGCCGAGTGGAGTGGTAAAACCCCGGGCGGGAAGCCATGCCAAGCGGTGGGCTGGATGGATGGGGGGCAAGTAGGAAAATGAGGAGGGGGAGAAGGGCCGCCGAATTGGGAAAGATAAAGTAAAATGAAATTTTAGGAGTTCGCTGTGAGTATGAGCTGGGAAAAATAATCATTGCAAGTTGATCTATATGTACTTATCTTCTGTCTGAGAGGCAGTGGGCTTTTGTACATGGATTATTGCAGAGTAAATGGCACATTAAAGAAATAATCAAGATGTTTAAGGCATATTGAATGACAGAGTTAAAATAGGTGAGGCTTTTGTATGGTCTGTGAATATGAAAATGTCAGTGGCTTGGAGATGTTTCCAGTGCTTTGGTTAAGATGTGGTTCCATTTTTAAAAGGAAAATATTTGTAACCTTTTGTTTTTTTCAGGGTGGGGTAGGGTGGGGTTGGGAAGTGGTGTAGAACCTACATGTATGGTAAAATAATATGCTTTAAATCCTGGAGTTGTGGACCGTGAACTCTATTTAGCAAGTCATAAGCTTTCTTGCAGTGACAATAGGGTGAAGATACTGTGCAGTACCTGTGGTGTAATTTGGGGGTTAGGAAGTCGGGGATTGTAGCTGCTATATTTTAATGATTGTGTTCCTATTCTTGAGCTCGTTCAATCTTGTCTTTGGGTAAAGAGTTTTTTTTTTGAATTTTTTTTTTTTTTTTTTACTGAATTTGTATATTGGGCAAATAGTGTAGCTTTTCTTTCCTGAAGGCTTAATTATTGTATTTTCTTGTCATTCGGGACCTCCACGTTCGTCATTGCATCTTCCTGCTCGGGGTTCCACTTGGTTTTGCCCCAAACCCTTCTGATTGCAGCACTCTGCTGACATTTGTCTCTTCCTTGTTAACTATGTTTTGAACAGAACGAATTTCTCTTCACTTGTTTGTTTTTAATAAAAATCACCTTGCTGACCTTATGCATAGCACTCCTCAGAACAGATAAGCGGTAGTACGAGAAGCTCTTTGTGGTGGAGCTCACAGAGGAAGAAGAAGCTGGAAACCTCGACTTTGGGGTTTGCCCAGATTGTTTGGAATTCCCTGGATTGTCAGCGTGTGGGGTAGGTGGTGTCTGAGTCTTCTCTTGGGGATTCCACCAGGCGCAGATGTGGGATGGGATGCGGCGCTGGCTGCAAGGCTGTCATGCTTCCTGGTCATCCTCTTATCTCTGAACTCCTATCATCCAGCTTTTTCCAAGGGCACTGTGGGAACTCACTGTAGTGTGTCTTCTCAGCGTGGGCCTTTGGGCTAAGTCTGTAGCAAATATTTGTTTTCTCTGGCTGTCAGCAATTTAGAGTCTTGGGTGTGGTCCCTAAAAGCCACCTTTAGGGCACTTTTTAAATTCGAATGGTGATTCCTCCTTCTGGTTGTACTATAATCTGGCAAAAGTTCCTTATTTTGGTCCTGGCCTCAGCCTTGCTAATAATAATAACAACAGAAATTCTTTTTATTTTAATATTAATAAAGTATTTTTATGACATAATTTGCAAAGCATTTTCATAGGTCATTTCATGTAATTCTTCTAGAGAATTTGTAAGGTTAGTAGAGACAGTAGAATTGGCATATAATGGGAGCTTATTAAATGTTTGTTGAATGAATGAATTATACCCATTTTACTGCTCAGGAAATTGAGACTCAGAGAGGTCAAGCGACCTACCGAAGGCCTCACTGCCCAAGATGGACTCAAACTTCTGACTTTTTCCACTGCAGGTTGGTTCTGATATAGTGTTTTACAGGGTATGTGTTGTCCTTTCTCCAGAAAGTGTCTTTGATTCTCTGAAAAAAGACACTGGGAAGATGCAAATGGATGGCCATCCTATCAGAGGGGTGGAGGAGAGCCTTGCCTACTCCTCTGTACAGATTTTTCTTAAGTTCCTTACTCTGCCAGAAATTTATATCCTTAAGAACATGACTATTTGGATACCTTCCTTATTGAAGATAAAAACGCAAGGTCATGCTGAAAAAAATGACTGTGTTGGATTTTTAATATTTCTTGGAGGTGTGGGCATCAAGCTGCATAGCTCTCAGGAGAAGCTGATACCAGAGTTTGCGTGTGGGGCTGAAAGATTTGCTCCAGCTTTGTCTCTGGAGGTACCAGGGAGAGTCATGCGGGGCCCCCATTTTGGCAGGGGCCCTGGTGTGCTGGGATCCCCAGTTGTCTGGCCAACGGGAGTTGTTACCAGCTGCTCCCACTGCTGGAGGAAATGTCACCCAGATCAGCTCAGATATCAAAGTAACAAGAAAAGATCCCCTTGTTCTACCAAACCAGAGAGGCAAAACGTTGGCTGTGAAGTTTCTCCCAGAAGAAAGCTGCAGTGACAATTCTGATTACTTCACTGAACTGACACTCTGTCCCTCTTCAGTACGCGCTTTCATTGCCCCCGCGGTGGTCTCACACAGCCGGTCTTCTCCTTAATGGTTTTGGTGCCTTGTTTAGAAAGGCCTTTCTCAAGTGAGGATTATAACGATTTATTGTTACATTTGCTAATGAAACTTTTATCGTTTTAGTTGTTCTCATGTCATTTATTTGCAGTTAGCTCTTTCATCCATTGGAAGTGTATTTTTTTATATGGTGTGAAACAGATCTAATGTTAATTTTTTCCTCTAGTGATGCCAGTTTTTCCCTCTGCTGTTTCTTTAGAATAAGCTTTTAATTTTAGGATAGTTTTATTTATTTATTTATTTATTTATTTATTTTTTAAAGATTGGCACCTGGGCTAACAACTGTTGCCAATCTTTTTTTTTTTTTCCTGCTTTTATCACCCCCCCGTACATAGTTGTATATCTTAGTTGCAGGTCCTTCTAGTTGTGGGAGGTGGGACGCCGCCTCAACGTGGCCTGACGAGCGGTGCCATGTCCGCGCCCAGGATCTGAACCCTGGGCCACTGCAGCGGAGCGCGCGAACTTAACCACTCGGCCACGGAGCCGGCCCCAGGATAGTTTTAGATTTATAGAAAAGTCACATAGATAATGCAGAGAGTTCCTGTATACCCCTCTCGGCTGCTTTTTAATTTGAAAGGATATTTTTGTCTGGTCCTAAATTCCCACATATACACAGATGTCTTTCTAGAATCTCACTTTTATTCTGTTGATGTGTTTACTATTTCGGCCCTAATGCCACATGTTTAATATTATTTCTAGAGAGTTCATATCTTTTGATAGGGAGTCTGAGATCTCACAGAGCTTTTAAGAGGTCTCATCCAAACTTCAGGCAAGTAAAGCATTGTTAATCCTATTTATGGATGTTGCTGCTGCTGAGGTGATGGCCAGAAAGGAACACGGGTATCTGCCTAGTACGTAGGGAAGGGGCCATCACTGGTGACCTGCCTCTTACGCAGTCTGCCCTATTCTCTGAGCACAAGCCTTGGCCACGATGGCAAGGACGAGGCTCTGGGATAGAGTTCCACCTCCTCAGTACTATTGACATTTTGGGGCTGATAATTCTTTTTTTTTAAATTTTTCCTTTTTCTCCCAAAGCCCCCTGGTACATAGTTGTGTATTTTTAGTTGTGGGTCCTTCTAGTTGTGGCATGTGGGATGCTGCCTCAGCATGGCTTGACGAACAGTGCCATGTCCACGCCCAGGACTCGAACTGGTGAAACCCTGGGCCACTGAAGCAGAGCTCGAGAACCTAACCACTCTGCCATGGGGCCGGCCCCTGGACTGATAGTTCTTTGCTGTGGGGCTGTCCTATGCATTGTAGGATGTTTAGCAGCATTCCTGGCCTCTCCCCACTAGATGCCATTAGCACCTCTGACTACTCATGATAATCAAAATTATCTGCAGACATTGCACATATCTCCTTGGGGTCACACCTCCTCTGCCCAGTTGAGAACCACGGCTCTGGAGTCAAACTGCCTGAGTGTTAACCCTGGCTGCACTGTTTTGTGACTCTGTGCCTCCATTTTCTCCTGTGTAAAATGCAAATAATGATGGTGCCTGTCTCCTAGGATGGTCCTGAAGAGCATCAGAACAGACCCTGGTAGGGCAGACCCTAGCTCAATGTTAGCTGTCACTGTTATCTAAAAGATCCTTTATATTTGATCTCACTCCTAGTAAACACACAGATTTTTCATTTTTCCACTACCTCCATATCGTCCCCACCATGGAGCAAGTGTATTTAAATCATAACAATATTCACCAAAAAATTATATGTCTATGTTAATGAAATGGAACTCTATTTTCAGGGCCCCATAACTGCTAATTAATCAGTTCCCATGATAAACTCATCCAAGCTGCATGCGAATTTTATTTGCAGCTACAAAAGAGCAATTCCAGTTAGTTAACAGGCCTTTAAATGACAATCCAGCTCTGTGGAGCAGCAGAAAGGCCCAGAAATGATTTTCTAAGCAAGATGGTAATGACAGTGGGAAGATAGAAATCTGGGATAAGGAGAAGACTGAGGATTTACTTGATTCATTCACTTGATGGCTCTGGGAGTGCTGCGTTCATTACCGTTGAAACACCCCATCATCTTGCAATTCCGAGGGGGATGGGTGGATGGAAGGCTTGACTTCCAGCAATTCATGTTACTTAGTCACCCAGAATTTTTTTTCCTTTGTAGCAGCAGCTTTTGTAAAACCATGATGTTTGCTATTAAGGTTATCTGAGAGCCCCCTATTTTTAGTATGTAAGAAGATTGGCTGACACAGGGGGTGTGGGCATCTCTACTTTTGTCCAAGGGGCTCCCTTCCTCCAGTGAAACCAAGACTTGGTTTGAGGAGGAGAGAGGAGTGCTCTGGCCTGAGCCAGAGGGGCTGCCGGCCAGGCGGGCTCGTTGGTTCGATGGCCTTGGTGAGGCTCGGTTAGTTCACTTAGCAGCTCAGGTGGGGAGCCTGAGTTGTGGAGCTGGAATGGTTGGGTTGCAGTGCCAGTTCCTTAACTTGCTGGCTGTGTGGCCTTGGGCAAGTCACTTAGCCTTTTCTCATCTATAAAATGATGTTGATGATGGTACCTACCTCATAGCTTTGTTGTGAATTTTAAGTGAGAAAATTCATTTAGCTCGGTGCTTGACATGTAATGAGTAGTTACTACATCTTAGCTGTTGTGGTAATACTATAATATATGGGCGTTGGGCTAGGAGAGGGGATCCATTTAGGTCAAATATGACATTTTGTGCCTCCATAGGGTTGGTACCCTGGAAGTTAGAGTGGTTCAATAGGTAAGCATTGATGGCTGTGGAAGTGGGGGGAGTCAGAGAAGTCCCCAGAGACTGGTACCTTAGTAACCACAGGGCCTGGATCCTATACACAGGCAGAACCTGTACACAGAGGAAGGGACAAGGCCTTGGAAACAGGTGTGGAACTCAGAATTTTTTCCCTCCAAATAGGAAACAATCACCAAGTTTGAAGTGGATAGGCTGGAAGACCAGAGAGAAAAGTATGGCCCACTTCTGTTGAGTGAATCCAGCCTTCAGACGGTTTCTGCCGACATTAAACATATTTTATATTAGGCTTTGTCTGCTTCCCAGCCAACCTGGCCCCCGAGCCTAGCAGTGCCAGCACCCGCTGCATGGGCTGCAATCACTTGTGAGTTGTGTTTCGTTAAATCTCTTTTCTCGTACCAAGAACTCGCTTCATGGTTATAAGGGGATTTTGTTTTACACAAAGGGCTGGCGAGGTTCAACACCAGGATAACGCTGCAGTTTCTTGGTGCCAAGATTTATCAACCCTGTTTCTTTAATATTGCCATCCCTGCTCCAGCTTTCCTCTTAAGGCTGTGTGCACAGATCCAAATGAGATAGTTATGCAGACGATTTAGAAACTTTTTAAAAGTAAAGTGCTATGTAAGGGACTATTTTTTTTTATAGTGAGAGCATAAAGTAATTTGAATGCATCTCCTCTACACCTTCTGGGAGTGAACTGGAAGACTAGGAATTATTTAGTTTGAAAGGATTTTAGATTTGCAGAATTACACTGGATTAGCAGCTCTCCTGAAAGCCTCACATACTGGAAACTCAATCCTTTGTTCTGACTCTAGATAGCAAGAGCAAAGTGCCACAGTAATTTTTTTTGGCAAAATCGTATTTATAACAACTTTTGGGTTAGTTTTTGTTTTTTTCCCTCAAATGGTGGGAAAAATACATAAAACAGAGGGGGATGAATTCTTGAAAATAGAAACAAATAGCTTCTCTAACGTAAACCACCAAGACCAAATCTGGTGTGGGATTTCTTTTCATAGGACAAATTATACTTTTACCCAACAGAGTTACACAATAGAATTCTGCCTTAAAAAAGAATTCAGCTTTTTATTGATTTAATACAACTTCCATTTTCCTGGGCTCTGCACTGAGGAAATGCTAATAATGGATAGAACAGCCCTGTTGATAAATGTGAATGCTCAGTGGTTAAAAGGCTTTCGTATTGTTCTTTTGTTTCCATGTTTTCTGACTGCAAATCTCATGAAGTTGACAAAATGGCTCATAGTGCACAGTTCGTCTTGGTAAATAGGAGGCAGTGACTTTTCTGAGTTGTTCTGTCTGGCTCTCCGTTTTGGCTGAGAAATGGTTCTGGCTGTGCAGTTTAGGTCCATTTTGACCTGGCTCCTTCAGAAGCACGGGAAGAAATTATTGCCTCACTGGAGATGCAGACTCTGAGGAACTGGAGGTTGGAGGGTCTGGGTGACCTGGTACAGGTGGGGTTTGGGGGCAAGGAGTGGACCACGATGGCTGCTGAAATGACCCACCGTTCAGATCCTCGTGGCCTCTGATGTCCCCTGTCCAGGCAATGCAGCGACTCTTCAGAGAGCTTGTGAGGAGGTTGTCTGAAAGTTATGCTGGTCTTCAGAACCAGAACACATCAGTCGAGCGGAGGGTGGGAGAGTGATTAGAGACAAGAGAGGATCTTTCGGAGGGCAGAGGGAAGAAGTTTTTAATTATAAGAAAAGCTTAGAATTTATCACAAAATAATTACTCAAGAAATATTTTCTAATCGTCTAGCACGTACAGTGCACTCCTGCTACAGGGAATGAGGTTGAGAATGTCCGTCTTGTCAGACTTGCACTGATGGATTCAAGACCCCGCAGGATCAAGTGTTAAATTGCGTGATCAGATGATGGGTACTTGGGACATTTCTTGCCCTCCTCCCAACTGTTCACCACACCCAGCCAGAATATTTAAAAATGCAATCGGAATCACATGGCTTTCCTGCTTCCTCTGATTTCTGTTAGGGTCAACTCCAGATTCCTAAGTAAGGCTGATGGAAGCTGGCCCTGGGCTGCCTGGGCCTCCCTTACTTCTGTGCCATCCCTGGTCTCATTATTGGCCCCAGCAGAGGGGTCTGTCAGTCTGCCCTTGTGTGCCCAGTCGCATCCCATCTCGGAGTGTTTGCACATTCTGTTCCCTCTGCCTGTATTGGCTTTTACCTGCCCCTCACCAACCGCAGCCTATTTCTCCTTCAGGATTTCTCCTTCACTGTCACTTCTTCCTCACCATCAGGTGCTTCATAGGATCATGTGCTTTTCCACTGATAGCACTTCTCACAGTTGAGCTCATTTGTTTTGTGTGACTGTCGATGAGATCTCTGTCTCTCCTGTTATCTCCATGAGGATGAGGGCAAGGGTCATGTTGGCCTTGTTCCCTGCTGTATCTGTCCCAGGGCCTGACACATAGCAGGTGCCCTGTAAATGAATGATGAATGAATGAATGAATGAATAAATGGATGCATGTCGAAGGAGAGATTCCACTGGGCCCATGCAGTTGTCCTTTCAAAGCACTTTTATCTCCGCCTCCTGGGGCACTTGGTATGTTGTTCTAAATGTGCTGTTTGTCCATCCTCACATGCCCATAAGCTTGAGAGGGCAGGGATTGGACCATAGTCCTCTTTTCATCTCTAGTCTGGCTCACGTAGAAACTCAGTGAAGCTTTTGCGGATGAACAAGGAGTTGTGCATGAATGGGGTGGGAGTGGGGGGGGGGGGTGCTTATCTGAGTTTTAAAGGGTGACTGGGGATGAGGGTGAAAGAAACGTGGATTTAAACATCCAAAATGGCAGTAAGAGTTGGGATGCAAAAGAAGATTACGGTTAAAAAAAAAAGCTGAAAACCTGAATTAGAAAAATACCGGATAGTCATCAGACACAGCTTGACAGGATGTGCTCATGCTACAGATGGGAGGGTTAGGGTGGGGAGGGTTCTTGGAATTTCCCCAGCTGAACTTAATACCTTGAGTGATGTCTGTCTCTCTGCTTGCTGCTCACCTCAGGAGATCTAGTCGGTCAACAGATATTTATCGAGCTCCTAATTCATGCATTCCCAATGGGGGAAATATCACCCCAAGGGCACAAAAATTGGCTCTTGTGGGGTAAAAAACATCTTACTTATTTTATGTCTAAAGCACAGATATACATATATTACATAAACAGATATACAGTACATCTAAGGTATTAAATTTCATAGTGGGTGCGATTAGGAAAATATGCCTAAAAAGGCTCTTTCAGGTGATGATAATGAAAAAACGTTGAGAACTGACCTGCTCTGTGCCACACATTATTGGGGTCAAACTGCCCTCCCCCGTGGGGCTTTCATTCTCGTGAGGCAGAGAGGCAATAAACAAATAAGTAACCATCATTCTCAGAGAAGGAGAAATTCTGTCAAGAAGAAAAGCGAGGCAAGGGGAGAGAGTGCCTGGGGGTGAGCATGGGCGACCGCGTTATTTTAGGTGGAGGTCAGGTGACTCTGAGGAGTGACTCTTGAGAAGGGTCTGGAAGAACTGAGGGGCAAACAGTGCCAATATTTGGAGGAAGAGCATTCCAGGAAGATGCAATGGCGTGGTGGAATTGGAACAGCAAGGAGGCCACTTGGGCAGGAGTGGATGAGTGAGGGAAGGATGGGAGGAAATCAGCCTGGAGACGGGACCTGGGCCAGATCACGCGGGCCTGGTAGGCCATGCTAAGGGGTTTGGAGGTTGCTCTGAGTGTGGTGGAAGCTTTTGGAGAGCTTGTTGAGGGAAGTGACGGGATCTGATTAACCTTTTGGTCAGAGCGCTCTGGCTGCTGTTTGGAGGGGGGACTGTAGAGGCAGGAGTGGAATCAAGGCACCAGCGAGGCGGAGGCCTCTGCCGGGGTCTAGGTGGGAAGTGATGGTGTCTTGGGGGAAGGTGAGAGCTTAGGTTCCCATGGACTGTCAAGGTAGAGCTTGTGGGACTTGCAGGAGGATTGAATGGAGGGTGTGAAAGAACGAGGAGTCAGATCTACCAAGGTTTCAGTTAGCCTGGGCCACTGGGTTCCATTTATGGAGACGAGGTTCAGCATGGGAGGAGCATGTCTTCCCGGGAACCAGTGCTAGAGTGAGGTCTTCCTTCCACCAGCTGCTGGCCCCTTGTTGACGCCAGGCTTGGTATGTATTATATGTGCCTTCTACGCTTACTGATTTTTCATCTGTTTACCTTGCTACCTTACCTAGTCTTTAAACTCCTTTAGGGAAGATTTTTTCCTTTTACTTCTCCAAGAGGAGGGCAGAGGGTCAGAATGGTTGAAAGTATGAGTATAACTGCTTAGCTTCTGCTCCTCCTCCTTCCCTTCCTTTCTCTTCTCCCTCTCCTCCTCTCCATCCTCCTCCTTCTTAATTTTTTTTTTTTTTTTTTGGCAAGCGAAGATGGCAACAGTATCTGCTTCCTATGGCTTTGTGAGAGTGAAGTGAAATTTGCATGTGAAGTGCCTTGTTTGGGTCTGGCAAGCAGTTGGCACTTGGTGGTTATTCAGTGGTGTGGCTCCACCCTTCCCGTTAGATTTCTGTGTTGCTGGCTCTCTTTTCTCAGGGTCGTCTCAGTTAGAGCACTTCAGGGTGAGGGTATCACTTTTTCCCCTTTGTGTCTTGGCTTTACTTGCTGTAAAAGCGGGAAACGAGACTCACTGGAGAGATGAAACTGTGGAGACCTTCAAATGTGGATATTTACATTGTCCATTACCTTGTGTTCTAAGTATAAAAAGCCATGTTGAGTTGAGGGTGATGGAGAAGCCATTCCGAGCCAGCCGAGGGAAGCGAGTGCCTAGTGGATCATTTTGAGTAAGTGGAATTGATGCTGCTGCATGAGAAATACGAAACGTTTGTGTAGTAATCACCAAATTGTGTGGATCCAACCAGAATAAAAATGCCTGGAGCTTTGGCTTAGGGCCATGGATGAACGGAGCATGAAGCCTGGCATGGAACAGGAGTGAAAGGCATGGGTGTAGCAGAGTGAAAGATATAAACAGATGTAAGTTTAAGCAGAGATGAAAATATGTGACTGCCTCTTTCCCTCTCTGCACTTGTGGCAGACTTTGTTAATCTGTCACATCATTTATTCCTGATTCTTATATAAAACTAACATTTCTTGAGTGTTTACTGCATGCCAGGCACTGTGTTCTGCAAATATCATCTTGCTTATTCCCCATAACAACTCAGTGAGATAGATCTATTATTATCTTTATAGTACAGCTGAGAAAACTGAGTCTCAGAGAGGGCAGTAACTTGCCCAGGACTACTCAGCTGGCCTGTGGCAGAGCGTGTTCTCTATTCGTTGTGTTTTGCTGCCTCTAGATAGGCCTGGGTGCGACCTCAGAATCCTTCTACCTGGTAAATTCATTCCCATCTGCTTCTTTAAGATTGTGGGATTCAGGTTCATATTATGGTTGGTGTTCATTTGTTTGTTCATTCATTCATTTATTCGTTCACTAATTAAACAATACTTTAGTGCATCCACCATGTGCCAGGCACAGTGTTAGGTGCTAAGGATTCAGTAGAGAATAAGACACAATCACTGCTCAGGGCTACGCTCAGTGGAAGCATCGCTTCTTGTTTAGGACTCTCAGTGGGTAGAAAGACTGAGATTCTTGAGATTTGGGACTAATTTAGTGCTGCCTTCCTTGCATTGAACCAGAAAGTATCTCAATTGATGGAAATCAGCAACAATCTGAAAAATGAATTATGATGCTCCAGCATGCACCCTGGACCAGAAATTGGGCCACTTGCCACCTTTTTCTGACTTGGCTGATTTAGCCATTTGACCGTGGGCCTCAGTTATAACTCACGGTCAAACAATGTTTTCTCATGCATTAGTTTACTTTGCTCCTTCCAGTACCTGATTGGAAGGAGGAGGTCTCTTATGTGCAGAGAGGTTATGTGACCTGCCTAGTTCTCGTACCTGATAGGAGACAAGCTGGAGCTAGAACCCAGTTCTAACTTCTAGCTCCTTGTTTTTATTATCTCATCATGCCAGCATCTTAATGTCTTTAGGCCTTCAGTTTCCCCATCGATAAAATAAGGAAATTAAACCATATGGTCTCTCAAAGTTCTTTCCTTCCTTCCTTCCTCCCATCCATCACTGGAGTACCTACCATGAACCGGGCGTTAGGCTGGAAGCTGTAAATAATGTTATGGAAAACACACACACACACACACACACACACACACACACCCATCAAGAAAGTTAAAAGACAATCCACAGAATGGGAGAAAATATTTGTAAATCATGTGTATGGGCCTTGTATCTGGAACATATAAAGAACTTTTACAAGTGAATAAATAAAAAAGACAAACAACCCAATTACAAAATTGGCAAAGGAGCTGAACAGACCTCTCTCCAAAGAAGACATACACATGGCCCATAAGTACATGAAAAGATGCTCCACATCATTGACCATCAGAGAGATGCAAATCAAAACCACAACGAGATGCCACTTCACACCCGGTAGGATGGCTATAATCAAAAGAAAGATAACAAATGTTGGTGAGAATGTGGAGACCTCAAAAGGTCAAGCACAGAGTCATCATATGACCCAAGCATTCTACTCCTAGGTATATACCTAAGGGAAATGAAAACGTGTCTACACGAAAGCTTGTACATGAGCGCTCACAGAAGCATTATGTATTTATAATAGGCAAAACCGTCCAACTGCCCATCAACTACTGAGTGGATAAACAAAATGTGGTATATCCATACAGTGGAATATTCTTCTTCCATAAAAGGGAATGAAGTACTGATATATGCTAAAACATGGGTAAACTTTAAGAACATTCTGCTAAGTGAAAGAAGCCAGTCACAAAAGGCCACATATTGTATGATTTTGTTCATATAAAATGTCCAGAATAAGCAAATATATAGAGACAGAAAGTAGATGAGTGATTGCCTAGGGCTGGGGGCACATGAGGAGTGACTGCTAATAGGTATTGGGTTTATTTTGGGGATGATGAAAATGTTCTAAAATTGATTATGTTGATGGTTGTCCAACTCTGTGAAAATACTAAAAACCAATGAGTTGTACACTTTAAATAGGTGAGTAGTATAATATGTGAATTATATCTCAATAAAGCTATTATATATATTAAAAAAGAAAATCCTAGCTTGGTCTCTGCCCTTGTGGAAAACATGATCTCGTTGGGGAGATAAATACTAATCAAATGATTATATGATCAGATTTATAGTTACCAATTATGGTAAGTGCTATGAAGGGAAAGAGCCGGATGTTAAGAAAGAGAATAGAGGAGGCTAGTGGGCAATCGGGAAGAGGGATTAGTAAAGCTAAAACTTCAGGTGCTCTAACAGAGATCCCCACAGAACAGCGGCTCACACGAGGTGGATGTTCACTTCTCGCTGACACACTAGTGCAGGCTTAAGCAGTCTGGGGCTCATATGGAAGCCCACGGTTTGAGGGATCTTCTAGCCTATTGCTCTGTTTTTCCCTGGGGGGGGCTTCCCTTGTCTGCATGGTCCACAGTGGCTCTCCACCATGTGTCCAGTCCAAGCAGGGAGAAGAGGGGAAGAGGGCAGTGGAAGGCTCATTGCTTCTGCTCACATTCAGAACTTAGTTACGTGAGGCTCGGAAGTGAAGTCAGGTACCAGGTGTCCCTGTGCCCAGATTAAATTTGGGGGTTCTAGTACTATAGAAGGAGGGAAGATGGGATGTTGGGTGAACAATTAGCCGTCTGTGCCGTAGATGGCCTCTCGAGGAAGTGATGCTGAAGGTTAGAACCTAAGAATGAGTTGGTGTTAAGGAGAGAAGAGTTTTCCAGGATAGCGTGTGTAAGGGCCATGAGGTGGGAAAGACCAACTATAACGTTTAATGCTGTTTAGTGACACACACGTCTACGAAGCACGTGCCTCCTGATGCATAGGACTGACGAGCACCAGGACCAGATGTGGTACTGGGAAGCATTCTGTGGGTTCACCTGGCTTTTCTCTCTCGTATCTTACAGGGCTGGGATGGGGCCTGGACTGCGAGGAGCGGGGCTTTGCGCCAGCGCTGGAAAGCCTGTGTGTATCCTCAGCTTTGAGAACTGAATTCCATGGGTTGTGTCAGCGTCAGACCTGTGAAGTTCAGTTCTTCAGCTGGGATATCTCTGTCATCGTGGACTCAGGGACATTGGAGAGAGCGGACCCAAGGTCGCCTGAAGAACTTGGAACACTGGAGACAGAAGGGCCGAGTCTCAGAAGGAATAGGGCGGGTGGGTTCATGGGAAGTTAAACACTCGTTTAATTGCCAGAAGACTTGAATTCTATGCTGAGCAGGGTTCCAACCAGCTAAATGAGTGCTCTCAGCATGTCATTCTTGCTATCGCTGCTGCCACTGCTAGTTTACGTTTATTGATTACTTCCAGCGATCCAGGTACTGTACCAAAGTGCTTTACATGCTGTTATAGGACACTCTTGGGAAAAATCATTTTAATGAAGCTTGAGACACCCGGCACTGCCATGCTGTGATTTTTATTCCCTCTTCATGTGATCAGATGGAACTAATAGAATGTGACAAGTGTTCTTTAGCATGGACTGTCGAGGTTACTGGTCCCTTTTTAAGATGAGAAGCATTGAGTACATCCCTCTTATGGTCCCCCTGCGTTTATTTGAATCTCTACTTCCTTGCCATCTATAAACACATTAGGGCTACACTGTGTCTTTGTATTCCCCACAAGGCAAAAAGAAGTTGTAATTAAACTTTACGAGGATCCCCAGTTTCTCCTAGGGAAAAGGGATACAGAGGATCTGAAGGCCCCTCCATTTGCTGGTATGGTCAGCTGGGTGCTGTGGTCAAGTCTTTCTGTTGTCCTCCTCATCGTTAAGTCAGCTTGGTCTGCCCTGAGGCCCAGGCTCACTGTGATGGTGACGATTTCCACCTTTAGGCAGAGGGCTGGGGACCTTGTAAGTACTATGTGGGCTTTATTAGGCTTTAGATTTGATGGGCAATAAGGAGTGTGCTTTGTCTCTAGGGAACTCATCTTTGATCCATCACTGTCTCTTGAAATGTCTATCTCACTATAGTCTACAGAATGAGAGTGTGGTCTGACTCGGAAAGGAGAGGCGGGCACAGGTGGGAAACCCTACAGCAGCCACATTCTCACTCTGTCTTTGCAGTGACACTTGCGTTTATCGAGCGCCTACTATGTGCCAGGCACTGTGCTCAGGGCATTCTGTGCATGATCGTGGTGAATCTCACACCCAGCCTCATCCGGAAAATGGGGATGAATTAACCAAAGGATGTCATATAAAAAAGTATAACTACATTCTGCAGAAGCAGAGGGGTGCTTGGTTCTCATGAAAGCCAGTGGCATGGATGTGCTGTCTGGGCTGCCCTGATCAGATCAAGGACCCCCGCCGCCACATCCACCCCCTACTTCCACCCTTTGCTTACTAGACCCTTAGTCAGTGCTCATTCTAGAGCCAGAGTGTTGGTGAAACTCAACTGGGACCAGAGATCAGTGTCTTCAGTCCTAGACGACTGGAGAAAATCCAGAATTTACACTGGAATCTCCAAATACTCTGGGTTTTAGACCATCTGTGCTGTGAACACTGAGACCCAGAACTCTGATTTACGGCAAAAGGCTCATCCTTCTTACAGGTGAACTCTTCCTGAAGCAAACCTGATAAATGAATGTGGAATTCACACACACACACAAGCACACACACCCTTAAGAAGGTAACCTGTGGATCTGTGAGGAGGAGGCAGAAATTCACTATATAGAAGAATGCTTCATTTCCTAAGAGGATTTAGGTTAAGATTCAACTAGGTAATACATTTCCCGAAGATTTTTGAGGTTGTATTTGCTTTACAAAATGTATATAAGTGGCAGAAGCAGATTAAAAATAGCTTAGATTATATGATTCCATTTGTGTAAAATTATAAATGTGTATAGGAATATGTGCATTGCAAGATGTACATCAATTTATTAACAAGGATTATCTCTTGGGGGGGTGGGAATTGAGATGCATTTTCTTTTCTTTGTATTTTTCTCTATTGTTTGATTCTTACACTGAGCATGTTTAATTAAAACAATAAAATTATTGAAGGAAATTGCACAGACAATTGTGATGAATGTAGACAGTGCTAGTGTTGTGCGTTTGTTAGAGGTTGTGTTGTAGAGGTGTGTCGTGGAAGACTGGAGTTCCTGATGTGTTCAGGGAAGGGGTAGGGCAGAGGGCAATATACAGTGTGATGTTTTTTCAAGAAGAGAAATGTGTGTGTGTGTGTGTGTGTGTGTGTCTGTTGAAGCCCAGTGGCTAGTGGGTGGTAAGGGAGCAGGTGATTTTTTTCTCTCCCTTATTTATGCTTTTCTGCCCAAACAAGAAGAAAAAGAACTGTCAGTGTACATGCTACTTTTCAAGAATCCATCCAATGTGTAACCCAGTAATTCTCAAAGTGTGTTTCCAGGATGAGCAACATCAGTCACCTGGGAACTTGTTAGATATGTAAATTATCAAGCTCCACCCAAGACCTACTGAATAAGAAACGCTGGCAGTGGGGCCCAGCAATTTCTGTTTTAACAATTCCTTCGGCTTGACTAATGCACACTGAGGTTTTAGAACTGCTGGTGTCAATCAAGGGACATCCCCACTCCACCAAACTGGAATGCGGCTGATATTGACATGCAAGATGCTGGCCCACTCCTACAGGTGCGTGTGCAGGTGTTCGGCAAAACTCATCTCTGAGAGATGAACGGCAGGACCACAAACATCAAGATCCTTACCAGTGACTATTTCGACCAGTGACTAGTAGATCTCTAAGTTTTTAAGGTACAAACTTTAGGTGCATAAAATCACCTGAAGAGGAAAAACGTCACTTGAAGAGGTTGTTAATTAAGGTAGATTCCTAGGTTATGCCCCTGACCTACAGACTTAGCATCTCCAGGGGCCTG
Source organism: Equus caballus (assembly GCF_041296265.1). Lineage (NCBI taxonomy): Eukaryota > Metazoa > Chordata > Mammalia > Perissodactyla > Equidae > Equus > Equus caballus. The sequence goes on along the minus strand of NC_091697.1, from coordinate 34,926,201 downwards.
CCATTTTAACCATCACCCCTAAGGAATCCCATTAAGGAAGTTCAGGGACAACACTGAGCAGCAGCTTTAGGCTTTTTCACACTTTCTTTTTATTTTTTTTCTGGTACTCCCCTTATATTTCTTCTTTCCGTCTCATCCTTTCCCTTTCTGCTATGATCAATGGGGTCTCAAAAGCAGATTCATCATCTTTCCGGCTCTGTGCTTGGGAGAGAACAGGTGAGATGCTCCTGGAGAGGTGCCTTGGGAGTAATAATAATAATGATGGAAGTATTGATTTCCCATCCTCAGATAACGGGGAAGGACATGATTTAGCAGCTCACATTGACGGGACATGGTGGGAAGCTGGACACAGCACTCAATAGTCGCTGCTGATTCGTGTCACGAGGCTGCTGGGATTCAGTGATTTAGGGACATGGTGGTTTCCTAAGTCCTCCCCCCAGTCAAACCTTTGTTCGTTAAGGTGAAGATTCCTGTGTTAGGGTTCTCCAGAGAAATGGAACCCATAGAATTACATATATAGAGAGATTTATTATAGGGAATTGGCTCATGTGGCTATGGAGTCCCACCCGGCAAGTCCCAAGATCTGCAGGGTGAGTCGTCTAGCTGGAGACCCAGGAGAGCTGGTGGTGTAGTTCTAGTCTGTGTCTGAAGGCCTGAGGACCAGCAGAACTGAATGTAGTTCCAGTCCGAAGGCCGGCAGGCTCAAGACCCAGAAAGAGCTCACGTTTCAGTTTGAGTCTGAAAACAGGGAAAAAGTGATGTCCCTGCTCAATGGTCAGGCTGGAGGAGTTCCCTCTTCCCCTCAGCAGTCAGCCTTTTTGCTCTGTTCAGGCCTTCAACTGATTGGATGGGGCCCGCCCACATTAGGGAGGGCAATCTGCTTTATTCCATCTATCGATTTAAATGTTAAAGTCATCTAAAAACATCCTCATAGACACACCCAGAAATATGTTTGGCCAAATATCTGGGCACTTTGTGACCCAGTCAACACATGAAATTAACCTTCAAATTCCTTTTTCATATTTTTTCACATCTAGACTCTCTTTCTGTCTTTTTGATAATATTTCAGAGAGGCAGTCCAGAGCTTGGGTGTTGGGTGGCAGACAGTCTGGAAAAATGCTTTATGGGGAGGGATGCAGTTTTCTTGCCCAGTTCCTCTTTGCTCTTTGTAGCATTCAGGCGCTTTGGGGAAATGTTTGTGAAGGAAGCCCTGTTCCTGTCTCCTGGGGTGCCTCTTCCAAGTGAAGAACTCACTGCGATTATTCCTGGGAAAGTGCAGACAGTATAATTACAACTTTCCTATATTAGGTGTTCACAATGCTCCAGCTGTCTTATATATAAAGAAAGATCTCCATCTTCTAGGTGAGAAAACTGAAGCTGGGGAGGTCGTATATTTTGCTTAAATTTCACATACAATTAAGTGTCACAGCCAGGATGTTAATCAATGCTGACAATTCAGAGCCTACGTTCTTTTCACTAAAGTTTGTACTGGGCTTTACAGTTTATAAAGCACTTTAACACACGTTATTATATTTGCTGAATATAGCATTCCCCAGAAGTAGACATTATAACCATAATTTTAGGGATGGGAAAACGGAGTTTTAAAAGCTTATACAACTTGTCTGTACCCCGTGTCCTATGACTAGTAACTGGTGAAGTTGAGCCTAAAATCCACAATCTGTGTGATAAAAAGATAACTTTTATCTTAAAAATTCATAGGAATATACAAAACTTGGAATGAAAGAAAAAAAAATCTCCTGCCTCAGTTTCTCCAATGTAACTGAAAACAGAAATGTGTACATTGAGGCCCACTCTGACTTATTGCTCCGTCTTTGGTAAGCAGGAGTGAGCCCTTATACATGAGCAGTTCCACCCTCTGGGGCACCGTCATACTTTAAAATATACTAAAATTACGTTGTTGGTAGCTTTTAAGAAACCAGAATGTATTTTTGCTGTGTGTCCTGCAATACTAGTAAGACTGGTCAGATTCCATTTGCCTCCGGGCAACAAATGTGTTTTCTTGTCTTAAAAACAAACTCATCTTTCTTATTATATAAGTAATCAGTTTACTGCAAAGAATTTTGAAAATGCAGCAAAGCATAAAAGAGAAAAAAATTAAAATTATCAAAAATTTTATCGTATACAACAATTATGTATTTTTTTTACAGGGAATTTGGAAAATTCAGAAAATCATAAGGGAAAAAAATGTTATCCATAAGCTCATAGATTACCATTTTGGGTTATTTCTTTTCATTTTCACTTCTTTTTAATATAGTTGGGATCGTCTTTTAAATGTAATTTGTGTGTGTGTTCTGTTTTTTATTTAACATTTTATCATAAGCATTTCCTTATGCCCTTAGACAGTCTTTTGCATGCATTTTTAAATGTCCGCATATGTGGTTCATGGAGTGGATGTGCCTTTGTTTACATGATCATTCCGCTATTTCTGGCCATTTATAACCTGGGTGTCCTGACTCCAAATCTGCTGCCTCAGCCTGCCCCTCCCAACCCCCCGCTGCCACTCCTGGTTCAGTCTCTATTTCCTTTTAGCCTTTTGCTTACACTCATTCGTGCATTATTAGTGATGGCTTTAGCAGTGTTTTAAAAAAAAAGCCTAGCAGCTTCTTATTCATTAATACATAATGATGCTAGTGTTAAGGATTAACTATGTGTCAAGCTCTATTTCAAGACTTTGAACAGATTTTCATTAAGGCCACCACCTCTACAACAATAGTAAATACCGTTATTATTCCTGTTATACAGATGAGACCACAGAGGCACAGGGAGGTTAAGATAAATATCAGAATGCACTCATTTGTATTGAGGGAAACATCCAGCTTACAGAACCATACATGAATAGGCATTTTTTTTTTCTCATCCAGGCCGAATATGGGCAGCTATTAGCTTCTTCTTGGACATCAAGACTGCTGTCACTGAGGTCTTCTTCTTCCATGCCTCTTAGTTTTAAAATGGCTGCGATGGGTCTAGACATCACATCCCAATTCAGGGCAGAAAAAGAGTGAGACAGATGGTGTTGATCAACCACTTCTGTCCCTTTTATCAGGAAAGCACAGTTGCTTCCCAGAACTTCCTCCCCCAGCAGAATTCCACTCATGAACGATTGTGTTTTACATGACCACTCCCAACTGCAGAAGAGGCTGGGAAAACACTTTCCAAGCTCTGGAGTGGAAGTTGACTAGAAGAGAGGGATTTGGTAATGACTGTCGGGTCAGCCAACCAGCAGTGGCCATCACATACTTGCCAAGGTCAAGTGTTAGTCTTATTTGACCCAACCAGCCTATTTCACACAGGGGCTAACGCCCGTCAGCTGGGAGTTGCTGTTTCTCACATCTTTGGCCTGGACTAGAGGTGGCCCCAGCCTGCTAAACCTCATCTCTCACTGAACATAACACCATCTCATACACGCTAACATTTTTCATCAGTATTAGTGTCACCGCAAAGTGCCATTAAAATAGAAGTGGTTTCATACATTATTTTATCTGCAACGTGGCCACTGAGTCATTCTTTGCTGGAGAGCTGTCTCCTCGGCATTTATAAGCCGGGTAACGAATCTGCAGTAACGAATCTGCAGCTCGCTGGGTTCGCGTCCTCTGGTGTGCGGCAGAGGGAGTGGAGGATCCGCGAGCTGTTGGGGCTAAAACAAGTTGCATCTCTTCTCTCGGGCCTGAGAACATTAATTAAGTGCCTGGTTGCAGGTGAGCTGAATTAGGGGCTGCACAGTGGGAATTCTGAAAATGATGGCTGTGTCCCACTTCATGAAAATATGGCTTTATTTAATTAATAGGGGCTTAAAAAGGATCCGTCCTTTATTAGCACCTTTCAGTTGTGGTTATTTCTGGAGCAGAAGTAGCAATTCATAGCAGTGTTTCTTTGAGGGCTGGGACTGGAGTGAGATGAGCGAGGAGCGTAGGAGGCAAACTTTAAGGAGGTGTTCACTCTCACAGCCATGCAGCACTTGCCTGGCCCTGGGTTTTTCTTTTTTTTTGGTGAGGGTGATTGGCCTTGAGCTAGCGTCTGTTGCCAACCTTCTTCTTGTTTTCTTCCCTCCCCAAAGCCCCAGTACATATTTGCATCTCATAGTTGTAAGTCCTTCTAGTTCTTCTATGTGGGCCGCTGCCACTGCATGGCTTGATGAGTGGTGTGTAGGTCCATGTTCAGGATCCAAACTGGCGAACCCTGGCCGCCAAAGCAGAGTGGGTGAACTTAACCTTTACACTGCCAGGCTGGCCCCTTCATGGCCCTGGTTTTGTTTTACCCTCGCTAATTGCTAATAAATAAAAATTTGTGTAATTATTCAACAAAGATATTTTTGATTACTTCTATGTGCTGGGCACTATTCTAGTCACTGGGGATAGAGTAATGAATAAAATAGTGTCCTCATGGTACTGACATTCTAGTGAAGAGGAGATTTCATATAGAAATCTGGATTTAAGGCTTCTTGAAGTATCAGAAGAACTAACAATTATGGGTTGGCTTTTTTCATGACAATCATCACTCGGATCTGGGGAGCCGCTGCCTCCCTCTTAGATGCCTCATGAGCTCTGTAATTCATCACACTTGCCCCCACTCCCTATTGTCTCATTTGCTCCTTATGGGATCTTGAATTTGGTGGGGTCGGATCTCTATGGAGTGGATACCACTATTATTATTATTGCCATTTTGCAGATGAAGAAACTCAGGCTTACAGAGGGAAAGTGACTGGCCCAAGGTCTTCTAGCTAGAGAAGGGGGAGTGGGATATGAACCCAGTTTTATGTGACTTCAGAGGTTGTGGGTTTTGGCACTGTGCAGAGCAGTGGTTCAGGAGGCAGGAACACAGATATATCACCAAGTAAAAACATTCAACGCACATAAGATCAAATTAGAGAGGTGTATCAGCAGGAAACAGATGGCACCCTCAAATTAGGATAACTCAAGCAGAGTTTCATAAAGAAACTATTTACAAAGGCGTGGGCAGAGTGTGGGGAAACCACAAGGCGTAGTGCAGAACTATTAGTAATAGTGGGGCTCCATCACCACTCCTAAGCCTTTAGAATTGGGAGATAGAGCGGACTGTGGAGAGGGCTGCCTTACTTGAGCTGAGACTTCCACATGTAGCCAGTCCTTGGGGACCTCAGAAAAATAAATACCTCAACCTCACTCTCTAAGTTCTCTCTACCCCTTCCCACTGATCTCATTCCTGTGCCAAACCCAACTGGAAGTCAGAGGGCCAGGAACCCGTTGATCTATCCCTCCAGGTCAGCCTCTGGGGGCACAGAGCAGGGGGATGGAGAAGAGTGGAGAGTGCTTCAGGAGGGGCAGACGAAGGTATCTAGCACAAGGGGCAAGTCAAAGAAAAGGGCGTTTTAGGGGACAAGGGAGTGGTGATGGATGGGGGAAGAAATGAAGATCGTGGTGAATTCAAGGTCCAGCTTTGATGGGGCTGGGGACGTGGTTCCTCCTCCTCCTTCTCTCTCCCCGGCAGCCTATTTTGGCCATCTCGTCTACCAGAAAAATCACTGATCCCCTCTCAGAGATTCCTCAAGTTTGTAGGGGCTGGAGCCTTTTGTCTTGATGACTTCCCAAACGGACAAAAGGCTGAACCATGAAGGGTGGTAGCTTCTTCCAGTTTCTCAGAGGAGTGGCGGAGCACACTGAACCCTACCCGTAGAAAGCTGTATCTCAAAACATCCGAGACAGCTCTGTCTGTCTTTAAATTTCTCCTCTAAAATCTATTCAGCTTAATCCTTCTTGTCAAACACTGTATATCCTGCTAAACTGAGCCATATATTACCACCACTGAAAATCATTTGCTTGCTTGCTTGCTTTCAGAATTCTCAGTGTCTGAAATCAACTGGACCGTGGCTTTGGATCTTTAGTAGATTTTAATCAGTGTGTTTCAATCATCTTTATGGTGACATTTCCCACGGCGCATCCCAGAGGCATTTATGAACATCCCTGTCAGCATAAGTAAAGTAACAAAAGCAGAAGCACTTTAGCTGACACTTTAACAATTGAAATAGTCTATAAACCCAGTACACCTGGCTCAGAACAATGGGCTTCTGTGAATACACAGGGGTAGGGGTGGGGGTGGACGGGGGAGGGACATACAATTACTGGGTGAGAAGACTCATAAGAGGAGCATAGTGTCATCATTAACTTAGGGAATAGTTGTAACACCATTGGTTCTGTACCTATGAGCCCTTCCTCTCTTTTTCCTTGTTAATAGAACCCCAATATTCTTCAGAGAGAAGGCATGCCATGTGCCTCAAAGGGGGCTGGCCTCTCCAGTCCCAAGGAGCAAATCAATTGTTCATTCCTGGCTTAAGGACCTCATCCCCTTTACCAGTGGTTGAATTAGCAGGGGCATGTGATACAATTCTGACTAATAGGATGTGAGAAGTCTGCTGTGAATGTTTCTAGAATAGGTGCATAATTCAGTTAACTGTGGAATTAACCCACCCAAATCCTATCCTACCTCAAATCTTCTTATGTGAGGCAATGCATTTCTTCTTGTTGGTCCTGGAGACACAGGAGGCTCAAATCTTTATGCATCATGCAGATGCATGAAATTCAGGAATTGAAGGGAAGGGTAACTGATGATTTTAACACTTTATTTTCCTAATTTCTTTTTTGATTCCAAAAGTAGTATCTAAATGTAAAAATTCAATCAAAATGGAAAAGTTTAGAAACTGAAAGTCTCCCATAATTTTCTACCTCCTACTTACAAATGTTAACGTAGTGTTAAAAAAATAGGATCAGAATAGACATACTTAACATCTTGGATGTCTTTCGTATGACTATATGTCAATCTACCTCATTCTTTTTTAGTAACTGTGTAATATTCCAAAGTACGGATATATCATACTTGTTAAGACCTAATATAGGTGTGCTTTTTAAAAACGTGATCCATGGGTGACTATATTCATAAGCCCCTAGTTTCTGCCTTTAGCAAGTTTTTCTGTCATTCAGAGTCATGCACAGGGAGAAGCCGGGTGGCACAGCAGAAGAAACACAAGATTTGGGATCAGGCAGGTTGGGACTGCGATGCGGCCCGACCACAGACTAGCTGTGTGATCTTGGAAAGTAATGAAACCCTTTATGCCACACTTGTCCATCCCTAAAAGAAAGATAACAAAAACCCCCTCTTAAAGTTGTTGGCAGGGTTAGAAATTATGTGGTAAAGCATCCTCCACCCAGGATGGTTGTTCAGTGAACGGTAACTATTATTCAAGGAAAGGAGCTGCTTCTGTCGAATAGTCTGAGTATCTTTGATGGGCCTCACTGTGGACACAATGGACAAATACACACGTGTACCTGGGAGGCTAAAAAAATTTCATGAAATTGTTGGGCTACTGTCCCCCAAATGGTGCATAGTTGGTCCATGGAAGCAAATAATCTAAATTTATCTGTGTCAATCCTGTAAAGAAGATGACATAGACATTTAACTTCCATTTCATGGACAGAGGCCTGCAGACCCAGTTTGAGCAATTTATCAAACAGGCCAGAAAAAGACATCATTCAAAGTAAGAAGATCTCAACAGGCTGGAGTGACAGGCTAAATTAAACAAGGTGAACTTTATTAGGGAAAAATGTAAAATTTAACTGGTTCCTTTTCTTCCCTTTTTTTTGCACAATACAGAATGGGCAAAATGTGACTTAACAGCAGGTATGAAAAAGGCTTAAGGGTTTTGTGTGGCTGAAGTTCAAGGTGAAGCCATAGCGTGATCCAGCTGTCTAAACAAGCAAATATAATCTTAGTACCCATAAAGAGAAGCAGAAGACTCAGAATGAGGAAGTTGATGCCTCCTCCGTGTTTGCCTTCATCAGACCACACACTCTCACACTAGGATGGCAAGGGACGGGCATGCAGCCAGAGGCTTCTTGCTTGGTTGCCCATGACAGATAATACTAATTCATCATACTCCATTGAGTTCAGATGTAGCCTCTGAATCCTTCTCAACACAGTCTTTAAGGCAGCCAGTAGTTTTCAAATGGAGTTGGCATGCAAGATTAAATCTATTGGTAGCCAATGGATGGCAGGCTACTCCCATGATCTCCTTCTGAGGGGCCAGCCTTTGCTTAAATCATGTGGTCCAACCTTTTACGAGCCAAGGCTGCCAAGCTATAGGCTGCTTTGAAGAGCTTTACCCAAATTGGAACAAGCTTGCCCACTCCGATTCTCTCTTTTGGGAATTTGAACTAGAAAAAAAAGGGCAAATCTGGCCATTGGTGGCAGGCCCAGAGGCTGAAATATTCGTGGAGACAGGCCATGCTGTTGTAAAGGTCAAGAGGGGACATAAGGAACAAAGAAAACAGAAGCAAAATGAGGAAGCAGAAGCTAAGAGATAGAGATATCTACGAGGAGAGAGGGAATAAAGGAATTGGTCGGTGGCAGCAGAAATAGGGTAAGAAGAGGCAGAGAGCGCTGAGGGTAGATGTCACTCTGCTGCTAAGAGACTGGCAAGATCTCTTCCTCTGGGTAGAGATCCAGCTACACTGCCATCTCTGCTCTTCCCAAGAGGCCTCATCAGCCTGAGGTCCAGGCGGGCTGGCCGTAAACTTGAGGTTTCTCTTTGTCTGAAGTCCACGACAAACACCTCCTATTACTTGAGGTAACCTGAGGGACTCTTTCTTTCTTGTAACCCAAAATGTCTACTTAAGGTTTCTTGTCTAGTTCTGGGTGCCATATTGGCAACCTGGAGCAGGTCCCAAGGAGAGAGACTAGAATGGTAAAGAAGCCTGGGAACTCACACACAGAAGGAGTTTTCAAAGGTCTGAGGAGTGGTTATGAGAAGCAGTGGTTCTCACAGTGGATCCCCAAGCCACAGCAGTGGCGGTGCCTCTTCAAGGTGTAAATTTCTGAGCCCACCCCAGGCCTACTGAATCAGAAACTCTGTGGGTGGGCCCAGCACTCAGTGGTTTAGCAAGATCCTCACATCTGATGCACGCTCAAGTTTGCAAACCACTGGCCTAGAGAAGTCCCAGGCAGAAGATGAGGACCATCGCTAATTATTGGAAGGGCTGCCAGGGGGAGGTGTGATATGAGACCCCCGAGGGAAGCAGTGGAACTAGAGTTAGACAGAATGTGGAGGCAGATTTCGGGGCAATAGCAGGAAGACTTTGCAAGCAATTAAAGGTGGTTTGAGAATGGTTTGGGCCTGGTGGGTAGTGAGCTGCTTGTCCCTGGTGGTGGTCAAGGAGGGGGCTGCAGGACTGCCAGTTGGGAGATATGGTAGACGGCTGTGAAGTGCTCAGGAGAGAGGAGAATGAAGAGGAAGCGTGCATTAGGAAGGCTCTTTAAATCAGGAACAGCAATTGACGACTGGCATCCTAGGTCCCTCGTTACCATGGCGACAGTGGGGGTGGGGCAGTAATAAGCTAGTTGTGTGGACAGGGGCCTCAGGTGGGGCTTCTTGCCGTTAGAAGCAGGTCCACTACCCTGGTCTCTGCCACGAAATGAATCCTAACATCTAGAATGGGATCCCACTTTGGGATTTGCTTATATCCCTATCTGTAGGTTCTATCCCCTCATTGAACTGTCTGAAGTAAAAGCAGATGCCACTATTGGGGCAAACAGGTGGAGGCAATCTGATCACTCACCCAAGCCTCCTGGGACAGGAAGCTGCCTCTAGAATCATGAATACTAATGTCAAACTGACACGTGGCATTTATTGGGTAAAAGTGTTGGCCCCGGAGTCAGAAGGCCGGATATGTAATTGCATGACCTTGAGCAAATTACTTTTCTCGTCTCTTAAAATGAGGCTTCTGCTGGCTGCTATCTTATAGGATTGCTTTAGGATTGAGATTATAGTGCTGTGCCCAGTGCATGACAAGCACTTAATACATTTAACTACTATCATTGTTGCTACTGTTGGATCTCATCAAACTCCCAAAGTGCCTGCGAGGAGGGTAGAGCAGGTTTCCTCAACCCCAATTTACAGCCCCACGAACTGGGGCCGAGGATGCTTGAGTCCCAGGCTGGCATCACACTACTTCAATGTTAGTGGCAGAACAGAACTAGAACTTAGTTTTCCTGACTTCAAGTGGCCAGGACAAAGGACGCATTCAACAGATGTGTTCTAGAAAGAGGAACAGAATTTACTTTTTGAAAAGGCAATATATGCATGGGGGAGAAATTCTACAAAAAGGCGTGTGGTGGAAAAGAAGTCTCCCTTCTGTCCCCTACCCTCTGGTCTTCTGGTCCCTTTCTGTTGATGGATTCTCGGCATCCACCAGGAGTAGTTTCACGTGTGTACAAGCCTAGTGTGTATGGATCCCTGGGCACTCTTTCTGAGGCTCCAGGCTGCTCCTGCCCTCTGCTCTAGGTGCATGCGTGTGTGCGTGTGTGTGTGTGTGTGTGTGTGTGTGTGTGGGCGCGTGCATGTGCAGGGTGGGCAGGGCTGACTTTTTGGGGCTGGAAGTGGTGGTTTGGGGCTAAGCTTGCCGTTGGAAAGAGAGGCCAGCAGGTCTCGGGCAGCACCAATGATAGGCCAAGGCCAGTGCCGGGCGGCTGCCTTCTGCTCCTCTCAAGGCTGAGGACCTCTGAGTTCTTGCCTCTGTTCAGGAAGGCACGGGAGGGTGGCCTGGTGGTACAACTGTGGGGTCGCTTCCCCCTCCTGATTCTGCCATTTCTGTTTCTCTTCTCCCCTGCTCAGCCCGATCTGTCTGGGGAATGTTGATGGGGAACCCGAGGCCCAAGCTGCTGGATCCTCAGGCCTGGGGCACAGGACCAGGGTGGGGCAGGTTATGGAGGTGCAGGTCCCAGGCCCAGGGGCCCCATCTCCTGAGCTCCTGCCCCTTTCTCCTGGGGCCTCTGCTCACGGGGCTTCTGGGGGAAACGTCAGACTCATTCAGCTTTAGTAAGCCTGCTACTAAAGCAACAATCTTTGTGTTTATTATTATTTAACTTCTAAAAGCCATTCCCTGACAAACACACAAAGGAGACAAGGGGCAGGGCTAGCTGAGAGAGGCACAGAGACGAGACCATCCCCTGTCAGAGCCAGTCCCCACATGTGGTCGGGTGTCAGAGCAGATTTCCGTGCTTCCGGGGTGCCGGTTCTTCCAGCCTCTAGTTTCCCTGTTCCTGGTCTGGAGTTTAGAATAGTTCTGGGCGAAGGCCTCGGTGTGTCGCTTCTCCAGGCCTCCCTCAGCAGGGCCCCACCTCTCTGATGCCTGGAACTGTTCCCAAGCATTCCTGTCAGTCAGCTGCTGGGTGGCCTATGCGGGCTTGAGTATGTCCAGTCATGGGGAACCCACCACTTCCTGAATCTCTCCATTTCATTCTTAGATGGATCTAGAAAAAAAGAGCAGAACTGGAATTTGTGGCCAGGGCTGTGGGAGTTGACAGTTACTGGGCTCTTAACCTCAAATTCCTCTTTCACTTAAAAATCCTGTGGGCTCTTGGCTTGCAGGGTCTCTGAACATTCCTCTTAGGGTCAAATTTCCAGTGGCCCGGCTAAAACTTTCGAGGGCTGGGCCCGTTGTCCACGGGAAGGGATGTAAGTGTTGGAGAAATCCATCTGTCAGAAGAGAGAATCCGGTAAGGGATGGACAGAGTGACTTCCAGGTCCTCTGCTTATGCATTTGGGCTTCACATTCTCTCATTTTTGGACACAGTGGGAGTCTGTGATTTTGGGGCCTTATCCTCAGCGTAAGAACAAGTTGGAGAAGTTACAGTGTCCTGGGATGAGCCCAGCAGCTCTCTTCCTCTTCTCACTTTGCCTCTCTTCTTCCCCCACGGTTTCCTGCCTGGGGCGGTGCAGCCAGCAGCCAGAGCTCCTGAGCCCTGTTATTTAAAATTCAGCCGTCACCATGGCAACCTGCATCCTGCTCCCTGCTCCATTTCAACAAGAGATATAAAGAAGCAGTGAAAGGGAAAGTTTAATACAATCTTTTTTTTTTTTTTTTTTATGAATCTGACTGGCAGTGTCCATCTTTTTGGGGAAATAGAAATGTTCCATTTTAGTGGCATTATCAAAATGCCATTCATTTGATGTCCCTTGCCTTCTGGAGGGTCAACATCACAACATCAGGGCAGCTCATGACACCCCTTCTCTCCCTTCAGGATGGGTGAGGGGGTCCTATTTGGCATTTGGGTTGTTTGAAAGGGTCTGGGGTTGGGCTAACTCTAGAGCATGTCTGTAGCTCTATTCTCCCTTCTGTTTCCCCAGCATCAAATCAGAGTCCCGTGAGGGTGTGCAAAGCTGGAAGAGTCCTTCCAGATCACTTCCTCTGCAGGGCCATTTTTGTTTTTGCGCATCTAGCAACCACTCCCCCACATTCTGAGGTGCTTCCTTAATCACCCTCTAGGGTGCCTGGCCTCTGGCCATGTTGATCCACGTGCAGCCCAGAACTCCGCCTGACTGCAGGGACTGGCTCGTGGATGAGCATGAGGTCCAAAGGCACCAGTGGGGCAGACCTGGGACTTCTGTCTGATACTACTGAGAGAAACGCCCTCTATTTTTCTGCTGTGGGGATAAAAGCCTGGAGCTGCTGGAGACCCCCATAGAGAAGGCACCTGCCCACGGGGGGACCAACACAGAAGGGAGCAGAGCAGAAGGATGGAAAAGAGAAACCAGGCTCTGAGGACGTTCCTTGATAGCCTGGGTTGAGTCAAGCTTCAATCTATGACTTTTCAGTTTCATGAGCAATCTATATCTCCTTTTTTACCCCTCTTAAGGCAGCTTAAGTTGGGCTTTCTGAGACCTGAAAATCAGTAACTTTCATGTTACATACCCCAAGATCCTTATTTTACAAATGGGTCAACGGAAACCCGGGGCAGAGAGGCGCCATTTGAGGTCACACAGACAGGCAGCCCAGAAGGTCAGCAGCCTCTCACCTGCTTGTCCTTCAGTCCTCAGGCAGATTTTCCTACCACAGCAGGGATGAAAGCTGAGCCTACGGACGCTGATGGTCAAGAAGCGTAATTGTGGTGAAGACACCAAGAAGTGTAATTGTGGCGAAGATACCTGCCCAGAGACATGTCCCAAGGGCGACGGTGAGCATTTGGGGTGATATTTGGGGAGGTCTCCACCTTCAGAAGATTTTGTGCCTTTTGTTGGGATCCCTTTTAGGAGGGATCCTGAGACATGGCAAGAAAAACACAAATCCCACTGTCGGCGCTGCCCAGCCCTGAAGCGCCAAGATGCACTTTGCCTGCTTTCTCCATTGAGACGAGATCTGGTTGTTTATTCTGTAAAAAAGAGTAATTCAGTCATTCAACCAACTCTTTTGGCTTCATTAATTCTGCTGAGAGGTATTGAGGGCCTCCTATATGCTAGTCACTGTTTTGGGGTGCAGAGTCAATAGTCAACAAGGCAGCCGCAGCACCAGCCCTGATGGAACTTACCCTTTAGCGCGGGCAGGAAAATAATTAGAGAAACACAGAATTAGGGTCTGTGAATGGTCTTATGAAGGGAAAGTTCCCGGTGCCCTGAGAGCATAGGCCGAGGGCTCACCTCGTCTGCGGAGGCCAGGGCAGCTCTGAGCTGAGAGCGGCGGGGGGAGCAGGACTTAGCTAAGCAAGTATGGGGACCAGTGGTCTGAACAGCGGGACAGCTTGTGCAAAGTGGGGGGCGCAGGACTGAATTCACTCATGCCCGTGTTTGCTGGGAGCACACACATGCCCATGCTCCCTCTTTTGCTATTTGAGGTCCTTCTGTTCCTGCCCATGCCAGATTCTCAGAGCCCGCTAGTCCCACTAGCCCTTGAGTCAGTTACATAATCTAGTTTCAACCCAGGATCCTCGGTACTCTGGCCTCATCTCTCCGCAGGTTCAAAACTGCTGTGGCCTAACGTCTAGTTAGTCCGGTATTTGTGTGTGAGGTCAAAAAACGTCTTCATCATAACCTGGCCCGCTTTGTCTCTTTTCACCGGATTTCTCTTTCGTTTGTCTGCAGATGAATGTGACTGCAGTAAAATTTGCTGCCACTAGGGGGCAGGCACGTCAAGGCAGAGGCCTCAAGCCCGGGAGGAAGGCAAGCGAGGCCCCCAGGGAAGGCGCAGCCAGGCTGCCGGGGTTTGCACCGCTGTGGGACAGGTCAAGTTCCGAACCCCAAACTCGCCGTGTCTTGATTGGGATACACGAAGTGTACTTACAATGATGATTCCGTTCTGTGCACTATTGATTGCCACAGATAGTGCAAGAAGGGAAATTTTAAAAAGGGGCTTTCGGTGGGGAGGGGTAGGTTCCTATTGTCCATAAAACAAAGGAATGGGGTCGTGGATTGGAATTTAACCTTTAAGAGTCTTTCAAAATGTGCATAGGAGCCAGAGGACCCCAGTCTTGGTTCCTGGGGTGCTGTGTGACTTTGCTTAAGAAACACAACTCCTCTGGGCCTAAATTGCTTCTTCATAAAATGATGACATGATGTGAAAAGTCCATTCTGATTCAGCGAATCCAAGTGGTGAAGATAGTTGAGACTGGAGAACTGGCCTGGTGGAGGCCTCCTTGTGTAATTTCTCATTTGGGGGGTGCTTTCCCACGAGAGAGTTTTGTTTTTCTGACATCCCCCCTTTCGTTTTAGCAGATGAGTGTACTTGTACACAGAGGAGTGAAGAGCTACAGGTGCAGTTTTCATAAGCAGTGGGAGAGACTCTTGGCTCTTTCAGACCTCGCCGGGACAGTTAGAATCCTCGTTGCCTTTGACGGGGCTGAGGTGTCTGCATCTGATGCGGGAGACTGGGTGAATATTTGCGAGAAGCCAGTCTCTCCCTGAAACTCAGATCAAACCCTCCATTATCCTGAACCCAGAGCCTTAGTGAACTAGCTCCGGAGGCTGCCAGCTTGAGAACTGCACGGAACTAGGACTGCTCTGGGAGTGAGGGATGATCTGTAAGGCCCTTTTCTGCCTTGTCATTCTAGAATGAGAGGATTTATGCCCAGACAACACTATCTGTAGGAGGCTGGGCCCCACCAAGAGGTGGAGCTTCTGTCGAAAGCCGCAGTCTTGTTCTAAGAGGGTCCCCCATGGGACTGGGTCCCTTAGGACCTGTGCCCCCCATCTACGCTCCCCCTGCTGCTGTGGGCTGGGGGAAGGTGGTGCGTTGTGTTCCCCCTCTATGTACTCAGCTGCTAAGCATCACAGAGACAAAAAACAAAAACCCAAACAGGCAACGAAAATCTTATATAAAACCCTCCTTTCTCTGGCTGCATCACTTTCTGGGATTTGCATTCCCAGACAACTTAATCTCCAAATCTGGAGTGGGACGGGTCAGCAGGGGTGAGTGAGGCTCCCCTTGGATTCTCCTTCCTCTCAGAGAACCTTGCGGAAACCCCTCCTGTCTTCGGTGGTCACTCTCTCCCATCCCACGAAGCCTGACTGACAATGAACGGCTGCTTCATGCGGCTGCTGCCCTACTCACTTAGCGAGACCTTAGAAATACCTTCGGTCTCAATTAATATAGATTAGCAGCGTTATTTTTTTCCTCAAGATTATTTTGATTTTGAGCTCCATTTTCATGGAAGTTCATTTTTTGTTGGGTGGCATCGGCACCACAATTTTTAATGATTGCAGAAGGTTCCATTATGACTCCCCATCCACCCCCCCATGGTACATCCTGTAGGTTGCCTCTCTTTATCTCATCACGAGTGGAACCACGGCATCTTAGGGATCCCCCTCTCCAGCTCTTTCATTTTACAGAGCAGGGAAATCGCTTCTAGCTGATGGCAGGCTAGGACTAGAATTCAGGTTTCCTGAGTCCCCACCCGCTGCCAGGCTTCTTGAGGGTAGGCGTGAAGGGAAGGAGGAGGCACTTCGCATACCTGTGTGCTAGGCAATTTACAGATTATTAAGAAAAATGCCCCCTCTTCCATATTTTTATATTTTCTTCCATGTTTCTACAAGTGAGTGTCCAAAATACTGTCTCCAGCTGATTGCTTATTCGACAGATTTGGTTGACTCACCTTCCTGTGACCTAAAGCCTCCTTACCCTCTCCCAGGTCTGTCCCACCTCTACGTCCCCCAGGATTGAATTTCCCAAGGGCACTTGCCACACAGAGCCAGCAACCCAGTCACGAGATGGCTAAATATAAACTGTGCAGACTGCAAATCAGCCTCTCGATCATCTGCTCCTTTGTTGAGCTTTTTATCCTCCCAAATCAGACTGGCGAGGAGGCATGTGCATCGTCCGTGCTGGGCAGGACCTGGTGGGTGTTTGTGTCCAACAGAACAAGCCAAACAAACACAACTCTGATGTGAGCTGAGTCATTCCCCTTCTCCAGTGGAGCAGGGCCTGCTTTTCAGAAAAAGCCCACAATCCCCAGGCTTTGGTTTCCAAAGCAAATTACTGCGAATTGCATCAATATTGGGAACAGATGCAACAGTCTGGCCAGGCGCTATGTGCAGCTGGCAGCCAGGGACAAAGAGACGTGGTGTGGCGTGGAATGTGGCTCGTCTCTGTCTCCTCTGTTGTCTTACCTCCTCAGGGGAGGATGGGTAACAGGGGACAATAAAATGGGCAGGGGATCCACAGTTCTGGGCTGTATAGCCATCCTGGAACATGAGAGGTGGAGATAGTGACCCCAGAGACATGTTTTTAGGTGAGGACTTCTCATCAATTAGTGATGTCTGTTGTAGACCAAGGTGTGGTGGGTGTTAACAGGCATGCTGTATATTTGCCATCTGTGATCTAGAAGAAACCAATCTCAGTTTTTGGATTTCTTAGTCTGTAGGGTGGAGCGGGGCCTCCAGAAAGTTATAGGCTTAGCTGAAGCCCCAAACTGTCATGTTGAAAGAGCCATAGTGTTCAGAACCCGGAGGAGGATTGGTTTTCCCAGAGGTTTGAGGTCCATTTCGAACCTTGGATGGTAATAGGGGAAGAAACAGGAAAGACCCTGTGTTTGGAAAGGACCTGGAGTTTGAACTCTTTCAGGAAAGGGACTGCTGACCTCCATTGCTAATCTAAAGGGTATTTTTCAGCTTTTATCTTAAATAAAGCCTTATCAGCGCTTGATGCCACTGGCCATTTCTTCTTTCTTGAATGATGCTCTCCCCTTGGATAAAAACACTAGTCTGCTTTTCCTGCTGTCTCTCTGGTCTCCCTTTGTTCCTCCTCTGCCATTAAATATTATGGTCCCTCAAGACTCATCCTAGGCCCACTTCTTTTCCCACCCTGTATTCTTTCCCTGGGTGATCTCATCCTAGACAATGACCTCGATTCCCACCTACATGGATATACTTGACATTCTGTGTCTTGAAGCACACACAGCCCCTCAGCTCCACTGTCTTATTTGACATTTCTGCTTGGATGTGTCAAAGGCGCCTCAGACTCAATATGTTCAAAATTGAGCCTCAGATCGCCCACCTGTGCTCCACCTACCTGGGTCTCCTCTGGTGTTTCTTATCTCATTGAACCACACCACCGTCCAGTTAAATAGGCTGGAAACATCACCCTGAACAAGCCCTCTCCCTCTGTCTTCCTACAGCCAATCCATCAGCTAGCCCTGATGGTTTTACATCATAAATATTTTTGAATCTGTCCACTTTTTCTTTTCATGACCACCATCATGACATCAAGCTGCTGTCAGCTCTTGTGGACCACGAATGGGCTCCTATCCCCTGATTATTTTCATTAAATTCATTCCAGCTCCCAGGTAGTAACCCTGATGGCCCAGTGGTTAAAGTTTGGTGCTCACTGCTTCAGCGGCCCAGGTTCGCTTCCAAGTCATGGAACCATACCACCCGTCTGTCATTTGCTATGCTGTGGTGGCAGTCCACATAGAAGAACTGGAATGACTTACAACTAGGATATACAACTATGCAGTGAGGCTTTGGGGAGAAAAAGAAGAAAACGGAAGATTGGCAACAGATGTTAGCTCAGGGCGAATCTTTCCCTGCAAAAAAAAAAAAAAAAGAAAAAACCAAAAGAAGGCAGTGTCAAAGGTGTACTGTATCATTCATTCCCCTTTCTACCCCCAGTGTTTCCACTTTGACATTGGCCTCTAGTTTACTGTGATGCTATGAGAAAAACAGTTAAAATCCTGAGATTCATATGGTGCTTTTATTTTCAAAGCATTTTTGTTCACATTATCTCATTTAATTCTCAATTAGCCCTGTGAGCGGGTCACAATCACCCCGTTTTAGGGATCTTATCTGTTTTTCTTGGAAATGGTCTCAGAGAGGTGAACTGGCTCTTCTGAGGTCATCCAGTTGGTTAGTGAGGGGGCTGGGGTCTTCTGACTGCTCAGACAACCCTCATTGTTTCCTCCCCTAGTCAAAGGAGAGCTTTGGGTTGGCAGATGCTCTTTGAGGCCCGTTCTAGCTCTAACAGTCTGTGATTCCATGGTTTGCGGGACCAAGAGGAAGTTGCAAAAAACATTTCAAAGGGAGATTTATAGGCGAGTTGAGTGAAAAGGTTCAAAGGGGAGCTTGTCTTTCTCTAGAGTGAGCTTCAGATCTGAAGCACAGAGACAACGCATCAGTTCTCTCCCCTTGTGGCTTCTTCTTCTTTGCCTCTCACTGACTGGAGGTTGGGTTATAGCTTGATGGTTGCCCAAGAAGGGCGGAGGGATTTTAATCTTGTTTGGGAAAAGATCGAACGTGGGAAGAATGAAAACCTCACTGTTGTGACAAAGAGGGTAATGAGAAGTGAAAACAACCCCTGTGAATGAGCCCTTGGGACAACTTGAAATAAAAGCAGGTGAGTCATAGGAATGGAGAATTTGAGGGAAGAAAGAGCCAAGGCAAGGAAGGGCCAGAATTCAGGTTCCCAAATGCGATCCCTACAGTTTACATCTGAGAACACATCAGAAGTTTCTGTATGTGGTACAGATTTCTACATCTTCTCTTAGTATGTATGAATTGAGGGCTTCTCAAGCTGCAGAAAGATCGTTAATGAATTGAGTGAACAGGAGGGGTTTCCTTTGATGAGATGGCTGTTTTCCATGAACTTTTCATTAGGCTGGAAACAAAAATGTAGACATTTCCCTATCCTGGGCATAAATATGACAGATGGCCAATCTGTGGACCATGTAGAGTAGGGATGGTAAATAAGTTTAATTTCTCGTGGTATCCCTGATTGCTTACATGGTGATGGCTGTCTTGAACACTGGGATGAGAAAGATTTTAGAGGCAAACATGGGCTTGCTGGGGAAATGTGTGATGATCAATTAACAATGTCTGCCACGGCTGAGGAATGAGGTGGTGAGGTTACAAGTACTGACCTGACTCAGTGCTACTCAAAGTGTGGCCTGCAGATGGGAGTGGGTCTACAAAATATTTGTTATCCGTGATGAAGCGAGTGCAGAAATTGGAAGTGAGCATTTAAAAACTTTTATAGCAGTTTGACATTGCTGCCTTATCCAAGTGTATCATTTCTGTATTGCATGAAGTATTGATCTGTGATAGATTGAAAATAAAAATAAACTTGGCCTTTTATCAGAGATAGTTTGAGAAGCATTGACCTAAAGGACTGTTTTTGATCCTATTAGTTCCTCTGAAAGGCTTTGAAATGCCCTGCACTTGGGGAGCTCATGAATGCAGCCAATGTCCCATACACGTCAACATTTACAAGGACTCGTTAACTAAGCATGGGTGTTTGCCAGCTTTCCTCCTCTTGCTTGGCAGAAGGATTAAGATAATAACTATTCAGAGATTGCCAGAAATGCCTTCCTGGCATTCTCCACCTGTTTCTACTTTCCATTTATTCCATAAAGCCATCGCTAACATTGATTTCTTCCAGGGGCGTGTCAGTGAGGCCAGCAAAGAGGTTATGTCATTGATGGGCCTGGAGGGCGACCAGAAAGAGGTGTCCAACATCAGCTGTTGAATTGGCCTGGGTGGCCACTGGGGTCGTGCACTAATCTGTCCATTCATTTACCCATTCATATGTCCTCGCTCATTCATTCTGTCATTCTAACAACTCTTTGTGGAATGCCAAATGTGAGCATCACAGTGCCAGGGACTGGGGACATGATGGTGACCAAGGCAGACAAGTTCTCTGCTTTCATGAAGTTGACAGATATTAAATTAAAGAATGTATGTAAGTAGTGGTATAAATCCTGGTGGGTGCTCTGATGGGGAAGCACTGGTTGCTCAGAGAATATTTAGCAGTTGTGCTCTCCTAGCCAGGGCGTCTTGAAAGACCCTCGAGGAAGTGACATATCTTCCGGTGTGGCTGGGCCATGACTAATGACTGGAGAGCAGAGGAGGCGACTCAAGAGGATTCTGGAGAGGTGGGTAAGGGACAGAAGGTGCAAGGCCTTGCAGACCACAGAAGGAGTTTGCACTTGATCCCAAAAGCAGTAGGGAGCCTGAGGGAGTTACAGATATGATTAGGACTTTATGTCTGTTCTCATGAGGTCATCAGCCCCGGGGGGGAGAAAGATACCTAAGCAGCTAGCTATCATATGATGTGATCTGGGTTATATTAGAGGTGTACACACAGACGGGAGATGGGATTAGAGGACTGAAATGATTTAGCAGACTAAATTTGACCCTGTCACTCTCCTGCTTTAAACACTTTTGTAGCTGCCTGTTGTTCTTAGAGGACAGACGAAATCTTACTGTATGGCCCCACATGATCCCGTTTGCTCCCTTCCTCCTCAGATTCTTTGGGGGTGCTCTCTTTCTTGCTTTCTCCACTCCTGGCATCCTGACCGATCCCCACCTGCCACACAGTTTCTTCCTATTGTGTGGACCTTTGTTTGGGATGCTCTCCCCATGCCCACACCCCACCTCTGTCTGCCTCACTAATTCTCTAATTTTTTAGGGCTCAGCTGAAATGTCCCCAGCTCCCCAGAGGATCCTGTACTTCTCTTTCCTAGTGCTCAGGACAAGTGAAATTCTTTATTTGTATGATTAGTTGATTAATGTCTGTTTTCCCTGATGCGGTAAGTGCTCAAGACGTATGGAATGAATGAATGAATGAGAAGACAGCTGGCCTGGCCTGGGAAGATAACAGTGCTGGTGTGAGAGACAGTGGACATGGGGTGTGGAGTTGGGGCCGAGCATGGAGGGGTGGGCATGACATGTCCCAGAACACAGCCATTTCCTCTTTGTTGGCTTTTCCTCTCTCCCAAGCATGTGTGAAATGAGCCACAGCATGATGGGACTGTCTGAAAGGCCACTTTCAAGGGGTTATCAATGCCAATCCTTAGCTCTTTGGGGAAAGTAAACATCCCAGGTGGATAAACTGTGCTTAGTCCTATCTCTGTGAATTATAAACAAACTCTTCAACCTTAAATTCGCTCAGGGCTAAAGAGCTTCTTTTCGGGTCTGTCACTTAGCAGAGTGATGGGCATGCTGGAAGGCGGGTGGCTGGGGCAGTGGTCAGGCACAGCTGAGCCCTCCTCCCTCTGCATTCCCCTCTGTCCTGGGTGGATGAGGCTTTCTGGCCTTGTGGTTTTGGTTCAAGATCCGGGAAGCCCAATGTCTGTAAAATTTCCTGTAGGAGTTATCTATTACTGTGTAACAGCTTATCCCCAAATTTCGTGGCTTAAAATAATGATTATCGTTTACTATCTCTCATAGTTTCTGTGGGTCAGGAATTCAAAGCACAGGGAACACGACTTGTGTCTGTTCTACCCTGTCTGGGGCCTCAGTTGGGGTGGGTCAAAGGCTGGGTGCTGGAACCATCTAAATTCTCCTTTACGTACAAGTCTGGCAGCTGATGGTGTTGGTGGCTGGGGGCCCAGCTGGGTCTATTGGCCAGGACACCCAACTGTGGCTTCTCCATGTGCTTGGGCTTCCTCACAGCATGGTGGTTGGATTCCAAGGGCAAGCATCTCAAGAGAGACCCAGGTGGAAGCTGAATCTGTTTTAGAACCTAGTTCTGGAAGTCACACAAGGTCCCTTCTGTCACATTTTATTTATTAGAAGAGAATCACTAAATCCTCCCCACGTTCAAAGGAAAGGAAATTAGACTTTACTTTTTACAGGCATATTTAAAAACCACTGCATTCCCTTAAACAAAAGCCCAGAGAGGACCTTAGAATAATGGTATAAGCTCAAATGTAAAAGAATGATGTTAAAGCAATAATTTCATTTCTGAGATTTTTAATTTTCATTTATTTATTTATTTAGGTAAGATTGTCGCTGAGCTAACATCTGTGCCAGTATTCCTCTATTTTGTATGTGTGATGCCACCATAGCATGGCTGATGAGCAGTGTCTAGGTCCATGCCTGGGATCCAAACCTATGAACCCCAGGCTGCTGAAGTGGAGTGCACAAACTTAACCACTATGCCACAGGGCTGGCCCCGATTTCTGAGATTTTATAGGACCCTACCCTGTGCAGTGTTTTGGCAGCTTCCCCCAGGCCCCGTCTCCCATTAGGGAGATGCACTGGCTTCTGAGAAACTGCTGTACCCTTGCTTAAGTACAGGTAGAGCAATCTGATTTCATTGTGTGTGTGTGTGTGTGTGTGTGGCAGGGGCCCTCTGTAGTTCACCTGAAATTCTGCAGACACTCAGGTCACTGTCCTGGAACGTTGGGCAGATTCTCAAAGTTCAGTACATATTTGTGATATTTTGGAGCTGCCCAAAGAGAAAATAAATAAATAAGCCATGTTAATAGTGAAGAGTTATCTTTAAGGGAAGGTTCTTTAACTGGACTAGCTTAAATGTTAATTTTATTACTCAAGAGGGCACTTTGGAACTCCCTGTCATTATCAAACAATTAAGCTGTAGTTGCTTGTTAATTTTTACTGCCTTCCTAGGTAGTTAGTGGCACGTAATGTGAATTGCATCCCATTAATGAATAGATTTTTGAATCTGAGTGGGCAGAGCCTTTTATTTGGCTCTCCAACAAGACAAGGCCCATGAAAGGAAGAAGGGTGGGCCCTCCCCAGAATGGAGGGCCTCCACACACCTGCCTGAGTCTAGGGTTAACCGTGGCAGGACCCTACAACAAACCCAGTCATCAAGCTTTCAGGAAGGTCTGATGGCTCTGGTGCCCTCCTTGAAGTTAAAGTTGGCAGTCACAAAATGGAGAGTTCTTCTCACACAACTGAACAACAGCAAAAAAAAAACCCAAACAACCCAATCAAAAAATGGGCAGAGGATAGGAACAGACATTTTTCCAAAGAAGATATACAGATGGCCAACAAACACATGAAAAGATGTTCAACATCACTAATCATCAGGGAAATGCAAATCAAAACTACGCTGAGATACCACCTTACGCCTGTTAAAATGGCTG
Organism: Equus caballus; assembly: GCF_041296265.1. Taxonomy (NCBI): domain Eukaryota; kingdom Metazoa; phylum Chordata; class Mammalia; order Perissodactyla; family Equidae; genus Equus; species Equus caballus. The sequence continues at coordinate 34,903,062 of NC_091697.1, read as the reverse complement.
TAATCACTAAGACTAAAAATAGCAGATATTGGACAGGGTGTGGAGAAAAGGGAGCCCTCATCACTGCTGGTGGGAATGCAAACTGGTGCAGCCGCTGTGGAAAACAGTGTGGAGATTCCTCAAAAAACTAAAAATAGAACTACTATATGACCCCCCCATCCCACTACTGGGTATCTAACAACTTTTTTTAAAATTTGAGTTCATAATAGTTTACATCATTGTGAGATTTCAGTTGTACACTATTTCTTGTCTGTCACCACATAAGTGGTCCCCTTCACCCCCTGTGCCCACCCCCCACCCCCCTTCCCCTGGTAACCACTAAACTGTTGTCTTTGCCCATGTGCTTGTTTAAAAGCTAAAAAAAAAAAAAAAAAAAAAAAAAAGGAGACTTCTGTTGGAACAAAGATTTGGAAACCAAACAACTTGAAATCAACAATCCGAAGTAACATATGCACCCCTTTGTTCATCACAGCATTATTCACAATAGCCTAGACATGGAAACTATCCACGTGCCCATCGACCAATGATTGGATAAAGAAGATGTGGTATATATACACAATGGAATACTACTCAGTCATAAAAAAAGATAAAATCATCCCATTTGTAGCAACATGGATAGACCTGGAGGGAATTATGCTTAACGAAATAAGCCAGACTGAGAAAGACAAACACCAGATGATTTCATTCATATGTGGAATATAAACAAGCACATGGGCAAAGACAACAGTTTAGTGGTTACCAGGGGAAGGGGGGTGGGGGGTGGGCACAGGGGGTGAAGGGGAGCACCTATGTGGTGACAGACAAGAAATAGTGTACAACTGAAATCTCACAATGATGTAAACTATTATGAACTCAAATTAAAAAAAAGTAAAAAAAAGATTGGCCCTGAGCTTAAAAAAAAAAAAAAAAAAAGGAGACTTCTTTTGGAACAAAGATTTGGAAACCAAAAACAGCATATTGAGATTCTTGAAGTCCTGAAGGCAGATCATCACTGGAGAATTCATCTTTTTGGTTTGTTGAAAGTGCCATTTATGAAGCACCTAGTGTATGTCTGGCACTTTATTAGGCAACATGAGTGTATTATTTAATTCTCAACACTACTCCATGAGATCGCTATTATCATCGCCATTTTATAGACAAGGAAAACTCATTTCAGGCTTAAAAACATGAGCTCATAGGTAAATGACGGATCTTGGCCCTAAGCCCGGGTCTGGCTGAGTCCAGAGCCTGAATTCTCAAGCACGCGTCTTACTGCCTGTTGGTTGGGCCATATCTTTATTCATATCCTCAGTCTAGTCACACACGGATTTGTTTTAACTCTTTTCTTGTTTGTAAACAGAACACCAGTGTTGAAAGGACCTTAGAGATGTAATGTGAGCTCATCATCTTATAAATGAGGAAATTGAGGCCCCGGGAGAAGGGAGCATCTAACCAGTGAGAGCGTAGTGAATCTTGTTCCATCTTCAGCCCAGAAGTCGTGGGAGTCCTGGCTGCTGGCGGTTCCTCTGATTCCTGCTCTGTCTGCGCAATCCTCAGATCCTAATAGGGAAGTCCAACTCTGGCTTCCCAGGTGGGCTTCTCACTGGCCATGCCACCTGCTCTGAGAATCTAGGTAGGCCGTATTCCTCCCTGTGGGAAACTATAGTCAGCTCTGTCTTGTCCCCTTGCAACCCAAATGTTACCAGCCTGGAAACACAAATTATGTTAGCACAAGCCGCCACTTGCTTGGCTGACAGCATTTGCCTCCTTAAAATATTTCCCAGTGATTTCTGGGATTGCCAAGGCTTGTGTAGGTGCTCCCAGAGCCAGTCCATCAGCTGCAGTGTCTACATGGCCTCGTCCCTCCTCTCTTCTGGCTTCCCCCGGATGGAGTCCACTGCCTGGGAAGCCGCCTCTGAAGCCTCCTGCATGCCCATCATGAGGACATTGTTGGCTTTCCATGCCAAAGGAGGTCTCTGTGGATGCTCTCAAAACTTCCAATTTCTCATGGACAGAGCATTGCTGGGTTATATGGTGGCCCAGAGAAGGTCCCCCCTTCACAGCCCCTTGCCCCATTGTCACTGGGCTCTTGTGAACAGTGTCATGAGCCCCTCACCCAAAATATCCATCACCCCTTACCCAAAATATCACCAGGATGCTCATGAGTTATGGTCCCATCAGTTCCTGGCCTTTACTTCCCCAACCATAAGAGCTCAGACTTACTCCAAGAATAGATGGGAGGCAGATGCCATCCATTCCTTCCACCCGCCTCTGTTCTCCTATTTGACTTTGCCCCTCAATCCGCACTCCTCCCTCCATCCTCAGGTACAGAACAAAGGTGTTCACCCTTCACTGAATATGATTTCATCCAACACTTGCTCTGTGCCAGGCCTGCTGCTATGTGCTGAGTAACAGTTGTGACAGACATTATTTTCCAATCCCTCTTTTCTTCCTTTTTCATAGAACCTCCATCTTGTTTGGGCTAAGAATTTGTCCAGCGCCAGCGAAGACTCATGATTGTTCTAAATTGATGAGGATGATCTCCCCCACCCCTGCTCGCCAATCTAGTGGCCACATGATCCTAAGCTGCATGGGATGTAAGAGGAAGGATAGATGCTTCTGGGGAAGCCTTTGCTTTCCTGATAAAAAGGGCAGACGTGAAAGGGGATCTGGTGGTCCTATCCCTTTTCCTGTTTTTCTGCCTTGAGTAGGGGTTAATGCCTGGAGCTTGAGAGCCTGGAGCATTAAGCTTGGGTAGGAGGGGCCAACATGAGGATGGGGGAGCAGAAAACAGGAGAGCCTGGATCCTGATGACTTGGTTGAGCTGCCAGAGCAACCCTAAGGCTGCCTTCCTCTGGACTTCTCACTTAGAAAACAATTGGTGCAGCATGGTTGGAGACACTCTTAACTTCTTTATCAGTCCTGACAGATACCAGCATGGTGAGTGATGGGACGCAGTCCCTGTCTCCACGGAGCATACATGCAATCAGTGGCTGACAGAGATGCCGGGAGGGCAACAGAACAGAAGTTGTCAACTCAGGCAGTGCCTGGGTGCCAACTCAACCATTCTCTTTTGCTTATCCGAGGAGAAAAACAGCATTCCTTGCACACGGTGTCTTCGCTCAGTTTAATTAAATTCCATCTCTGTTTGCTTTGACTTTTAACTTCTAATTTCTCAGAGTAAATATGAGCCAGGAAGAGCTGATCAAGGAAGCAGCTGCTCCGAGGAGGCTGGCTGGTCTGCGGGCCGTGGTAGATTGTGAGCTCATTTAGAGAACACTCCGGATCGATAATGATTTCAGTAACGCCAGAGGCAAAGCGTTTGAAGCCAGTGACTGAGACCAGTAACGGTTCCGTTCGGGTAAGTGCTCCGGCAGAGGAGAGAGGCTCTTTACTTCCCTCCTCCTCTGCACAGGGAGAAGTAATCCCTCTTTTTGGCTGTGGGGTTGCTAGGTCAGTCAGTCCTGGGAATGGTAGCTTCACAGCTTGAGTTTTCTCTCACACGTGGCAAGTTCTGCCAAGGGAGAGGCCGTGGAGGGTGGGTGGTGAAGAGTTCCAGCTCTGAGAATCCAGTCTCTGCCTCTTTACATGTTGTGTGACCTTGGGCAAGTTGCTCAGCCTGGCTGAGCCTTGATTTCTTTGTCAGGGCTCTGTGGATAATCACAGTAGATAAGGCTTCTTTCATGAATCTTCTGAGGAGTAGGATCACCGAGGGCTGGAACGGTGAGGAAGTGAATTTGTGGAATGCGTAGAAATGAGAACATCCAGAACAGCTGGGGGTGTAACATAAGGGAAAGTATAGAGGTAAAACAAAGCAAAATACAAACACAAAACAGAACCCAGAACACTTTGGGGGAGGTGTGGGGAGAACTCTGTCTCCCTGCCTAGATCTGGTACAGCCAAGATCCGGACCCGTGAGAAGCGCCCTTGTTAAAAAAGAACTAAAACGCTCCCCAAAACATGGCAGCCACAAATATGTATTTTTAATGATATTCAAAGTTTCTGTATTTTTAATGGGAGAAACAGGCACCTTTGTGCTGCTGGTGGATGTGTATCTTAGTAAAATATTTTAGGACAATTTGTCAATATGAATCAAGAACCCTAAAAGCGTTCACATCCTTTGACCTAGCAATTCCACTTTCAGGAAGTTATTTAAGGAAATAACAATATGGTTATGGGAAATTTGGTTAACATGCTTTTTGCACAGTATTGTAAAAATAGGAACTATCCAATAATTTCTTAAATTCTGTGAATCTGTACAATGGAATACCACGTTACCATTAAAAATGAACCATCTTGGAAACCTGAGAAGAGGTTCAAGTCGGATGCAGATGTGAAGCGTGAAGATTCTGGGTTTTTATTCTTGAAGTTGAAGCCTGCTTCTACCACTTCCTAGCTGTGTGACTTTGGACAAATTACGTAACTTCTCTGTGTCTAGGATTTTTCATTTGACATGGGCATTATAAACAATAATTGCTTTATGGGTTTGTTATAAGTGAGATAAGGCTTCGAAGCTCACAGGACATTGACAAGTACATTTGGTAAGTGCCTTATCTATTGTTAAGTGAAAACTAAGAAGACATGTTTCAAAAAAAAAAAGGAAGAAAAGTATATGTGCAAGGAAAAAAGATAGAATGGAATTTATTTATCTGTTCAACACATAGTTAATGAGTGCCTTCTATGTGCCAGGCTCTGGAATACAATAGTGAACAAAGAAACACAAGTATCTGCATTGGGAGGGTTTACAGTTCAGAGAAGAAGTTCACATAAGAATTGCTGGGAGTGCTTTTCAAAAATCTGGATGCTGGGGACTCATCCATCCCCAGAAATCTGGGTTCTGCAGATTTGGGGGTAGGCCCAGGAGTCTTCCTTTTGTGTATCTACCAGGAGATTCTGCTGCAGGCCTGGGAGAGTGCACTGGGGGTCTGCTACCAAGCAATGGTTGGAGGGGAATTAGGAGTGACTAATATTTTTCCTTGTGGTTTGTAAAGTTTCAACACTAAGAATATTTTTTATAATTAGAAAAATGTTAACATTTTATGTGTGTAAATATTCAGCAGCTATGCCCTTCCAGTCTGCCTTGCCCCATGCCCAGCACAATCCTCATTTCTTCCACAATAAGGGATGCACATGGCGTCGACTCCAGATTAGGAAAGCCCTCTGGGAAGAGATGGTGGGGCCGTGATTCTCAGATAGCTGCAGTATCACCAAGGGAAGGTGGAAAATTTCTTGCCCAAATCATCTATTTTTGCTGAAATGTGCTCCCGAGCAGGCTCTCCTATGCAAAGAGAACGCTTTAAAGATGCATTTCATTTGCTTGCTTTTTCCTGCAAATTCTCCTGACCTTGAGATTTATCCAGTGGCTCTAGTAATTGGTGCAGTTGTCAGAGTCATTTGTATGGCCACCGTGTAATACGGAGGTAGGGGGAGAAATCTCCACCGTCATCCTGTCCTTGTATCAGGTGAATTTATATTTTATGGTTTTCGGTCAGATTGATTTTTGCGAAACACCCTGGGGTGTTTGCAAATATGAAAGTTCTTGTAGTGCTGGCCGCTTGTTTGAATTTACAGGAAGAATAAAAAGAAGAAAAAAAATTTGCTCTCTCTGCCGACAAACTCCATTGTCCCAGGGAGTGTGGTAGGGAAGGAGATGAAGGGCTTCCAACAAGAGAGAAAATTAGAGGCAGGGAGATCAGAGATCAGGGCGAGACTGCTGGTGAGGGCTGCTCTGCACCAGGAATCATTGGCAGGTGTGGGCTGCAGATTTTCAAGTACTGGGGAGGTCCCACTAAAGAAACAGGTTGGGATAAACACAATCACTATGATTAAAGGCTTTAAAATCCCCGGATTCTCTTATGAGTGGGCTCTGTGGTCCTGCCGTGAGTTCCTTCTGGGGCACAGTGTTCATTTTGGGCTAATCTTAGTAATTACACAGATATATAGGAGTACCTGCCAACTTGGTTATATGATTTGAAAAACATATCTCTCCCAACCCCAAACCAAACAAGAGCACCTAACTTCTTGCATCAGTTAGTTCTGATGCCTGAAATACTTTTAGTGTGGTCCCTTTGGTAAAACTAGGCGTAGTAAGTATGTAGCATGTATAGTATTACTTCTTACTTCTGAGCCCATGGCAGACATCACTAATCAATTATAGGACTCTATTGCTGAGGTGGGATGTCAGCACTAGTGCGTAAATACTCTCACTGATAGTCTGGGGCAGAGCATTCTTTTGGAGTTGTTCTGAAGCATAAAGAGTGTTGGTAACCTAACTAGCAGAAATTGTAAGGCCTTCCCTACCCCACAATTCTTTCCCCATTAAGCAACCTCCATGCCTGATTTCTCCCCATGGTAGCCATCCCTTTTGAATCAAGCAGAGTCGGCAAACACAAAGCGTCAGCATCGCTGTCCTTGCTGCAGTTCCTCCCTGTTTTATCCTTGACAGGCACCAGTTGTAAATCACAACTCTCATGATGAGCTCAGGTGCGATCTTAGCATTTTTTTTTTTTTTGAGGAAGATTAGCCCTGAGCTAACTGCTGCCAACCATCCTCTTTTTGCTGAGGAAGAATGGCCCCGAGCTAACATCCGTGCCCGTCTTCCTCCATTTTATATGTGGGATGCCTACCACAGCATGGCTTGCCAAGCAGTGCTATGTCTGCACCCGGGATCCGAACTGGCGAACCGGGGGCCACTGAACTGGAATGTGCAAACTTAGCTGCGCCACCAGGCCAGCCCCATCATCTTTCTCAACACAGTTCTCTTTGCAGCTTCTACCAGTAGATGGGATTTTGTATGGAACAGGAAAGATATTTGCATCCCTGGGTTTCTGAGGGTGAGGAGGCAAGGCATCTGTCCTTAAGCCCATTTGTGAACCATTTCATCAGATTAGTGTCACCAGGGAATGACGGGAACAAGGGCAGGTGTAAACTCTCTATCTGGTGTTTAAGATCCTTCATGGTTTGGCCTCAGTTTCCATCTCTAATCAAACAGCTTATGTCTGCTTAGACAAGCTTCCCACTTGTTTCCATACATCTTGTCTTTTTCCTTTTTGGGGTCCTCTGTTTACTGTTTCCCCCACCTGGAGCACCCTCCGTCCTGTCCACCCAATTCTTGTCATTCTTTAAGGCTTAGCTCATGGTCCATCTCTTTTTGCTAAGTCTTTTCTAAATACTAGCCATGATTTCTCTGTGGGTTAAATTCCCATGGCATTTACAATTCGTTCAACTCACTTGGCATCGAACATCTTCCCCTGAAATGTTTGTTTCCTTTTAATGTCTATGTGTTTGAATTTTTTAACCACTAGACAACAAACCTTGCCAGCAGGGCCTGGGCCTGCGTCTTCCTCTGTGTGGCATGTATATGTTGGGCAAGAACCATTTGTGTGTCCAGGGTGGTGGGAGGAGGAGATGCTGGTGGAGGGAAGTGAGCGCACTTCATCTGCTCTGCACTCTGGTGGAAGCCCCTCTCTGTCTCCACTGGAGGCCTTTTAAAAAGGATTCAGACATAGACTAGGATGCCTGTGGGTTTTTCCAAGAAAAGCCAATGCGGTTTTGAGAGATACTGAATTGGAGGGTCTGAAGGCTGCTAAGCAGCGAACCGCCAACCCCAGGTAGTGGATGAAGCTCTGAAGTCAGTCTTACTTCCCTTTGATTGTTCCTGCCCAGAAGGAAGCTATGAAGATATCCAGTCCTCAAAATCATTTCACCTTCAGTCTTGCCATGAGGGAAGAATTACATTTTATCAGAGCAGCCAGTTTCACTGTCCCTCTGCCCTGCTCAGCATCGGGTGTCAGAGCAAGCAGAGCTTACTTCGTGTATTTGAAATATTCCTTAGTAAGCTTCAAAAAATAAAGCTTCAATGCTGCATAAAAATCATTTAAATTTCATTGTTCAGAGCACAGAGAAGATAAATAACAGAAATCAGAGTTAATGCTTGCGGTCTGCTTTTTCTGTGTATTTCCAAATTACATAATGATGTTTTATTCAAAACGATTTTCCTTAATTACAATGTCATCGTATTTTTATTTTACTTAGGTAATAAATTCATGACAAATCCACACATTCATAAAAGTATTCAATAAAAAATGGCTATGAGTCACTGAACACATAAGTGATCATTCTTTTCGTTGTAATGGATTCTAAGGCATAAGTTATTAAGAACAGAAAGTTCAGCGGAGAAACTGAAACCCAGAGGGTAAGGGGCTCAGCCAAGGCCCGGGCTTTGATAATATAACTTGAAAAAATGAGCCCCAGTTTTCTTCCACATCCTAGCATGCATACGTCCTGTTTCTGTAGCTAGTTGGTAAATTTCTTGATAGTGGAGATCCAGCTTCTAGCCCAGGCTGTCTGTTTCTGCTTAGATGTGTGACTTTGGACAAGCAATTAGACTGTTGAACCCCACAGTCCTCATCCATAAGATGAAGGGTTTGGATGAGCTGTGGTTTTCAAACTGTGCTCTGTGGGACCCTAGGGTTCCCTGGGGAGGGCGAGAGGCCCGCTCTCCATTTACCAACCTCTCCCACTAAAGCAGCTCTGTTTTTAATTAGTTTTCTGGTGTTATAATTAAGATTTGATTTGGAAACGCTGATCATCAGGGAAATGCAAATCAAAACTACACTAAGATATCACCTTACACCCGTTAGAATGACAAAAATATCTAAAACTAATAGTAATAAATGTTGGAGAGGTTGCGAAGAAAAAGGAACCCTCATACACTGCTGGTGGGAATGCAAACTGGTGCAGCCACTATAGAAAACAGTATGGAGATTCCTCAAAAAATTAAAAATAGAACTACCATACGATCAGCCATCCCACTACTGGGTATTTATCCAAAGAGCTTGAAGTCAGCAATCCCAAAAGTCCTATGCACCCCAATGTTCATTGCAGCATTATTTACAATAGCCAAGACATGGAAGCAACCTAAGTGCCCAGCAACAGACGAATGGATAAAGAAGATGTGGTACATATATACAATGGAATACTACTCAGCTGTAAAACAGAACAAAATCATTCCATTTGCAATAACATGGATGGACCTTGAGGGAATTATGTTAAGTGAAATAAGCCAGCGAGAGAAGGATAATCTGTGTATGACTCCACTCATATGAGGAATTTAAAATTATGGACTAAGAACAGTTTAGTGGATACCAGGGGAAAGGTGGGGTGGGGGGTGGGCACAAAGGGTGAAGTGGTGCACCTACAACACGAATGACAAACATTAATGTACAACTGAAACTTCACAAGATTGTAACCTATCATTAACTCAATTAAAAAAAAATAAAAAAAAGATTTGATTTGGAAAAAAATGGACTGGATGATGTCTAAGTTATTGTTCAGCTTTAAAAAATTTCATGTCCAGTTTTTATTCCCAAGAGCTGGTTCAGGGAACACAAAAAGTCTTAATAAATTTTACTGGCTAAGAAAATAAAAGAAAAATTTTGTGAATAATGGTTAACATTCATGGGCAACCTATAATGTGCTAAATGCTTCATAATTATTATTTCATTTGTTCCTCACAACATTCCTATAACGTGGGTTCTACTATAATCCTCATAGAGAAACTGAGGTTTTTAAGCAACATGGATAGAATTCATTACTAGTACATGGAACCATGCTGATATTTTAAAACTATTTATAAAGTTGACGTATTTGGGTTCTACTCTCAAAACGTTGTGTCCGATGGTAGGTTCCCCTCTAGATTTCTAGTTCCCTCCATCCAAGAGTTCATAGTCCTGCTGAATCAAAGTTTTAGTCTCAGGAAAAAATAGAAAATTATTTCCCTAGATCTGAGCTTTTGAAGCTGCCTTAAGCTTTTAACCCATGAGAGGCAAAGGACTCGATGAAATAACCTAGTACGGTTAATTTCCAAGCTTCCCATTCTATTTTCTCATACAGTGATGGCCAAAATGTCTATTGCATCTAAGGCAATGTTCCTGAATTGATTTCTGTCTTCAGCATCCAGGGGACATTTTCCCTCTAATAACCCCTCACCACTGGAAACAGAGGTCATTATACTCCCTAGATGGTTAGAGATGGGAGTCATGGAGCTAGGTGGTGAGGCTAGGTGGAGGGCATTACATCTGAATTCTTCCAATTCATGTGGCAGAACGTTATTCAACCAATGTTTCCAACATGTTCTCTGTAAGTAGGACGAGGCAAAAAGAGAGCATCTGGGGTTTCCAGGAGCCTTGGAGAACAACTTTGCACAAGTCCTCTTAGGAATCAGTGTGATAATTTCTTGGGGGTGTATACCCAGGAGTAGGATTGGTGAGTGGCTGGGTGAGCCACACTGACCCTTGGTGAGGTAGGGTGGGATACATGGTGAGCACCGACACAGTGCCCTCCAGCATGACCTCAGGTTTTCACTCCCACGAACATCTCATTATCCCGTATCCTCACCAAAAAAATCTGATGAATCTAAAGAGGTTTCTCAGTGTCACTTTAATTGGCGTTTCTCTGATTAGCAGGGAGAGTTGAGCAGAGGATTATCTTTCCCTTCTGTGAAATTTACGAGCTCCCCAGAGGTGGCGGCATAATCTCGTGTGCATTCCTAGCCTCTGTTACCCAGTACGACCTCGTTCAACGTCTGCTGAATTGAGTGTGACTCACATCAGTGCCAGGCTCTTCCCTCAGCAGAGGATTCAGTTCTTCCAAAAAACAGGCTTTTTCTTGATATTTCTTGAAGTTGGAAGCATCTGTGTCTAGCTAGTGTCTGCCAGAAGTGCAATCAGGATAATGACAGAGTATTCACTTGCTTTTGTAAAATCAGGGAACTGGTGAACCTCAAGGACTCAGAGGGGAATGGTCAGCGAAGGAATCAAGCTCCATGCAATAAACTCTGATTTCCTCTCGTTTGTCCCCAGTGAGAGAGGTCACCTTGTCAGGTTGTCTGCTGTTTGCTTTTATTTGATCTGTTTGAAATACTTGCCAGGGGCCATTCATAAGAAATCATCTAGTCCACCCCATCCTGTCCCCATCTCCACACCAGTGGTTTTAAGGACTGTGGGGCTATGTCTCATTGATAATCTAATGAAAGGTACATGGACCCTTTCTCTGAAAAACTCATGTTTGCACAAAATTTTGCACACAATCTCATTGGGTACTAGACTGCCTAAAGACTGTATGCACTCATTTATTCATTTATTTGCTCATTCCCTTATTCACTCATTCATTCGTTTACTGTGAACCAGGTGCCGTATTAGATATTGGAGACTCATGAACAACGGTCTCTGCCCTCGAGGAGCTTAGAGTCTAAGATTATGGATGATAAATAGACCATCTGTAAACTTTGTGTGTCAATTTGACTAGGCTAAGTGATGCCCAGATAGCTGGTAAAACATTATTTCTGGGAGTGTCTGTAAGGATGTTTCTGGAAGAGATTAGCATTTGAATTGGTAGACTAAAGGAGATCGCCTTCACAATGCAGGTGAGTATCATCCTATCCACTGAGGGCCTGAACAGTACAAAAAGAGGAGGGGCGGGCCAATTTGTTCTTTTCATTTGAACTAGGACCTCCGCCTTCTGTCCTCAGGCATCAGTGCTCTTGGTTCTGGGGCCTTCAGGCTTGGACCGGGCCTTACGCCACAGGCTCCCCTTGTTCTCAGGGCTTTAGTCTTGGACCGGGCCTTACCCCACGGGCTCCCCTGGTTCTCCAGATCACATTTTTTTTTATTGTAGTAAATATATACAACACAAAATTTGCCATGTTAGCCATTTTTAAGTGCAAACTTCAGTGACATTAAGTACAGTCATAATGTTGTACAACCACGCCACTATTCACTTCCAGAACTTTTTCATCACTATAAACAGAAGCTCTGCACTTGTTAAACAGTCATCCCCTATTTCCCCTCCCCCCATCCTTGGTGACCTTTATTCTACTTTCTGCCTCTATGAATTTGCCTATTCTAGGTAGCTCATATAAGTGGAATCCTACAATATTTGTCCTGTTGTGTTTGGCTTACTTTGTTAGCATAACATTGTTGAGGTTCACCCATGCCGTAGCATATATCAGAATTTCATTCCTTTTTATGGCTGAGTAATATTCCATTGTATATATGGACCACATTTTGTTTATCAGTTCACCTATTGATGGACACTTGGGTAATATCCACCCTTTGGCTATTGTGAATAATGCTGCTATGAACATTGATATACAAGTATCTGCTCTCAGTTCTTTTGGGTGTATGTTTAGGAGTGGAACTGGTGGATCATGTGATAATTTTATGTTTATCTTTTTGAGAATATATATTTTTCTCAGCAGAAATTTTTGAAAGGATTTTTAAATCATGCTTTGTAAGGTACTTGGCTACTTATTATTCAATTTATGATTGGTTATTTGAATTTTGGTTAATAATGTTATGATCCTTTTATTTTAGTAATTATCTAGCACAATGTTTCTCATATTTAAGCACGTATCAGAATCACTTGAAAGGCTTGTGCAAACAGATAATTGGGCTCTATCCTCAGAGTTTCTGACTCAGGAGGTCTGAGGTGGGGTCAGAAGTTTTCATTTCTAGCAAGTTCTCAGATGAGGCTGATGTTGCTGTTCTGGGGGCCACATTTTGAGAACCACTGACCGTGCATACTCAGGAATTCTTGAGGTGAGAATATAATTTACCAACTGTTTTCACATGTGATAAACTTAATAATTGCTGAAGTTGACATTATATTATGTTTTAGAGACAAACGTTTATTTGTTGCAACTTTGCAGTTTTATTCTTACATTTTGTATTCAACAGCTTTTTTTTCAGGTCTCTGACATTTTTTATAGGCCTCCCAAAAACTTATAGATAGGTCTTAATTATTGTGCCCAAAGCATTGATGGAGAGAATGGCTTCGCCCAACATCTATAGATTTGCCTTAGGAGGAAAAAAAAAGGGAGACCAACCCAGTGGCGCAGTGGTTAATTTTGCACCTTCTGCTTTGGAGGCCTGTGGTTCGCCGGTTCGGATCCTGACCGAACCTAAGTGGACCTATGCACCACTTGTCAAGCCATGCTGTGGCAGGCGTCCCACATGTAAAAAGTGGGGCAAGATGGGCACAGATGTTAGCTCAGGGCCAGTCTTCCTCAGCAAAAAGAGAAGGGTTGGTGGCAGATGTTAGCTCAGGGCTAATCTTCCTCAAAAGGAAAAAAAAGACTGGGAAGTATCCCATTGTGTGGATGCATCATAATTTAATTAATCACACCCAATCAATAAACTATAACTTGTTTTCCATCTATAAGCAAAGATTCTTTGAACACCCCTCTACAGCAGGGGTTATCACTTCTGGCTGCACATTGGAATCACCTGTAGATATTTTCTATTCCTATGCTTGGCCCTCCCTACCAGAGGTTCTGATTTTATTGGTCTGAGTGCTGCCCAGGCACATGTATTTTTTTAAAGGTCTTCAGGTGATTCTAATGTGTAGCCAGGGTTGAGGACCATTATTCTCCTTGCATCTTTGACCACTCGTGTTGTGTCTTGTCTAGGCCAAGACATTCCCTTGAGGTCGGATGCTAACCCAGAAGAAGACTCATCATCTTTGTAAAAAATCATGTTGAAATGACTCTCCGACAAGTCAAGACATTATGTCGTTACAGCATTGGCAGTAGCAAAAACTGTCCTACCGGTTCTCTTCTCTAAGACGTGCATGCCCACCCCCTCCTCCAGCACAGATGCTTGTCTTTTAATTGCCAGGGAGGAGGGAAAAAGAGCATTAAAAAGACAAGCTACATTGATGGGATCAGGATGGTAGCTCATTCCTTATCCTTAATAGAGTCTCTGCATTAGTTGTTTTCATTATTTAAATTCTAGCATTGAAGAAATATTCAGTGTAGAAACATTAGGACAGATTAATAAGTGAAAAGAAAAATACTTAAGCCTCTATTTTCTATATAATGAAGAATAATGAGAATCAAGTCTAATCATCTTAATCAACAGCAATTGCAAATGTTACATTTTGGGTTGGAGAAGATGAGTGACTAGCAACAGATGCAGAGACACTGTCACTGTAGTATGTACTTGGAGGCAGATGTGACTCTATGAACCAAGGCAAAAAAGTAAGGGTGAAGCTCAAAATATATAACAGCTGGTGTGGCATGGGGACTGGTGCTGGCCGGGACACAGTTCCGGTCTGTTTGGACCAAAACCCAGCCCTCCAAGTACATTTGATGTAGGGGTGTTAAGATTCCCCTGCTCACACAAAGCTACCCCACTGGCCTGCCATGCAGCCTGGGATGACACCACCCACTTGAGTAAAGAGTTTATCTTTCCTGGAAGGCAAATACAGATGCCTTTTTGAGGAGAGTATGTGTATGTGTGTGAGACCTTGATCTCTTAATAGCTTTACCCTTAGTATTGATTACTTTATAGTTTATAACGTGAGCAGATTCCCTGTTGGAGTTGTTTCCTGACGCACAGGACATGGGATAGGTCAGTGTAATGGGGAGAGAGAAAATTCAGGACTATGGGCTTCTGCCTGGGGAGAAAAGCCTCACTCATGAAGTGACATCATTAGGGAGGGGGTAGAGTGGGAAGAGGACTTGAAGATCAGTCTGGGATGTTTTTATCATTTTGCCAAGTAATTAACTTTACCAGAGATTACTAGATCTGGAAGGAACTGTGGAGATCATCTTTTCTACCTGCCCCAATTTACATCTGAGGAAATAGCCTGGAGGAGGAAAGTGAGTTGGTCAAGGTCACACAGCTATTTAGTTTGGCAATGTGGGAAGACCTTTAGTGTCAGAACTAGCTTTAAGGTCTGCCTCTGATCCTGATGAGGTGTGGCTCTTCTGCTATCCTTGAGACTTGGGTTTTCGCATCTGCAAAATGGGGAATAAGTTTCCAAAAAATTAAAACGTGAAGGATGAAGGGGCCCAGAATGTGCCACTGTTGCATAAAAATTATTTTGAGCTGGAGGCACTTGTGATCCTGAAATCCCTTATCTGCCTAAAAGCAGTCTTTCAAAAGAACTCAGTTGTCATGAATCCCCTCCCGGGAGCAACTCTTCTAATCCTCTTGGAGATGACAGGTTGGCATCACATCAAAAACCTTGTCACAAAACTATCATATCCTGAATCTATTCTAAATACCCTTTCTCCCCTTTCCTTCTAAGAAGTCATTTGTTGGTGCTGGCCTGGTGGCATGGTGGTTAAGTTTGCGTGCTCTGCTTCAGTGGCCCAGGCATTGTGGGTTTGGATCCTGGGTGCAGACCCACATACTGTTCACCAAGCCATGCTGTGGTGGCATCCCACATACAAAATAGAGGAAGATTGGAACACATGTTAGCTCAGGGCCAATCTTCCTCAACAACACCACCGACAACAAAGTCATTTGTTTCCCACAAGTGCCCTTTTCCCCCTGCCCTTCCCCTATTAAGATGATATATAAGCCCTCTTGAGTCATATCTTTTTTATGAAGCTGCATACATACATGATTAAAATATATTTTTTCTCTTGCTAATCTCTTTGAGTTTGCAGGTCTGTCTGTTTGCAGGCCCCCAAGACTGAGTCCAATAGAGTAGAGGAAAAGTTTTCCTCCCTGACACGCAACTCATACAAAAGATAAATGTGTGTGAAAATTTTACTCAAGTCATCAATTAATGAATGATTCAGTAAGAAGGTAGAGCTGGTTCAAAAAGAGAATTTGAGGAACAGACATTTATATAGTAAGTCAGTCAAAGCAAAGTGGAAATGAATTCTCTAAAAATACAAAATTGGTTAATGTTCTACAGGGCAATGAAATTGTAACCTTTGGGACAGAAATCTGCAAGTTATCATTATTTTCACAATGTCTGTTCTCTAAACAAGCAGTGAATGGCAAAACCAAACAAAGTCCTAATTAAATAATCCTCTGATGAGTCTGTTAAACAATAACATTGAAAGAACATGCTTTTATCACGTTTGGATAGTTTTGGGTTAGTATGAAATGAAAAAAAAGTCTGAAGTGTTCCTCAGGTGTTACTATTTAGTGAGAAAATGTGCTTCTGGACTTTTCTCGGCCCTTGATTCTTCGAGTCCATCCATCTACACTTCTGCTATGTACACGCCGAAGGAGGAAGTTATCCTAGGAGGGAGAAAGTTTCTATCATCTTTCCAGTAGGAATCAGCCTAACTGTTGAGTATTCGAAGTCCTGGACCCAGGAGGGGCCTAGTCTTTGCTTTGAAGCCAAAGTAAACAGATAGTGCTGTCAGTTTAGCCAAGAATGAGTGGGAAAAAGTCTACAATTTAAAGTTTTTGGAGCAGAAGGCCTGTTGAATTGGGGTGGGGGTTGGGTGGTGACAGCTCTCCTCCTCTATTTTGGGGGAGGGGAGCAGTGCCTGAAATCATTTCACTTCCTTTTCTCATCTCAGTGACAACATACGGCCACACACCTTGGTGATTCTCCCGGTCCAGGCCTTGGCGGTGAGGTCTGGGCAGGGCTGCATCTGCTCCAGTTTGTGTTCTCTTGGGACTGCCTAATTCTGAATTTGCCTCTGTTTGCATTTCAAAAACTTTAATTATTTAGTTAAAAAATAGGCTATCCCTTGTCTTTAGACTGGCAGTGACGCCCCTGAAACAGTGTTTGGAAATGCAGAGTTGATCTGTATTTCTCACAGCTCATGCCTGTGAGCCGAGCTCCATGTCTGCTCTCTCTCACACCTGCGGACGCGGGGCTGTCTTTGGCCACACTGTGAAGTGGTTGGGGAACACGTTCCTCCTTGTGCCTTTGACCCTATCAGACAGCCCCCACCCAGTTCTCATGTCTTCTGCGCACCCCATCAGAACCTGCACATGGGTGAAATAACACTCCATTCTGTCATGCCGGGGAGTCCCTGACTGACAGCTTTTAATTTGTTAACTATCTCAGAGATCTCATTTTTAGGAAATGTATTCTTTTAATAAGAAATGTTCTTGTTCATTATTAAAGGCTTAGGAGATACGGAAATGTATTAAGAAGAAAATTTAAATCACCTAGAATAGCACTATCCAGAGATAACAAATGTGGTTAACATTTTGCTGTATTTGCTCCAGATATACACATACTTAAAAAAAAATTGAGATTATACTATTTTATTAACTTTCTAATTGTGGTTGAAGTCAGTTCCGAGGGTGAAATTTCACATATCAGTCAGGAGATTGCAAAGATTATTTTTGAGGGGGAGGGAAGTAAATGGCAGTGGGAGTGGGCAGTGGGAGTGGGCAGTGGGAGCTTATGGGTACCCGTGAACTAACACCCTGGAGGTTCCCCCACCCAAAGAAATGACCTTTGGCCACGTGTCAGGCTGGTGGAGATGGTCTCTTCGATAGAGAAGAGTTTTGGAGTTATTTATGTTGCTGTGTATGCAGGGAGTAGGTGAACCCAAGGCATTGATTCTCCAGTTTGAGAATGTACTCCAGCCTTCCTCGACTTTGTACATGGCACCACTGCCCAGCTAGTTATCCAAGTTAAAACTTGATTCTCACTTTCCCTTACCTCTTACATTTTGAAGGTTCTACCTTTAAAGTATATCCTGAATCTGATCACCTCTTGCCATCTTCCCTGTTACCACCTCCATCTAAGTCTCCATCATTTCTCACCTGAGTGAGTTCAGTTGACACTTGTGGAAACAAATGAAGACCAACCCAGTGAGAACAGACAGAGACTATTTACTCAGAACTATAACAAGGGAGCCAGCCACCATCACTTGTGTTTTGGCTGAGACTCAAAGGAGGCAAAGGGGTGGGAAAGCTTTATAGTGGAGAAAAGGGAAGACTTCAGGTGTGCTCCGATCGAAGGCTCTTGGCACGGGGAAGTTGTAGGTGGAGTCACTAGAAGCACGACATCTTATGTGATTGGTTAAGGGTGCATATTCGGCTTTCTCTGGTTGGTCCTAAGTTGGAAGCAAGGATAAAATGTAATGAAGCTGCCCGTTATGAGTCAAGTCATGCCTGTTTTGGGCTGGTTGTTACAGGAGTTATTGTTTGGCTCCATGGATTTTTTCTAGAGACAGCAGTCTGACTTTTCACCAGTCTGGCTTATACATAGTAAGTAGGCTGGCGTCCTGGGCTGGTTACTGTAGATAATGGGTTGGTTTCCTGGTTGGTTGCAGATAGTGGGTTAGAGTTCTCTTTTCACATGTGGTCTGGCCATTGGATATTCAGTCTCTGATGCTGCGCTCAAAGTTTAATGGCATCTCTTTGGTTAACAACTGGTACCAATTTGATTGTGAAGTTGCTACTATTGTTGTCATCCCCGTTTACCTAAGAAGAACCTGAGGGTCAGAGAGGTTAAGTAACTTGCCCAAGATCACATAGTAAGAAGAGCCTAGCTTTAAACCTTGGCACTTTTCACTCCAGAAATCACTACCTTAGACTACCTTCCTCAGCCACTTAGAGACTGGGGTCACCATGTCCTTACCAATGTATTAGCAGATAAGAATTTAAAATGTAAACTCTCCACCAGCAGAATTTGCATTTTGCCTCTGCTAATTCTCTTCCTGAGAAGTCGATCCCTTCTGTATGACCTACCTCATCTTTTATCTTCTCAGTGAAGCTTCACTGCATTCGTCTCGTTTTCCTTTTAGATACCTAATGGATTGGAGGGTACAAAGGAGTGAATCTCCAAGAGGGGAATGGAAGGTGTTGTGACATCCCTTATATACACACTCAGGAGTCAGACTGCCTAGGTTTGATTTTCAGCTCGCCTTCTTAGATGTTGGGCTAATCTCTGAATTTATCTAAGCCTCAGTTTCCAAATCTGTAAATGGGAATGATGATAAAATACTACCTATCCTGTGAAGTGAGTACAAAAAGATTGAAATAACAGACATAAAGCACTTGCAGAATGCCAAGGCAGATGGTAAGTGCTCGATGTAAATTAAGATGCACATACCTTTAGAAGACTCTTTCCTATGGCCTTAACTAACATAACACAGAAAGTGGGAATTTGAATTGTCTACAGTTTGGGTTGGAAAGCAAGGAGAGAAAAATCATACATAGTCTTCTTTCTCAAAAATCCTCTGGGAAAAGTGAAGACTTTTTAAAAAACATTCACAGAAAGTGGCATTCCACTCCATCCCCATCCTACCCCCGTACATACTTCCCACTCCCATACACTGTTCACTTGTGAGATCCTCCAATGATTACAAGGGACAAAGATTGAATAAGATTTTATTTCTACTGATTGAATTGAACAATTGGTCTTTGTTAATCTGAGTAAATACCCAACACATTAAGGACTTCATATCCTATTTTATTTGTCTTCTCTGGGTCACTGTACTTGAAATAAGTAGAAGCCAGATAAATAGGCGTCCACTGGAGGGATGATACAACGATGCCCAGCCTTTTGTTTGTTGAAATAACAGTGTATCAAGGGCCTTATCCTTTGCTTGGGTACAAAGCACAGAGGAATAATTTAAATTTCCAATTTAAGAAAAAGAAGAAATCTATGCCCCCACGACAGTTTATTTTCTGTCTCAGTGGTATCATCCAATCTAGAGGAGATACAGAATTTGGCACAGAGAGGGAAGAATGCTGGCTTCATGGTGCATCAGGGTCTGGAATCCCTGGGTGGCCAGAGGGCAGGTCTCTGACATCCTATGTCATAGCCATAGAAGGGGTGGCCAGAACCGGGTGCAGATGCAGGAGAGTGAAGGAAGGTGGGAGCTTATGGAAGTTCCTATCTGATCGCCTTTAATTTCTTAATGATTTAGAGAAGCAAAGTCAAGGGCTGAAAATGAGGATGGGGCTTGAGATTTGCAAAGAGAGGAAAAGGGATGAAAGAATCATCCAGGAGGGTGGAAGAGTGAATGGACTAGCAATAGGAGCTGCTTGAGGTTCATGGTCATGACCTCATGGTCATGAGGTTCATGGTCAGTGACCCAGTCAGCGTGGTTATATTTTCCTCCAGTCCCTTTCGGCTCTCAGGGAGCAGGTGCAGAGCAGGCAGAGATTTGGTTTTAACCAAGAAATGTGTGGTTTAGCCAAGTGAGTATGACAAAGTGAGAAGAGGTCAGTGGATAGGGCAAGAGGGAGCGGTGATGACAATGGACTAGGGAATCTGAGCCTCTGGGCACTGTCTCTCACCTTCTCCCCCATGACATGTCCTCACTTGGAGAGTGGGATGCTTGAAAGTGAGATTTGGGAGGGGTTTTAGTGATTGGTAATGACAAAGTCTATGGTCTGCAGTGAGGCCATGGGAGTGATAGGTGAAGTGGGATGGAGAACAAGTTCATCGGAGGAAATCAAGGAATGAGTGAACAGGACGTTGGAAGGGTCAACAATGTAGATATTGAAATCACCAATAATTAAGACAGAACTGATATTGGAGAGTGGAACAGTGAGCCAGGAACTAAATATTCAAGGAAGGAAAGGTGTGGTGCTGGGAGTAGGACTGTAACAAGGAGGGGTTGTGGGTGGTGCAGTCTGATAGCATGAGATTCGAAGCTGCAGGGATTTTACAGAGGGAGGAAGGACACTACCACATCTCCAGGCCTGGTGGATGGGAGAAAGTACAGGCCTTACTCGAGGATCTTCAGGGGAAGTCTCATTCTCAGGGGAGAGCCAGGATTCTGTGAAAAAAGTCCCTTTGGAAATTCAGCGAACAGGTAAATGGCATAGAGAATGGTAAATAGTGACAGTAAGATGGAATGTGATACACATGCTGCTGTGACTGCTCAGAGAAGGGATGTGGGGGAGGATTATGGGGAGGAGGTTGACTGAATTTTAAAGGTTGGGTAGAAGTTCTCCAGGCAGATAAGGAGGAAGGAAGGAGAAAGAAGAGCATGGACAAAGGCATGGTGGCGTGGCTGGATTTGGGGAACTGAAAATAGACTGCTGTGAACAGAGGAGGTGTGAGTGGCTGGAGAGACCGCGGCAGGGGCCCCATCATGAAGGGCCTTGGATGCCATATTTGGAGTTTCAGCTTGTCTTGGAAGTGACTGCGAGCTGTCGAAGGAGTGTAAGCAGGACAGTGGCTGTGTTTAAAAAATGTATTGAATTCAGTAAAACAACCATTCTGTGATTTGCATTTTTTTATTCACATATGTATCTATGAATGCAGATCTGCATCTGTCTATCTATCTATCTATTGTAGGTGAAGGAAGAAGTATTCCTCTACCCTCTAGGTCCTTCTGGCTAGTCTAAGAATTAAATTGACAGGAGAAAATAAAACGAAGTTTAGTAACATGTATACGTGGGAGAAACCCAGGAAAACTGAGTAACTTGCCAAAATGGCCAAAGCCACCACCATCATAATACTATCTTCAGCTAAAGACAAAGGAGGATGCTGGGGGTAGTGGTTTGGGACTTCAAAGGGGAGGAAGGCAATTTACATGGAGATGGAAAAGCAAATATTTGGTAAATTATTGTTTTCTGGGCTATCTATAGACAATGTGACCTGAGAGACAGAACTTTGATAAGAATGGGCTTAGCAAGGACTCTCCCAGTCTACCAATACCCAGAGTTATCTATGGTGATGGCCTGTCCTGGGGACAGGGCTTCTATCCAAAAATCTTTTAGGCAGTTAGGGGGAAGGTGAAAGTTTCTTTCAGAGTCTTTTGTCCTAAAAAAATAATCAAGCCAAAGAGACACATTTTGGGGTGGCAAATTCTGATCCCTTACACTATCCATTTATCTGTCTATGCATCATCCATCCATCTATCCACCTATCTATTTTCTAATGCCAAATATGAAGTTGATTCCAACTGTTCTAGCTCAGATTGTTGGCATCTGGACACAAACAAATACTACACATTTAAGGCATAGGCCAGAGCACTAAGTGGCTTGGGGAAGGGGCTCAAGACCCCTAGTAGTTAGGAGTCTTCAGATAGACATAGACCTCAACTGGATTTCCAGGATGTCACTTATCAGTTTATGGCCTAGGACAAATTATCGAATTTCTGTGACTCTCCTTATCAGTAAAATGGGAATAATAGTCCTTACTTAACAGGTTCCTGTGTGGATTAAATGAGATCACGCAATGATGTGCTCAGCAGAGTGACTGTCACATGGTAAGGGCTCAAGAAATATTAGCTGTTATTTTACGGGATAAGAATTTCAAGCCTACCCCAGTTTCAACGTTACTTCCTCTCTGGTTTGGCCACACAGTGGAATCACCTGGTCCTAGTTTTTAAAAGCTGGCATAACTTGGTCTCATCCCCAGGGATTCTTATGCACTTGGTCAGGGTTACAGCCTGTGTGTTTTTATGAGCCCCCACAAGGTGATTCTAATGTGCAATGAAGGTGAGTGCTATTGGTTCTCAAAGTGCTGGACCCGGAACCAACAGTATTAGCATCACCTGGGAATTAGTTAGAAACGCAAAATTTCCCTATCTACTGAATCAGAAACTCTGGGGGTGAATCAGCAATCTGTGTTTTAACAAGCTCCCCAGGTGCTTCTAAGGCACACTCAAGTTTCATAGGCGCTGATCTGGGGCTAGCAATTCAAGGTGGTCGTTTCGGCTGTTGGCATCCCTTGCACCTGACCCGATCGGTAACTCAGGTCCTTCCCCTAAGCTCCTCCACACTCACTCTCCCCTCTTTTATTTCCTTAAGGGAAGAATGATTAGATTTAGGGTTGAGATTTCTTGTTCTTTGGCTTACTTAATTTTGTATGTTTTCTTTTTCTTCTTTCAGGTACTCTTCCATTCTCCCAACAAAATGTAATTGCTGGATCCTGGGGCTATGGAGCTGAATAAGGAAGACACAGTTCTGAATCCCATGGATGCCCAGTTGTGAGACTGTGATTTATAACAAATGTATATTTCGTCTTCACCCTCATTTCTGACACTGAGCTCCTAAACCCTTGGAATTTCCTGTGATGAGAGTGATAAAGGTGTGTTGTGTTACATTAATGAGGTGACTTTTGGACCACACCTAAGGAGGGGGCTGGTTGCCAGGAGAAATGATTAGCAGTTGGAACTTTCAGTCCAACCCTCCTGACTCTGGGGAGGGGAGCGGGCTGGAGATTGAGCTCAGTCACCCATGGCCAATGATTTAATCAGTCACACCTGTGTGATGAAGCCTCCGTAAAAGCCCCAAAGTACTGGGTTCAGGGAGCTTCCTGGTTGGGGAGCACGTAGAGGTGCGGGGAGAGCAGTGTGCCCAGAGAGCACGGAAGCTCTGTGCCCTTTCCCCATACCTTGCCCTATGTATCTCTTCCATCTGGCTGTTCCTGAGTTATAGCCTTTCACCCTAAACTGGTACTCTAGTAAGTAAAATGTTTCTCTGAGTTCTGTGGGCCACTCTAGTAAATTAATCAAACCTAAGGAGGGGGTTGTTTGAAACTCTGATCTATAGCCATTCAGTCAGAAAACTCGGGCTTGTGACTGGCATCTGAAGTGGGGGTGGGGTTAGGGGATGGGAATGTGGTGGGCAGTCTTTTGGGACTGAGCCCTTAACCTGTGGAATCTGATGCTATCTTTGGGTAAATAGTGTCAGAGTTGAGTTAAATCATAGGACACCCAGCTGGTGTTGGAGAATTGCATGGTGTGGGAAAGAACCCTCCTATACATTGGAACTGGAGTCAGAATCTTACTAGCCTAAAAAAAAAAGGCCAGTCTTGAGCAGACCTGTGAAGGGTGATTTTAGGTCCACAGCTTGCCTGTTTCACATCCTCCTTTTCCAGTTATCTTGTTCTCTTGGTCCCGCCCATGTGAAAACCTGTCCTCAGGTTTGGATCTGACCTCAGTCATGTGTAACTTAGTTTGCGCTATTCTGAGTATGTCATGTTTGCGGATCAGACTGCATGCACCTGAGGAAAGGGACCATGTCTGCATTTCTCTGTATGCACCCACTTCTCCGAGTGCAGATTCCTGCAGTAACATCCCACCTGATTTTAAGTGGCATAGTGTTGAGCACTGGCTTTGGCCCCCAGACGAGGGTTTGAGTCTGCCACTTGCTAGCTCCGTAGCCTTGGGCAAGTCATGGCACTTCTTTGCGCTTCAGTGTTCTCATCTGTAAAATGGGCTTGATGACTTTTGACCTCATACAGTTGTGAAGACTATATAAGACAAGGCATGAAAAGCGCTTAGGTCACTACCCTACCCAGGATAGAGAGAGCACTCAAAGAATGGTTCTTGTTGATGATTGTTATTAAGTTTCACGTCCCGCTAGGGAATGACAGGTTTTATCCAGGGCAATATGATCGAATGAATGTCAGACTCTAGCGAGCTATTGGGAAGCTTTTTGACAGAGTCTGTTTTCCCTGAGCTATGGTTCCCGCTCTGATGACCCCTTTTCCAAGCAACCTGGAACTCACCTCCTCCAATATGTCCAGAAGCAGCCCTCACTGAGCCCTTCTTATGCTTTCCTATGATCTCCCCAATGCCGGTGCTGAAGCTGCCTTGAGCGAGTCCTAAATCTTCTCTTCAGGGAGATTAATACCTTGCAAAAGCCTCAAGCCTATTTTAATTGAATTATTTCATTCAGTGTCAGGCTTAAAGAGCACCCTACAGACTCTCGGCTCTGAATGAATGCATTAAAAAAATCAAATAGTGTAGATCGTGGCATAATCCTTGAGGGAGATATAAATAGAATTTCCTCTGCTGCCCTTTCGTTTCCATACGTTAGTTAATAAACACACTTTTATAGCATCTGCTTTTCCTTTTCCTCCCCTAATGCTCTTTAGTTGTCTTAATAAGAAAGAGAATAAATCTCAGAATATAACAAGATGTTAGGGAAGAATTTACCATCTTAATTTTCAGGGCTGGAAAGGATTTTTCGACATTACCTGGTCTAACCCTCTGCATGGTTTACCTGGTGTGGGGCAGAGGTCTAGAGAAGGCAATGGCTTGGCCAGGGTCACAGAACTTCACTTCTAATGAGCTCAGCTTGAAAAAGACATGTTCTTAGTCCTGGACAAGTATTGGGAGTCGCAGGGAACATGGCATGAATAAGGTCAAGTGAGTAGACCAGGGCGTGGTTAAGGGTGGTGCTCTGGGCTCAGATTATAAGGGGTTGAATCTTGGTCCACCTCATGCCGTCTGCCTTTGGGCAAGTTATTTATCTTTGCTGGGCTTCAGTTTTTTTTTTTACCACAAAATATGGATAATAATAGTATCTACCTTGGACTGCTGTTGAGTCAAACTACAGTTCACTAAAAAACTCAGTACTGCACCTGGCACATAGTAAGTGTTCAATAAACTTTAGTCATTATTATCGTTGTTAAAGAATTTTTTAAAAGGCTCTTATTGGGATGGTAACGGGAAAGCCCTCCATCATTGCGCATTATCGCAGTGGTTGTATGCTTCCTGTAATGAGTGAATTTCTGGCCCTGTAAGAACAAAGTTCCAGAGGTCCTTTATCTAAGGGCAGACCTATCTGCTAATGAGAGTAGCAGGTCAGGTGCCAAAGGACCAGCTGCATCAGAGAAGACTGGAAATGATGCTCTCTGATCCTTTGAGAGGATCAAATATAAAGGGAATTTAAGTGCTTAAAAAATGGTGGAGCTCAATGAAATGGAGGGGCTAGTAACAATAATAAAACTAAAATTACCAGGTATACTAACATTCGTTATCTCATTTGATTCTCAAAATTATATATCCATATATATTCTATAGACAGTATATAGTAGGTCATGCATAACTCTGTTGGATAAACACATGAATAGATTGGGTTGGTATTATTATCCCATTTGAATGAGGAAATAGGGACTCAGCCTTTGCTATGTAACAAACCACCCCAAAGCTTACTAACTTAAAGCAACAATGACTCATTCTCCATGCTTCTGTAGGTCGGCGGGGTGGCTCCTCTGCTGCTTCTGCCTGAACTCAAAATGCTGGATGCTGGAGGGTCAGTTGGGTTGGAAGGTCCCAGAGAGGCTCACTTGTATATTTGGCAGCTGATGCTAAGTGTGGGCCATGATGCCATGCTTCTCCCGCATGGCTTCTCCTCCTCCGGCAGGCTAGAGTAGCTTCCTTACATGGTCTCAGGGAAGCATTCCATGATGGCGGAGACAGAAGCTGCAAGGCTTTGAAACTTGTACAGTGCTGTTTCTGCCACATTCTATTAGTCAAAGCAAGTCACAAGACCAGCCAAGATTCAAAGGTTGGAGACTCCCCCTGTTGATGAGAAAAGCCATAAAGAATTTGTAGCTATATTTAATTTACTAGGAGATCAGCGAATAGAATCTTTTATTAGCACTTGACCAAGGCCCTAGAGCCCATGAGTCAGGGCCACGATGTGAACTTGGGTCCTATGACTCTGGCTTGTGGTCTTTTTCCTACAGCACAACGACATTTGCTGCAAGAGCAAACCCAGCTCAGGGATAAGGCAAAAGTTTTTCACCCTTAAACATCATAGGACATTGGGCACCTGAAGTGTCTGTTGAATAATGTCAAAATCCTGAGCCGCTGTGATTTGTACATAACGTGTTCTTTATTTGTATACAAAAATACCCATAATATTTTCACGTGGTGTAATTCAGTGTAGACCCTTTAAAATGAGAAGCTAACAGAATGGCTTTCCCTTCTGGGAGATCCAATGTGCCCATGTGTGGCTTAGTTTAAGAGTGATCTGTTTAGGTTTCACCCCCTCAATCATTCACAGAACCCCAGGCCTAGGAAAATAAGCCTTTAAAAATGGTGAGGTTTGAGCGTAGGTCAGGTGGTTCCCAAGCATTTGGCTGAGGCTTGAGAAGATGAAACGAAAGAGACTGAAAGCAAAAAAGAGATTAAATTTCAAGTCACCAGGGGCTCATTTAAAACCTTAGAAAGAACAGAACAGTCTGTTGAATATAAAACCTGTAGGAGAATCTGCACAAATAGCTTCCCAAATTGTAGTGATCTGGTCTGTGCAACAGGAGGAGAAAGCGATGCATGAAACAAGTTGCTGGTTTTCAATGCTTGTGATGGCAACCTTTAGAACTTTACTATGGCCTGAAAAGGTACTTAATTGGACTAAAAATGGTCTCTTAGGGAAGAAAGAGGAAAAGAATAAGTATTCAGTCTCCCATTCTTGCCTGTGTGGTGGGCGGCTCTGCAGGAGGAAGGGCCTGAGGTCACCAGGGAGAAAGACGCAGCTGAGAGGCTGTGAGGCATGAGAATGGCTCCAGGGCACCTTTGGGGAGAAGGAGCTGGATCTTTAGGAAGTTCGATTTTATTCTCCAGTTGTGGTGTAATTCCCCTTTTGCGCATCTTCAAGACACTTTCCCTAAAGGCTTTGTCCTTCTCTGCGGCTGTTGGAGTCTGACTTGTGTTCATTTTGTATGTGACCCCAGGCAGAGAGCAGCCACAAAGCAGCAGCTGGAAGACCTAGTTTTATTTGATTAAACTAGTTTTCTCCCAGTCTTCTATTTTCTAAGTGGTTTTGATCTTTCCAACCAGGAATCTTTTTCTATTGGTGAGAGTTTTACCAATCCTATGGACTTTGTTTTTCTTTCCTAATTAAGTTAATTTTGTTGTTAGGGTGTTTCATTAGTGGTGAGTTCTATGTCTGTCCACAAGGCTGTTGCTGAAAAGTGTTCCATGGGCTCTTAGGGAGAGTTTAAGGTACCGCTGACCTGAGAGCAGGCTCTTTCAGGCCCCAGCGCAGGCTGCTTGGAGCTGCGTGTCTGCTTGGAGCTGCGTGTCTGCTTGGAGCTGCGTGTCTGCTTGGAGCTGCGTGTCTGCGTGGAGCTGTGTGTCTGCCTGGAGCTGCGTGTCTGCGTGCTGGCCTGCTTTCCTTGGCACAATGTTGCAAGTAATTTAGAAACTATGATGTGACTCAGAGCCTCCCTGATGTTGGAGCCACCAGGCGTTAAAGTCATGGCCATTTGTATTCCTTGGTGTTTCTAGACAAGCTTTGTTACTCACATTAGAGTCGACTGTCTTCTTGTTCTGATGCCCACTTGCTGCCCTTTCACACTCTTTGTGGCCATGGGAGAGGCCATGTGTAGAGGGACATTTGGATTAGGATGAGAAAATGAGAGACTTCCCTGGTGCAGCAGTCAAAGCCATAACGATTGTAATGAGAGCTTATATATACACGTATACACACACATGTAGAGGCTAATTGACTTTGAACAACCTTAGGTGGTAGGAATATCTAAATTTTGTAGAGACTGAGAGAAATGAAATAATTTACATAAGGTTACACAACTAGTAAGTGGCAAAGCTGACATTTGAACCCACATCTCTCGGCTAAAATTCTTAACCCTTGTGCTGCAGCGTGCCTCCTAAATGAGAGTCAGGAGGTCTGGGTTCTATCACAACTGGTTGTGAAACCGGCTCAACACAACGTTGACATAAGGGAAGCCATATTGTAGAAAAGAGACTAAGTTGTAACTTTGAATGACCTCTGACTAACTAACCCAGCTGGATTTGCGCCCTCCAGGAGATCCACCTGCTCTGTAGATTTTATGGCCCCTGCTTGTGCATATACCTCCCAGCTGCAATAAGACAATAAGACGATAACTTGGTTCTTTGGAGTTCCTTAGGAATGTGATGACCCCCAAACAGAGAGTCTATGCTGATAGCCATCATCAATGAAACTGAAAGATCTGGTGTGGCGACTCCCAGACTGTAACACCAGAGGGTCAACTTTCCTAACCCCCTCTCCTATAACCCAATGGCCTATATAACTGCTTCAAGATTGTGTGCCCCCCTTAAGATAGTTCTTTCGGACATTAGTCAGCCATCTTCCCTCTTGCTAGCAAGCATAAAATGCCCTTTCTCTGCCACCATCTTGCCTCTTGACAATTGGCTTTTGTCTCGTGGTGAGCAGATCATGCCCCTTGTGTGGTAACTGTGTAAGTCAGTTCCCCTGCCCAGAGATCAGTCTTTTCATGTGTAAAGCGGAACTTGGACATAATCTCTAAAGTCCATTCCAGCTGTATGAGTCTATGATTCAGATATTTACAGACATTAACAGTGTGCTGGCATGCTGATCTCATGCTGCCCTCTGGGTGGCAATGGAATGGTCGTAATCTAACAGGAGAGAGAAGTACAGGAGTAAATAAGATTATACTGCTCCTGGCATGAAGCAGGCAGAGGTGATGCTCAACATAGTTAATAACATGTTTGACAATGTAAATCAAAATAGAAAATAAAACTAAATTAAAAAATTCCTGTTAGTTTATATACTATATATTTCTTAAAACTGCTTAGCAAATGATATAAGTTGTGGTGCATATCATTGGTCAAATCATTCTAATTTCCAAATCACTTGTTTTAGATTTTCCCCCCAGGTTTATTGAGATATAATTGACATATAACATTGTATAAGTTTAAGATGTACAAGGTATTGATTTGATACACTTGTATATTGAAATATGATAACTCTGCATAGCATTAGCCAGCACCTCCGTCGCATCACATAATTACCATTTCTTTTTTGTGGTGAGGACATTTAAGATCTATTCTTCTAGCAGCTTTCAAGTATATAGTACAGTATTATTAACTACAATCACTATGCTGTACATTAGATTGCCCCCTGGAACTTTTTCATCTTCTAACTGGAAGTTTGTACTCTTTGACCAATTCTCCCCTTTTCTTCCACCCTCCAGCCCCTGGCAACCACCATTCTAGTCTCTGTTTCTATTAGTTAACTTTTTTTAGATTCCACGTATAAGTGATATCACAGTATTTGTCTTTTTCTGTTTGACTTATTTCACTCAGCACAATGCCCTCAAGGTCCATCCATATTGTTGAAAATGGCAGGATGTCCTTCTTTCTCGTGGCTGAATAGTATTCCATTCTATGTATATACCACATCTTCTTTATCTGTTTATCTATTGACTGACATTTAGGTTGTTTCCATATCTCCTTATCTTGGCCATTGTGAATAATACTGCAATGAGCATGGGAATGCACATATCTCTTTGAGATCTTGTTTTCATTTCCTTTTGATAAATACCCAGAAGTGGGATTGCTGGATCATATGGTAGTTCTGTTTTCAATTTTTTGAGGAATCTCCATACTGTTTTCCATAGTGACTGCACCAATTTACACTCCCACTAGCAGCATACAAAAGTTCCCTTTTGTCCACATCCACACCAAAACTTGTTACCTCCTTTCTTTTTGAGGATAGTGATTTTAACCGATGTGAGGTGATATCTCAATGTGGCGTTGATTTGCATTTCCCTGATGATTAGTGATGTTGAACACCTTTTCATGTACCTGTTGGCCTTTTGTATGTCCTTTGGAAAAATGTCTACTTGGTTCCTCTGCCGATTTTTTAATTGGATTGTTTATATTTTGCTATTGAGTTGTATGAGTTCTTTATATATTTTGGATATTAACTCCTTATTGGATATATGGTTTGCAAATATTTTCTCCTATTCAGCATATTGCCTTTTCATTCTGTTGAGGGTTTCCTTTGCTATGCAGAAACTTTCAAATTTGGTGTAGTCCCCCTTGTTTATTGTTGCTATTGCTGTCTTTGCTTTTGGTGTCAAATCCAAAAAATCATTGCCAAGACTGATGTCAAGGAGCTTACCCCCTATGATTTCTTCTAGAAGTTTTATGGTTTCAGGTCTTATGTTCAAGTCTTTAATCCATTTTGAGTCGATTTTTGTGTATGGTGTGAAATAGTGGTACAGTTTCATTCTTCTGCATGTGGCTATCCAGTTTCTCAACACTATTTATTGAAAAGACTATCCTTTCCCCACTGTATATTCTTAGCTCCTTTGTCATAAATTAATTGATCATATATGTGTGGATTTATTTCAGGGCTCTTGATTCTGTTCCATTGATCTATGTGTCTTTTTCTAAATGCCACTACCATACTGTTTCGTTTACTATAGTTTTATAATATAGTATGAAATCAGGACGTGTGATGCCTCCAGCTTTGTTCTTCTTTCTCAAGATTGCTTTGGCTATTTGCGGTCTCTTGTGGTTCTGTACAAATTTTGGAGTTGTTTTTTCTATTTCTGTGAAAAATGCCATTGGAATTTTGATAGGGATTGCATTGAATCTGTAGATTGCTTTGTGTAGTATGGTCATTTTAACCATATTATTTCTTCCAATCCAAGAACATGGAATATCTTTCCATTTATTTGTGTCTTCTTCAATTTCTTTCATCAATGTGTTATAGTTTTCAGTGTGCTGATCTTCCACTTCCTTGCCTAAATTTATTCCTAAGTATTTTATTCTTTTTGGCGCTATTATAAATGAGATTTTATTTTTTAAAAATTGTTTTATTTTTTAATTTTTTTATTGAGGTAACTGGTTTATAACATTATATAAATTTCAGGTGTACATCATTATATAGCGAATTCCATGTACATTACATTGTCTTCACCACCAAAAGTCTAGTTGCCAACCATCATGGTACAAATGTGCCCTTTTAGTCTTTGTCTTCCCCTCCTTTCACCTCTGGTAACCACCAATCTATTTTCTGTGTCTATGTGTTTGTTTTTTTTTTAATCTTCCACGTATGAGTAAAATCATATGGTATTTGGCTTTCTTTGTCTGACTTATTTTGCTTAGCATAATACCCTCAAGGTCCATCCATGTTGTGGCGAATGGCAAGATTTCATCTTTTTTTATGGCTGAGTACTGTTCCATTGTATATTTATACCACATCTTCTTTATCTATTCATCCATTAATGGGCACTTAGGTTGTTTCCAACTCTTGGTTATTGTGAATAATACTGCAATAAGAATAGAGTTGCATATATCTTTTGAATTAGTGTTTTTTGGATAAATACACAGAAGTAGAATAGCTGGATCATATGGTAGTTCTATTTTTAATTTTTTGAGGAATCTCCATACTGTTTTCCATAGTGACTGCAAACAGTTTACATTCCTACCGGCAGCATACAAGGGTTCCCTTGTCTCCACATCCTCTCCAACACTTGTTATTTCTTGTCTTTTTAATAATAGCCATTCTGACAGGCATGAGGTGATATCTCACTGTTTTTCATTTGTATTTCCCTAATAAATAGTGATGTTGAACATCTTTTCACATGCCTGTTGGCCATCTGTAAAATCATCTTTGGAAAAATGTGAGATTTTCTGCCCTTTTTTGGGGGGTGTTTGTGGAAGTTTAGCCCTGAGCTAACATCTGCCGCCAATCCTCCTCTTTGTGCTGAGGAAGACTGGTCCTGAGCTAATATCTGTGCCCATCGTCCTCTACTTTATATGTGGGATGCCTGCCACAGCATGGCTTGACAAGCGGTGCCATGTCCGCACCCAGGATCCGAACTGGCGAACCCTGGGCTGCTGAAGTGGAATGTGTGAGCTCAACTGCTGTGCCACTGGGCTGGCCCCTCTGCCCATTATTTGATGGAGTTGTTTGGTTTTTTTTGTTGTACAGTTGTAGGAGTTCTTTATATATTTTGGATATTAACCCCTTTTTTTGTTTATTTTTATTTACAGAAAAATGATTTGAAAACATCTTCTTCTGATTGGTAGGTTGTGTTTTTGTGGTGTTGATGGTTTCTTTTGCCAGGCAGAAGCTTTTTAGTTTGATGCAGTCCCATTTGTTTATTTTTGCTTTTGTTTCCCTTGCCCGAGGAGACCTTAAAAAAGATACTGCTAAGACTGATGTCAAAGAGGATACTGAGTATATTTTCTTCTAGGAGTTTTACGGTTTCAGGTCTTACATTTCAAGACTTTAATCCATTTTGAGTTAATTTTTGTGTATGGTGTAAGACAGTGGTCTGCTTTTAATCTTTTGATTGTGGCTGTCTGGCTTTCCCTGCACCATTTATTGAAGAGATTTTCTTTTCTCCATTGTATATTCTTGGATCCTTTGTCAAAAATTAGCTGTCCATAAATGTGTGGGTTTCTTTCTTTCTTTTTTTTTTTTCTATTGAGTTAATGATAGGTTACAATCTTGTGAAATTTCAGTTGTACATTAATGTTTGTCATTCGTGTTGTAGGTGCACCACTTCACCCTTTGTGCCCACCCCCACCCCACCTTTCCCCTTGTAGCCACTAATCTGTTATCTTTGTCCACAATAAATGTGTGGGTTTATTTCTGAGCTCTCATTTCTGTTTCATTGATCTCTGTGTCTGTTTTTCTGTCAGTACGAAGCTCTTTTGATTACTACAGTTTTATAAGATACTTTGAAGTTATGGAGAGTGCTACCTCCAGTTGTGTTCTTTTTTCTCAGGATTGCTTTAGCTATCGGAGTCTTTTGTTGTTCCACATAAATTTTAAGATTTTTTGTTCTATTTCCATGAAAAATGTCACTGGGACTTTGATAGGGATTGCATTGAATCTGTAGATTGCTTTAGGTAGTATGGATATTTTAACTATGTTAATTCTTTCAATCCATGAGCACTGAATATCTTTCCATCTCGTTTTGTCTTCAATTTCTTTCAACAGTGTTTCATAGTTTTCAGTGTACAGATCTTTTACTTTCTTGCTTAAATTTATTTGTAGGTATTTTATTCTTTCTGTTGCAATTGTAAAAGGGACTATGTTCTTGATTTCTTTCTGCTATTTTGTTGTTAGAGTATAAAACCACAACTGATTTTTGTATGTTGATTTTGTACCTGGCAACCTTACTGTATTTATTTATTATTTCTAATAGTTTTTTTTGTGGATTATTTAGTGTTTCCTATATATAAAATCATATCATCTGCAAATAGTGATTTTCCAATTTGGATGATTTTTATTTCGTTTTCTTGCCTCATTACTCTGGCTAGGACTTCTGATACTATGTTGAACAAGAGTGGTGAAAGTGGGCATTCTTGTCTTGTTCCTGTTCTTAGAGGGATAGCTTTCAGTTTTTCACCGTTGAGTATGATGTTAGCTGTGGGTTTGTCATATATGGCCTTTATTATGTTGAGGTATTTTCCTTCTATACCCATTTTATTCAGAGTTTTTATCATAAATGGATGCTGTATCTTGTTGAATGCTTTCTCTGAATCTAATGAGATGATTGTGATTTTTATTCTTCATTTTGTTAGTGTGGTGTATCACATTGATTTATTTGCGGATGTTGAACCATCCTTGCATCCTTGGAATAAATCCCACTTGATTGTGGTGTATGACCCCTTTTAATGTATTATTGTATTCGATTTATGAATATTTTGTTGAGCATTTTTGCATCTATGTTCATCAGTGATATTAGCCCATAATTTTCTTTTTTTGTGTTGTCACTGTCTGATTTTGGTATCAGGGTAATGTTGGCCTTATAAAATGAGTTAGGAAGCATTTCCTCCTCTTCAATTTTTTGGAATAGTTTGAGAAGGATAAGTATTAAATATTTTTTGAATGTTTGGTAGAATTCACTAGACAAGCCTGGACTTTTGTTGTTTGGGAGATGTTTGATTACTCTGTCAATCTCCTTACTAGTGATTGGTCTATTCGGTTTCTCTATTTCTTCTTGATTCAGTTTTGGAAGCTGGTGTAATTTTAAGAATTTATCCATTTCTTCTAGGTTGTTCAATTTGTTTGTGTATAGCTCTTCATAGTATTCTCTTATAATCCTTTATATTTCTGTGGTACCCAATGTAATTTCTCCTCTTTCATTTCTGATTTTATCTGAGTCTTCTCTTTTTCTTAGTGAATCTAGCTAAAGGCTTGTCAATTTTGTTTATCTTTTCAAAGTACTAACTCTTAGTTTCATTGCTCTTTTCTATTGTCTTTTTAGTCCTATTTATTTCCACTCTGATTTTTATTTTCTCCCTTCTACTCATTTTGGGCTTTGTTGGTTCATCTTTTTCTAGTTCCATTCCGAATGATAACCTTGCTGGGTAGAGTATTCTTGTTATAGGTTTTTCCCTTTCAGCACTTTGAATCTATCATACCATTCCTTTCTGACCTGTAAGGTTTCTGTTGAGAAGTCAGGTGATAGCCTTATGGGATTTCCTTTGTATGTAACTTGTTGCTTATCTCTTGTAGCTTTTAGGATTCTCATGATCTTTAATTCTTGATATTTTAATTATAATGTGTCTTGGTGTGCACCTCTTTGGTTCATTTTGTTTGGTGTTTCTGTGCTTTCTGTACCTGGATGTCTGTTTCCTTTCCTAGGTTAGGGAAGTTTTAGGCGGTTATTTTTTCGTAAGTTCCTTGCCCCTTTGTCTCTCTCTTCACCTTCTGGGACACCTATAATGCAAATGCTTGATGTTGATATTGATATTGATATTAAAGTTTCCTTAAATTGTCCTCATTCTTCTTAATTCTTTTTTCTCTTCAGTTTGAGTGATTTCCTCTATTCTGTTGTCCAGATCACTGATCTGTTCTTCTGTGCTGTCTCCTCTGTTCTTGATTCCCTTTGGTGAATTTTTTATTTCCCTTATTGTATTCTTCAGCTCTGATTGGTTCTTTTTTATACTTCTAATTCTTTGTTGAAGTTCTCACTGTGTTCATCTGTTTTTCCCAGTTCGGTGAGCATCTTTATGACTATTAATTTGTACTCTTTATCAGGTAGATTTTTAATCTCTGTTTTATTTAGTCCTTTTTCGAGGATTTACCCTTTTATTTGTTTTTTTTTTCCTCCCCAAATCCCCACAGTACATAGTTGTACATCCTAGTAGGTTCCTCTAGTTGTGGCATGTGGGATGCCATCTCAACATGGCCTGATGAGTGATGCTGTGTCCGCACCCAGGATCCGAACCGGCAAAACACTGGGCTGCCAAAGCAGAGCACACGAACTTAACCACTTGACCATGGGGCGACCCGTGTCCTTTTATTTGGAATGTATTCCTTTGTCTCCTCATTTTTCCTACTTCTCTGTGCTTATTTCTATGTATTAGATAGATCAGCTGCATCTCTTGATCTTGGAAATGTGGCCTTATGTAGAGATGTCTTATGGCGCCCAGCAGCATGCTCCCCTCTTATCACCCATGTAAAATGCTCCAGGGTTGCCCCCTGTGTGGGCTGCATATGCCCTTCTGTTGTGGCAGGGCTGCTATTGCTGCAGGTACACAGGTAGGCTAGGCTGGCTCCTAGACTGGCTGGTTGCAAGTCCCAGGCATGTACAGCTGCTACAGGCATGTTATTGGATGGGGCAAGCCCCCAGCATGGCTGGCTGTGAGGTCTAGTAGAGGACAACTACTGTGGGTTTGCTGGTAAGTGAGCTAGGTCTCTAGTGTGCCTAGTTGCTAGGCCGAGGGGCACACAACTGCTGCAGGTCTCCTGTGTGGCTGGCTGCAAAGCCCAGAGGCATTTGGTTGCCTCAGGTACGCTGGCGGGTGGGGAAGTTTTCTGGTGAGGCTGGCTGTGTGGCATGTGGCATATGGCTATTACTAGTTTGCTTTGGGTAGGGTAGGCCTGTGGCTGTGTGGCCTGGGGGCATGCAACTGCCTCAGGTGCACTGATGGATGGGGCAGGTCCCAGCATGGCAGTGCACAACCATTTCAGGCATGTTGGTGGGTGGAGCAGATCCCCTGTGTGGTTGTTTGGGCAGACTTGCTGTGGGCAGGGCTGGTCTCTGGGGCGGGCTGCCTTTGCTGCCTAGTTGTACTCGATTGCTTCAGGTGCTCTACTGGGCAGGGCTGGCCCCTGTCTTCAGAGGGTAGAAGAAGGATTCCAATGGTGCCTGCCAGCATCCGTGTCAGCACCACTGAACCAGGTCACACTAATGGCTGCTGCTAATGTCTCAGTCCTTGGAGGATGGTCCCAGCCACCTCCTGCCTCTCCAGCATTCACTCTGAGTTTCATAAATGAGTCTCTTTTACCAAAGGACTATGTGATTTTCTATCTGGTGTTTTGTGCTGGTTTTTGGGTCTAGAGAGTCTGTGAATGGGCCCATTAAGAGCATGTTTTCCTTTCCCTGAAGTTTTATGGTTTTCCTGGGCATAGTCTCCTTTGGTTTTCAAAGCTAGGCATTTTGGTTTATCACCTCTCTTGTGCTGGATCTAACTTCTGGGGTGCCTAATGTGGAGCTCAAATGCCCTGCTCCTCCGGGAAAAGGTCTGCACCTTTGAGCTCTCTCCTGACTGTGAAGGGCTGGTGCTAGGGAGTGTTTTTTTTCCTCAGCAGGACTGTATCTCTGCCTCTTCCCTCCCTCTCTGTGTTGTCCCTTGTTGTGGAGGTTCTTTCATCCAGTTTCCAGATCTCTCTCAGAGGAATTTCTTCCATAGGTAGTTGTAGGTTTGTTGTGTCTGTGAGAGGAGGTGAGCTCAGAATTCTCCTATGCTACCACCTGGATTGTTTTCTTAATTTTTCTTTCTGGTAGTTCATTATTAGTGCATAGAAATGTGATTGATTTTTTTTTATATTGTAAATTTACTGAATTCATTCATGAGTTCTACCACTTTTTTGGTGGAGTCTTTAGGATTTTC